>NW_027397066.1:38967474-39387785 GCF_003265705.2 Callorhinus ursinus | reverse complement strand
TCCTCCCACCCCCTCCCCTCTAGAACCCTCAGTTTGTTTTTCAGAGTCCATCGTGTCTCCTGGTTCGTCTCCCCCTCTGACTTACTCCCCTTCATTCTTCCTCTCCTGCTATCTTCTTCTTTTTAACATATAATTTATTATTTGTTTCAGAGGTACAGATCTGTGATTCAACAGTCTTGCATAATTCACAGCACTCACCATAGCACATACCCTCCCCAATGTCTATCACCCAGCCACCCCATCCCTCCCACCCCCCCACCACTCAGCAACCCTCAGTTTGTTTCCTGAGATTAAGAATTCCTCATATCAGTGAGGTCATATGATACATGTCTTTCTCTGATTGACTTATTTCGCTCAGCATAACACTCTCCAGTTCCATCCATGTCATTGCAAATGGCAAGATTTCATTCCTTTTGATGGCTGCATAATATTCCATTGTGTGTGTGTGTGTGTGTGTGTGTGTGTGTGTGTGTGTGTGTATACACACACCACATCTTCTTTATCCATTCGTCTGTCGATGGACATCTTGGCTCTTTCCACAGTTTGGCTATTGTGGACATTGCTGCTATAAACATCAGGGTGCATGTACCCCTTCAGATCCCTACATTTGTATCTTTGGGGTAAATACCCAGTAGTGCAATTGCTGGATCGTATGGTAGCTCTATTTTCAACTTGTTGAAGAACCTCCATACTGTTTTCCAGAGTGGCTGCACCAGCTTGCTTTCTTGGTGGATACAGTTTCTTAAGCTCAATCCGTTCTCCTTGAAATTGAACTAGAATGATGTAGTAATTGCCTAGTAATTCAGGCATCCAAGTGTCTGAACTCCAAACTCTAGGCTGCCCACAGAAACTAATGTGTGATTCAGGATCATCACATCAAAATCTGTGAATCTCTTTTGAAATTGCAATGTCATTATGCCAAACAGAACTTTAATCTTCATAACTTCAGTTCCATTGAGCTCAGCAATTGGGAAGTAATCGCCTTCTTCATTTTCATCTGTTCAACCCATATGTTTATTTTGTGTCTGAAGCCCTGCACCCATTTAAAACAAAATGAGCTAAATTCTTATTGAGGAGGCAATGTAACAGTTTTTTTAGAGCTGAGGTCTTCTAAATATTTTTGCCTGTGTAACTCTAAAAGGATCTTGAAAAATGATACACCCCTTGCACAATTTTAAGTTAATATCTAAAAATTTTGAATCATGGATGTAATTGGCAAAGAGTACAATCTAAAGGATATTATAATTGACATTTTAAAATGAACCTATTATATTACTTTTTAAAATGTGTCCAGAGGAATTTAAATACCGTAGTGAGGTGACTCTCACCAACCATTCAAAAATTACAAGCTCTTTCTTTCTTTCTTTCAAAGATTTTATTCATTTATTTGAGAGAGAGAGCAATAGAGAGAACATGAGCAGGGTGGAGGGGCAGAGGGAGAGGGAGAAGAAGACTCTCCACTGAGCAGGGAGCCCCACATGGGGCTTGATGCCAAGGACCCCAGGATCATGACCTGAGCTGAAGGCAGACGCTGAACTGAACTGACTGAGCCACCCAGGCACCTTTTTAAAAAAAAGATTTATTTTTAGAGAGAAAGAAAGAGTTAGTGAGGGTTGCGGGGAGGAGCAGAGGGAGAGGGAGACAAGCAGATTCCCCAATGAGTGGGGAGCCCAGCATGGGGTTTGATCCCAGGACCCTGAGATCATGACTTGAGCCGATACCAAGACTCATCACTTAACCAACTGAGCCAACCAGGAGCACCTACAAGCTCTTCTTTTAATAGTCATTAGATACTACATTGTTTTTCTTTCTCCCTGAACTCTTATTTCTATTCCCCTTCTCCCACAGAATTTCATTCAGTGTAATCTCTTTTAATGTTTAGAATTATTTTTATCGCCCTACCATACATCTCTAAAACCAAACCATGTATAAAAATGGAGAGTATTACTTGGAAACATTTTCCGTCAGTTATGAGACTCTGAGTGTCAACAGTTTCTTTTTTGATTAATTTTTCATAATAATTATGATTTAAGTCTATTAAAATTTTTATAATTACTAAACTTAAATGTGACATTTGCTAGAGATTTATCCCTTGATGTGTTAGAAGGATGGTTGGTTTTCTTTTAAAACTGGTTTGTGCACAGTGTAACAGCGTTTGTAATCAATTCCCTTCCTGTATTTTTTTCTCCTAGGTGGTTGTGCTTTGAAACTTATTCACATAATTAAGTACAGGGGATAGAAGGAGTTTTATTATGATAATGGCGTTCAGTTAAACTTCCCACTTTAATGTCAAAATTCACATTGTAATAACATATCATTAAAAAGTATTTCTAATGATTAGATGACAACCTGATAAGATTCCCCTTCCATTTTTGAAAACACAGAGGTGAAAACCACTGTACTTGCATGTGAATTTGTCGTTCTGTTATTAGAGTCATCATGGTCTTAATTTCTTAGACTTTTGCCAGGATTTATCAAATTCTATGTATGATATTTTCACTTAGAATCACTTTATTTAATCCCGTATACTCAGAAAGAATTTGGAAAATAGAATTATTGTTAATTTCAATTAATTTTTGCTAACACAATTATTTTTTATAAAAAACTTATCATATTATTGCATGCTTTAAGTATATATATCAAAACTTTGGAGCTATTGATTTGATTCTTTCAAATTTATAGAGAATTTACCTAATCAGTAAAGCCACTTTTCAATGTTAAGCTAATTGGCCAAATTAGAGTTACTTTCTGACAGAAAGAGGTTGACTTTTTCAGTTTGTTAGTGTGTTAACATGGGCCCATGATAAGAATCTTACTGTTATTTATTTTTTTTACTTCCTAAGTTATATAATAAAATTCACTTTTTTTCCTTCTCTATAGTTCTATGAGTTTTAACACAATGCACGGATTTGTGTAACCACCAACACAATCAGGATAAAACAGTTTATCACCCCCAAATATGTGCTCCTTTTGTCCTTTGTAGTCAAACCTACATTCCAACCCTAAACCTCTGGAAACCACTGATCTGCTCTCCAAACCTACAGTCATGCTTTTCCCACAATATCATAAAATAGAATCCTATGCTTTATTATCTTTTGAGACTGACTTCTTTCACTTAGCATAATACTTTTAAGATTCATCCATATTGTTACATATATCAATGTTTTTTTCTTTTTACTTTTTAATAGTATTCCATTGTATGGATGTTCCCTAATCTTATTCATTGGTTGAAGGACATTTTTTGTTTCCAGTTTTTGGTAGTTATGAAAATTATTGCTAAACACTTGATTACATTTGACTACAGTTTTTGTAAGCAAATTTCTCTAGGAGAAATACCTAAATTGGTAAATGTATGTGTTATTTTATGAGAGACTGCCAAACTGTCTTCCAGAAAGACTATGTTATTTACTTTCCCTTCAACAACACATATGAATTCCAGTTGCTCCACAAGCTCATCAGTACTTGGAATTGTCAAGTTGAATTTTGTGTGTGTGTGTGTGTGTGTGTTAATCATTCCAACAGGTGTGTAGAGGTATTTCATTGTGGTTTTCATTTGTATTTCCCTAATGAGTAATGATGAGCATCTTTTAACCTGCGTGCCATCAATATATCTACTTTGGTGAAGTGTCTATTCATATCTTTTGCTCATTTTTCCCCTTAGGTTGTGTGATTTCTTACTGTTGAGTTTTGAGATTCCTTTATGTATTCTGGGTGCAAGGCCTTTGTGAAATATGTGATTTGGAAATATTTTCTCCCAGTCTGTACCTTGTCTTAATTTTGTCTTCATGTTGTCTTTCACAGAGCAAATGTTTTCAATTTTGATGAAGTCTGATTTATTAATTTTATCTTGTATGGAACATGCTTTTGTGTCCTAGAACTCTTTGCCTCATTCATATGCACACAGATTTTCTCCTATAATGTTTCCCAAGACTTTTATAGTTTTCATTGTACTATGATCTATAGTGAGTTAATTTTTGTATAATGTGTGAAATATAGGTCAAGCAATACTTTTTTCTTTTTGCATGTGAATATCCAATTTTCCTAGGACAATTTGTTGAAAAGATTAAATTGCTTTTGCAACTTTGTTAAAAATTAATTGACCATATTTCTGTGGGTCTATTTCTGGACTCTTTACTCTGTTCCATTGGTCTTTTTGTCTATCCCAGAACAAAAACCACTCTGTCTTGGTTATGATAGCTTTATATTAAATCTTAATATCTGGTAGTACGAGTTTTTCAACTGTGTTCTTGCTCAAAATTTATTTTTCCATTCTAGTACTTTCCCTTTCTATATAAATTTTAGAAAAAACTTGTCAAAAAATCCTGCAAAGATTTCAATTGGAATTGTGTTAAAGCTCTAGATCAATTTAGGAGGAAATCAATTTGATGTCTTTAAACATAAATGAATCTTTCAAGCCATGAACTCAGTTTGCTCATTATTAGGTCTACCATGGTTCTTTTATCAGCATTTTATAATTTTCATTATAGATCTTGCACTTATTTTGTTAGATATTTTTAGAGCTATTGTAAAAGGTACTGCTTTTAGAATAGTCATTTCATACTGTTCATTGCTTATTAAGGTAGACAGAATTCTGAGATGGTCCCCAAGATTTCAGTCTTCTGGTGTACAATCTCCTATTTTTTAATGTGGGTGTGAAATGTGATTAGAATGAGATGATCACTCCCGTGATTAGTTATATGCCACAGTTGACTTTAAGAAAGGTAGAGTATCTTTGGCAAGACTGACCTAATCAGGTGATTTCTTAAACTAAATCTTTCTTCTTGCTTTCCTGAGAGTTTCTGTCATGAAAGATGTTGAATTCTATGAAATATTTTTCTGCATCTGTTGGCATGATTATGTGGTTTTTCTTTAGCTTGTTAATTTAGAGATTGCATTTATCACTTTTTTAAAGATTTATTTATTTGAGAGAGAGCGAGAGCACAAACACAAGCAGGAGGGGCAGAGGGAGAGAGAATCTCAAGCAGATCCACACAAAGTGTGGAGCCTGACGCGGGGCTCAGTCTCACAACCCTGAGATTACGACCTGAGCCAAAAGCAAGAGTCGGCCGCTTAACCAACTGTGCCACCCAGGTGCCCCCATTTATTATTTTTTGAATGTTGAACTACCCTTGTATTCCCAGAGTAAATCTATTTGTTTGAATATTGTGTGTGTGTATATGATTTTCTTTGAGTTATTCCTGTTTGGGTTTTGCTGAGCTCGAGTCTAAATTTATAGCCTTCATTAGATTTCAGAAGTTTTAGGCATTAATTTTTCAACAATTTTTTTGTACAAATCTCATTCTTCTTTCTTTCTTTCTTGAATTTTAATGATATCAGCATTAGACCTTTTTATAGTATCTAACAGGTCCCTGAAGTTATGTTCATTTTTTTCAATCTCTTTCCTATCTGTTGTTCAAGTTGGGTAATTTCTATTAATCTATATTCAAGTTCATTGATTCTTTCCATTGTCATCTTCATTCTGCCATTCAGTGGCTTTTAAAAAAATTAACATATTTTTTAATTATAAAATTTCCATTTGATTTTTTCTTGTAGCTGCTATTTCTCTACTGAGAATGTCTATCCTTGCATTCATTTCAAATTTGTTGACCTTTACTTCATGCAGCATGGGCATACTAGCTGCTGTAAAGGCTTTCTCAAATAATTCCAATAGCTAGGTCTTTTCAAGAATGGTGTCTATTGATTATCTTTTCACTTGGAGGTTGCTGAAAGTGTCCTGTTTTTTTGGATGCCAACTAATTTTGGATTATATCCTGGGTATTTTGAATATATTATGAGATTCTGGGTCCTGTTAAAAAGCTCTGGAGAATGTTGATTTTTGTTTGTGTGTTTGTTTCTTTTCATAGTCAATTGACCCAGTTAGGTTCAGGTCACATGTCCCATTGTACATTCTGTGGGCTTTAAATCCAATATCAGTTTACTTTTCAAAGACTTTGTGGTGTAATTTGGATCCTCCATGCATACGTGCCTCCCAGGGACCAGTCTGGTATTTGGGCCATGGATTGCATTGTAGTTCAGTTCTCAAAGCTTTTGGTGTTCTAGTTCAAGTCATTGTCATGCATGTGTCTCTGGGGGATAAGCCCAGGACTTCATATCCAGTTCTACGGGATCTTCTCCTCAAGCTCTCTTCTCTCTCTGACTCCCAGGGACTCTTCCTCCTGGTCCTATGTCCAAAACGCTGTCATTTCAACATCCTTTCACTCGTATACTCTTCCAGGGCAAACAGGCAGCCCCACTTCTGCTCCCACTGTGGCATGAGTGCAGCTTCAGGACTGGGACCCTCCTCCCTCCAGAGGAGGCTCAAGAAAACAACTGGGGCGGATTTCCTCTACTCTCTTTGCTTTGCAGGGTCCCTTCCTCCCATTCCTCTGATCAGGGAGAGAGCTTCTGTGGGCCATACCTTCTGCACAGTTCCATAATTTCTCTGCCCAGACTCTATGTTGGAAAATATGGGTGGAAAAAGAAAAACACCAGAAAACTCACTTTCTAAGTAGTCTTTTTTTTTTAAATGAGATATAATTGACATTTAACATTGTATTTGTTTCAGGTGTACTATATAATGATTTGATATTTGTATTACTCTTTTTTAAGTCTTGATTTCTCTTCCTAAACTGTCTGCTATTCTTTACTTTTTAGATACCAGAGATAGTTGCTTTATATATTCTGTCTGTGATTTTTGGTTATAATCAAAGGGGAAGATAAGGTAGAATAATCTTCTGCCATCTTAACGGGAGCTGGTAGCTTAGAATCTCACTTTTTTCTTCTAATTTTAGCCTATAGATTTAGGAGGACAAAACCCAATGCCTGGACACAGTTTGTTGCTGGAATGAAACGAGTGCCCTCTCCTTCCATGTTTCTTATCTGTGCTCTTTTGAAATTGCCCTTCAAGGGGTTTCTCTTAGGAACAGTATATTCTCTGACATTTGGGGAGTGGGGATGCAAATGGCTAAATTGAAAGTATTTTGAAATGTCTACATGTTTGGAACCTCAGATGTTTTGCACCCCAAGAATATGCCCTGGAGCAGGTTTGGAATGGATTAGAGGCATGTCTTTCTTTCATCAATAAAGAAAGGGACATCATGAAAGAAGGGGTGGGGAAGGGAAAACTGATGACTCCACCCTTGGACGTGTCCTTAAGTGGGGTAATTATGGAAAAGAGGAAATTTAAGGATGTGGACATTGATTCCTTTAAAACTATCTCTGCCTGTGTGTACCCTTGGAAAGTCTTTGCTTCTGCCTAGGGAATCGTATTCTAATCTTAGAAGATGCCTACTGTAGAATCCAGCAGACCTGGCTATTATCCTGGTTCTACTCCTTTAGTGATAATCTAAAGTTGAAAATAGGCACGTATAGTGTAAAAAGGAATCACAAGTGACAGAAACTCATATGCACATATACAAGTGATTCATTAATACATGGGATAAATATTAAGAACAGAAAAGTGCTGAGTAATTGTGAAGATGGGGTAGCTACATGTTAGAGGCTGGTGGGGCTAGTCTGTGGAAACAGTACGTTGGTTAGAAATTTGAGGAAGAGAAGATGAATTACTTTTCATTTAAGCTTCCTCTCTGGCAAATATGGTTAAGGCAATTACAAAATTAAAAAAGAAAAAAAAGCACAGAAGAAACAGTAACTGAACTTTTTTCCAAATAATAGTTTTAATAATAGCATTTAATAATAATATAATGATAATAATAATATAAAACTCTTGCTGAGCATTTCTTATATACCAAATGCCATCCTAAGAGTTTAGAGATATTGGGATGCCTGGGTGGCTCAGTCAGTTAAGCGCCTGCCTTCAGCTCAGGTCATGATTCCAGGATCCTGGGATCGAGTCCCGCGTTGGGCTCCTTGCTCACCGGGGAGCCTGCTTCTCCCTCTGCCTGCCTCACCTCCTGCTTGTGTGCATACTCTCTCTCTCTCTCTCTGACAAATAAATAAATACAAATCTAAAAAAATAAGAGTTTATAGATATTATCTTATTTGCTCATGGAAGCACTGTATTATGGTCATTCTTCCTATTTGGGACTACATATTGTATCCCCCCCCGAATTCATATGTTGGAACTCTAACTCGCAGTGGAATGGTATAGAACATAGAGCCTTTAGGAGGTAATTAGGTTTCCATGAGGTTATGAGGGCGAGCCCAATGGTGGGATTAGAGTCTTAGAAGAAACGAGACTAGAGCTTGGTCTCTCTGTGGCATATACCAAGAAAGGCCATGTGAAGACATAACCAGGACGAGGGTCCTCACCAAGAACTGGACCATGCTGGCACCCTAACTTAGGACTTCCAGCCTCCAGAACTGTGAGAAATGAATGTTTTGTGTTACCACCCAGTGTATGGTATTGTTGCAATAGCCTAAACTTGACTGAGACACTTCCCATTTTGTAAATGAGAGAACTGATGCTCAGAGAGATCATACCATTTGCTCAAGGTTCTAGAGGTAGGAGTGGGCAGGCTGTGATTTGAACCCATTTGACTCTGGGCCTGTTAGAGCTCACAGATTTAGTACATTGCTGTTGTAAATGTAGCACACACATTAAAAGGAGAAAAGAGGGGGCGCCTGGGTGGCTCAGTCATTAAGCATCTGCCTTCGGCTCAGGTCATGATCCCGGGGTTCTGGGATTGGGCCCCACATGAGGCTCCCTGCTCAGCGGGAAGCCGGCTTCTCCCTCTCCCACTCCCCCTGCTTGTGTTCCCTCTCTCACTGTGTCTCTCTCTGTCAAATAAATAAAATCTTAAAAAAAATAAAAATAAATTAAAAAACATAAAAGGGGAAAAGAGAATTTCTGTGTACATTTAACTTAATAACATTCAAAATTAGCTCAAAATGGTGATTTCTGTGTACAAAGACTACTTACTAAAAATCATTCTTTGGAAACATTTAATTAGAAGAGATTAAAGATTAGACCTATGACATTAGGCCCACAAAAGAAAGGAGGGGTTTATTCCACACAAAAAGTACATGTTGCATAAGGACATTTCTGTGTATATGTATGTGTGTAGGTATATGTAGATGTATATACACGTGATTATATATATATGAAGCAAATACTGTTTAATTAACCTTAAAATTTGTGATTAGATAAGCAGTGGTTACCTGCACACACACCCCTTGGCTTCTCTTTTCCTCTTCATGAGAATGTTCCTATTTTTCTTTTCATGGTTTGGTAGTTCAAATAAATCTCAACACAGGACCAAAAAAGTGGCTATTTGGTTTAGAACCTTTGATACTGACCGGGTAAGAAGTCTGGGGTTTTGCTTTCAATCTCCTCAGACAAGATGTCAGAAATGTTTGGCTTAATTTAGGCGAAGGCTTTGCACTGAAAATAAGTCTCCCTGCTGGCAGTCTTCTAATTGAAGAAAACATGTAATGTTCAGATCTGCCTGGTATAGAATAATAGTGATAAAAATAAAAGCCTTGAAATATTTTTATTTCATTGAAGTCTTATTTTGCAAGTCAAATACAGATGCAGACATGAAAGTACTGACCTTTTATTTGTGTTATTGGTAGCACATTTTTTGCTATTTTTATGAAGCAAGCCATGCAAATTGATCTGACTAGAGACTTGATAGAAAGTAAAATGCAAGGCCACATTCTTCTAGCAATAAAGCAACATCTATCCTTTAGAATCTTGTCCTACTAAAAATCAATTCAAATGGATATGACAGATGTTTTTGACGAAATATGAAAAAAATCTTCACTCAAAAATCTTGGGGGAACATTTGACAAGTGACTTCTGTCCCATAAGTAGCATATAGAGGGTCTGAAAGAGTTAATGTTTTCTGAGATTGCCCAATACATGCTGCCAGTGGCCCCACAGGATCTGGCTTTTTACTCCATGGGATTGTATGAAATATTGTTTTGGGTTTTTTTGGGTTCTTAAGCTCTTTCCAGTTTTCTCAGTTTGGATTTCAGAAGACTCCCTGCTAAGTATAACTTTTGAATAGAGGATTTATCTGAAGACTAGAAAACTTCTTGCTTATCTGAGAAACTCAATAGCCAGAGGATTAACACTTGAACATCATAACAAAACAAATAGTATCTTGTTCTGTAGGAAATCAAAACTGTTTCATATGATTTAATAGCCTTGTTTAAAAGAACAATTTACTAGAAAGATTTAAGTAAAAGAGGATTATTTTTATATTCTTGTTTTTTGAAAATTCAGCTTAAAGAAATGCATGCACCCCATTCATTCAGCGGGTATGGAAAAGCAGCTATGTGCCATTCACGCGTACAGCAAATGTGTGTGGAGCGCCTACTCAGGGCTGGGATTGTTTCAGGCACTGGGGATTCAGGAGCAAACCAAACCAAGTCCCTGTTCTGAAGGACTCACACACTGGAGAATTTGGTGATTCGCTGGGGAGAGGAAAAGAGAGAAGGTGTTTGGTTGGGAATCTCTTAGAGGATGGTGGTTGTACCACTTGCCAAAGTAGAAGCCACAGGGAGAAGAATAGTTTGGGAGGAAGGACCATTTGCGCTTGTGAATTTCCCGATTATATAAATTGGGTACCTGAAACTTAGGAGAGAGGTTTGAGCCCAGGGAACAAGAGCTTGGGAGTTATTTGTGCAGATATTGGGCTGAAATCAAAGTGGATGAGCTCACAGAGGGTGAACGCGAAGCACGAAGGAGTCAAAGAAGAAAGAGTACAAAGCTTGGGGACATTGACAGGGCAGGTTGCAAAAGCAGTTTTGGTATCTGTCCTCCTCTGAGACCCACCGGAGTTGTGGGAAATGGCTCGGTGACTCATCTTTTAACTAGTATGCAGACTAAGGAACACTAAATCTTCTCCTTCATTACTTCCTCTCTCATGTGTTTTGCCCAGCTGATTATGAAACAGGCTGGTGCCCTGCTGGACTTAGGAGGATTGGAATGGAGGCACTGGGACTCAGGGAAATTGTTTGAAAAAAGTGTGATACATAGTACTCTCTGGGAAGATTGAAAACACATATAAATATTGTTTTGTTTAAAAATGAGTTCTTGTCGGTTTTTAGCTCAAGTTATGTAGGGGACAGTGCTAAGTGTCATCTGCTAAAAACAAGGTCCTCAGAGAAATAATAATAACAGCAACAACAGCAATAGTAATAGCTTTTATTGCATGCATGCTGGATGCCAGTTACTGTGTGAAGTGCTTTATACATTCTGTTTTTTTTCTGTATTTTACGGTTAAGGAAACAGAAGCTCATCATTTTAGGATATCTCCCGACCAAGGTAACTTTGATACTCAGTATATTTTTGACCGAGAGAATGAATGAAGGTGCTTTCAGCAATGAAGAAAATAATACTAATTTGAGGGGCACTAAATTAATCCAACTGTTTGCATTTCAACTAGGGAATCTCATTAGGATGAGTGTTATGGGCAACACAATAAGCAAACTAATAGTAATGTTTATTGCAGAGAAGGAAATGGACTTGCAGAAACTAAGTCTAATGAGATAGTGATTCATGTCACTAATGTGGGTCCCTTTGGCGTTTGGCACAATCAGATGCCCAAAGGCAGTTCTACCTGGCAGACTGGACCGTGGTCTGTTTTTGTTCCTACTTGGAATACTGTGCTTCCCTCCTGCCCAGTTCCCCCAGGTGTATCTTGTCTCTGTTCCTCCTCCTCAGCTTGTTGCAGGTTTATCGCTTTCATGGTGCGATATTGGGGCTGTCTGTGTCTTTGTTCGTTCCTCTCTTATCTGGCGGCTAACTTTTCCAATTTCTTCCAGGGTCCCTGAAGCTATAGCAACTGAAATTCTTACAGTCAGAAGTCATGTAATAGAGTGTCTCTTCCTCCCCACCCCCATTCAAATTGTGATGCAGATGCTTTATTTCTTACTCTGTGCCATGCCTCATATAGGTCTAACAGATTGAACGTGAATGACTAACATGCTCAAGAAATGTGTTACTGGTGTCCTGGTCCCCTCGTATAATCTCTTTTGTACAGGGCCAGTGTCATCAGATTTAAAAAGAAAAACAAGCGAACAAAAGCCATTGGTCACTTAACCTAATAAGTGGAGGCTTAATTACATTTTGGGAGAGGGGCAGGTTGTGGAAAGTGGTCCGAGCCAGTGTGGACATGTGAGAGATAGTAGGGATGAAGGATTGGGGGCAGTGAATGAAAGAGCTGAATGAAAGATTTCTTGGCTAGAAGAATAAAGACTGGTTGGAGAGGAAATGAAGGCTGGGAAAACTGGAGGGGGCCTTTGAAGCTAAGGATGAGGAGTCTGCATTTGATAGGGAGAACAATAGTGAGGCCACTGGTCAAAGTTGTGGGTGAGAAAAAACATTTACCAACTGGTAAAATTGAATATGTACTGGTTTTGCATGCCTGAGTCGTCTGTTAGATCCATTGTTGTTGTGAAAAACTCTGAAGGACATTACAATGGAAAATAAATGAGAAAAATCCACGGTTCTGAGATTTCTGAGTTTCGACACAAAACATACTTTTCATTGAAGCAAATTAAACACAACTTCTCTTGTTCGAGGGGCAGGCATCTTTTTGGTCTTGACAGTTTTATTTTTTAAAATAATTTTAATTATTTAATTCCGATTTTCATAGCAGTATTTCCATAGGAATTTTGTTTACAATGTCAGTGGGTGTTTCTGTACCTTACATTGTAATGAATATATTCTATCTGTATTTTTTCCAACACATTATTCTTTCAGTTCTCATATATTTTTTTCTATATATGTATTATATGAATATGAAAACCACTATTCTATGTGATTTGACTAGGTGTTGGACTGCGATCCTTCATCTCTTAATTTAAAATTTTTTCTTGCTATCTGAAGAAAAAGGTATGGAAATGACAAGGAATTATGATACTCAGGCAACAGCTCTAATTGCGTTCCCCACAGAGAGCAAAGGTGTCTTGCTGCTTTTTGGCTATAACATCATCACGTCAACTCAGGGCCCTTTGAATTGCAGAGGTTGTATACATAAAACTCTCATAGTTATAATCCAATCCCTTGTTCATCGATATAGCTTCATTTTATGCCTTTCTGCTTCCCAAGTCATGCAGTGAAACTGAAGTTTAGGTGTGGGAAAGCCCAAGGATAAATCAAATATTGGCTGATGATGGTTGTTTGCGCTAAGCCCTCAATACTCTGAATGAGTCCTTGTGTAAACTGAACAGATGTTGGGAGCAAGTTGGCACAATATATTGAGCCTCATTCTCCTCGTATATCATCCAGTTACTTTTTAGTGCCTCCAAGGGTAGATGCACTTTTTAAACAACCAGTTTACTACTAGGGAGCAATATGATCATTAGGGAAAATAGAGTACTGCATTTAGTTCAATTGGGTATGCCAAATGACAATTTGAGTAGCTCCCTTAAAATTCAGATGTTGAGAAGTCTTCTACTTCTTTCCTTTCTCTTCAGGGAGGGTACTGCATGCCAAACAGATGCAAAGTTTCCACTTCTCTCAAAGACTCCCTAGAGGAAATTTAAACAGTGTTCCTTGGCAAACCCATCCCAATCTGTCATACTTGTTAGGAACAGGAAATTTGTCCCTGCCTCAGACTGCAGCATAGGGTTGTTTTTTTTGTTTTTAGGTTTGTTTGTTTGTTTTGCATTAATCCTTCATGGAAAAGAAAAAACATTTGGGCACTTTCTTCCATGATTTCATTTCTCTTTGTGTGTCTGAAGAATATTAAGAAGATTATGCTCATGGAACCAGTCAAGGGCTGGTCAAGGGCTCCTGACACAGGCCAGATGCACTTTTGGTATGTTTTTTGTTTCTGGTAGGTTATTCCTGGTTCCATGATCAGGCTCTTTGATTCTGATATTAAGGATGTTCCCTTGATGAGAGGGTGATGTGTTTTCAGTTTGTGATAACGAGTACATCTTCATGGCAATATTTACTTATTTCTTTAGGTTAGAGTACTTGGCTTTTTCCCCTAGTGTCTTGTGTATTCATTTTTCTAGTAGAGTAAGTTTTATCATTTAATGTTTACTAGTATTTTGGTTCTCTTCGCCCTTCTTATTTAGCCAAAATAATTCAGAATTCCAGTTCTCTGAGAATCCTCCTGTTTTCTTAGAGCTACTTTCTTGCATTATCCCAATCACTACTAAAGACTATAATGATCTGGAGGCCAGGATTGATCCTTACCAAACACCATTTAAAAATATTTGTCACACTAGCAACACTTAAAATATATACATTATATTTTGCATATAATATTTGTATATATTAATATATGCATATTTATATAAAAATTACAGTCACTCTCCTGAGTTCTGTTACTGTCTTTCAGTTTCTTACTGTATTGACAATAGATTTGTTGATTAGAAATTATACTGATCATTCGTTAGCATCTGCCATCTTGTTCTCGATTGGGGTCGGCAAACCACAGCCAATGAGCCACATACAGCTTGCAGCCTGTGTTGTAAATAACCTTTTATTGAAAAACAGTCATGCCCATTCATGTATGCATCACCTATGACTGCTTTTGCTGTACCACAGAGAGCTGAACAGTTTACAACAGACACTGTATCACTGCAAAGTGTAAAAAATTCATTATCTGGCTCATTGTCGAAAAAGTTTGCCAGCCTCTGTTCTAGGTTAATTCATGTGTGCTCAAGAGCATTGGGTAAGACATGAGAAAACCTGTGTTCCAGTCCTGCTGCTACATCTTAATTAGCTTTGTGACCTTGGCCAAGTCACGGTCATTCTCTGGCCTTGGTTTCTTCATGCCTAGAACGGACCAGCAGGACTGTATGATTGCCAGTCTCTTTCAGCTTTAAAGTTCCAGAAATCTAGGAGTGCCTGGGTGACTCAGTCAATTACGCGGTCAACTCTTGATTTTGGCTCAGGTCATGATCTCAGGGTCGTGAGATGGAGCCCCATGGGACTCCACACTCAGCAGGGAGTCTGCTTGAGATTCACTCTCTCCCCTCGCTCTGCCCCTCCCTTCTCACTCTCAAATAAGTAAATAAATCTTTTTTTTAAAAAAAGCTCCAGAAATCTAACTGTTGTTTTACTTAAAGTAATTTAAAGTTGATTTTTTTTCTTACAGATTAAATTTTGGGTTTGTTATAATCCCTTTTGAGTATATTGGACACACATTCAAATTTCCACACATATTCAGTGATTTAAAAATAATAATATGGCGGGGCACCTGGGTGGCTCCATCATTAAGCATCTGTCTTCGGCTTGGGTCATGGTCCCAGGGTCCTGGGATCAAGTCCTGCATCGGGCTCCCTGCTCAGCGGAAGCCTGCTTCTCCCTCTCCCACTCCCCCTGCTTGTGTCCCTTCTCTCGCTGTGTCTCTCTCTGTCAAATAAATAAATAGAATCTTAAAAAAATAAAAATAATAAAAATAATAATATGGCATGCCTATATGAGCTCTACATGTGCCGTGTATGGAGGCAGGCATTTTTACCTTACCTCTTATAGTCCTCAGAATACTTCTCTCCTGTGGATGTGAATGTTCACATAGCCGTAAGGGGCAGAGCTGGGACTTGAACTCAGTTCTCATGGTAAAGCTCCATGCCCCTTCCACAGTAGCAACACGGTCCTTTTTCATATGCCTCCTCTATTTTTATTGTCATTTGCATATACAGTAGCACCTCGCTTATCCAAAGATTGCCACTTAAGTTATTCAGAACATAACCAACAAGGACAAAGTAAAAAATAAAAAAAAAAAGATGAACCAAATAGATGTTTTCCTCTGCCATTAAAAATGTTCCCCAAGGTCCTCTTTTACAGCCTGTTCACTTTTACTTTTAAACAAATCTAAAAACTTGCTTTTTTTTTTTTTGGTTTTCCAAATCTCTATACTTAATGGCAAACAAATGGGTTCTTGCCACTTTGGATGCATCCTTCTTACATTAGATGCAGTCTCTGCCGTCACCATCTCTACTAAAGATCCCTGCACCGGAAGCAGGTGGCAAT
The DNA here is from genome assembly GCF_003265705.2 of Callorhinus ursinus. Classification (NCBI taxonomy): domain Eukaryota; kingdom Metazoa; phylum Chordata; class Mammalia; order Carnivora; family Otariidae; genus Callorhinus; species Callorhinus ursinus. The sequence goes on along the minus strand of NW_027397066.1, from coordinate 39,371,881 downwards.
CTCTGACAGCTTAGCCTAGGGACAGATGCACCCCGGGAATGTCCCAGTGGCCTGAGAAATTTTTGCTGCTCAGTGCAAAGCCCCTTGGAGCAGCAAGGAAATGTTTCAAATTAGCACGCTCAATGTAGGAAGGTGGAGAAAGGGTGCCCCATTTCACAAAACTTTAATAAAATTCTGAAGGATATTAGGAATCTCAAAGAGATAATGCTCCACGTATTTGACTTGTTCACCATGTGGGACATTTCCTTCCTTGAAAATGCTACACAAGTGAAACCCTACCAAGTCCAGATTATTTAAGAAATTTGTCTCCCGGTTTTTACCGATTCTACCTCACTTTTTTGTCTTTGGTTTTTATCTTAGTCAGTGTTCATGCTCTGAAAACAGTGCTCTAGAGATAAGTAAGGAATTAAAAGTCTGACTTTTCAGTTTCATGTATTATCAAATTTTCTCCACACCTCATTAAGTCTTGGGTTTTCCCATTATCTCTTTTTATTCTCTATGGCTCTAAAGAAAATCTTATTGTTTTCCATTTATTCTTTTAATTTTTTTTCCAAAGTAGAAACCCATTTTCTTCCTCAGTTTTTAAAAACCATCTTCCTCTGACCCATTGAGTATTGTTGATTGTAAAGGTAATTTGCAGAAGGTAAACTTATTTCCTCTACTGCCAGGTTCTTGCAGGGGTGGGGGGAATGAATTTTGTGGTTCTTCCTTTTATGTTTCTCTCTTGAATTCAGTTCTTGGTTTGCTCTTCTGATGGGTAGGCATTTCCTTCCATGTTGATTCTGTAACCCATTACTTCTAATTGTCTGCTTTGGGGAATGTTTTAAAACCTCACACATTTTTTTGAGGCAATATTTTATGCAATTTATTTTGGGGAAAATGTGCCAGAACTACTTGTGGAAGTTAAGAGATGTAGAAACACTGAATTCATTTATCCCTCATGCCTATGTGTGTGGGGGGTCAGAGGAGGGAGGGTGGTTACCCACTAATAGCAAAAGCCTGAGGCAGTGTGCTTCCTTAAAGTGAATTCCTTCTTTCTTTGCTGCCTATATTATGATGTTGATTTAATAATGTCAATAATAATCAGATAATGTATTGCAAGCTCCTTTGATGTTAGACACTATGCATGATGGTTTGCATATATTATGTCCATTAATCTTCAGTATAAGGTGGGTACAGAATTACTGGCAGTCTTCAGCCAATAAATGAGCTATATTTCAAAGATATAGTTACAGATTAGTTATTTCAAACATGAAAGATACTGGAATGTGGTGGACCCACCTTCTTCCTTGGGTCCTAACTTTAATGCAAATGACTCGGCTTTATTCTCAGATCTTCCTTATGGACAGATAGACAGTGGGAATGTAAACCCCCCAGATTCAAACCATTCATATTAATTATAGAAGAAAGAACCTGCAATAACCCAAGAGATCTTGAAATCCTGGGGCTTAAAGAAAATAGGCAATAGACCCAAGATGAATTTTCCAGTCTGTAAGCTGAAGCTTCCTCTATGATATCATCCAAAGACTTGAGTTCCATCCATTTTTGGCTTCACCCATTCCTAGACCATGGTCCTTATCTGAGTGACTGAAGCTGGCTGAGCCCTGGATCTGTGCTCCGCCTTGTGGGAAAGCAAAGAGAGAAAGTACATGGCAACAAGTCACTTTTAAGCAGGCAAAGTAGAAGAATCATCTGCTTATAATATATTGCTGAGAACTTAGTAACATGATGGCCACACCGAGCCACAAACGACCTGAGATATGTAGTCTTGAGTTGGTCAACCATAGGTGCACCTCCAACTCCATTACTACAATGGAGGTGGAGAGGACGTTAGGATGAATGACCAGCAGTCCTTGCCATATCATAGTGGTGGTTCCCACATCTAGACAGGGACTCCAAGAGGATAGAGTTTGTGGGGTGTGGCAGAAGAGATGTGGGTGGAGGATGGACACAGTGAGTGGCCCCAGGGTAGGTGTGAGGCACACTGGGATGCTGGGCCCCTTGCCATTGCTACTTCTTGGAAGAACTTGCAGGTTTTCATTTCCATTTCACCCTGCCTGCCTTTCTTCTCCTTTGGAAGGCTGAGGGCAGGGCTGGTTCCATGGTTGGTTGACCTGTGCAGCGAGTGGCACAGGACCCTGAGCTCAGTAAGGTTCAAGGCTTGGTTGGATGCTCTGCTCTCATTGTCTTGAAAAAAATTTTTTTAAAGATTTTATTTATTTGACAGAGAGAGACACAGTGAGAGAGGGAACACGAGCAGTGGGAGGGGGAGAGGGAGAAGCAGGCTCCCCACCGAGCAGGGAGCCCGATGCGGAGCTCGATCCCAGGACCCTGGGATCATGACCTGAGCCAAAGGCGGATGCTTAACGACTGAGCCACCCAGGCGCCCCTTGAAATTCTTAATAACTTTATATTTATACTTGTGCTTTGTAAGTAAAGTTGGGCGGGACAATGGAGCATGGATGTGAGTGGCAGAGATATGCTAGGTCGTAGTGAGCACGTGCACACACGGGCATATGCCAACTGTCACAGCATGTGAATGGTGTTCGTGCTGAGCACTTGGCCTGGTGCTTCAAAGCACATGCGTGTGCCTGAGGACCATGTGGGATCCCATGGGGGCTCCCAGGTGGCCGGGTCAGGACTTGGGCCCTGATTGGTGGCCTTGATGGGGCCACAACAGCAGAAGCCCAACAGAAACAGGTTTTGAGGGGGGCAGTGGTAGCTCTGGTCCAGGGCTAGCGGAGGGGCTCCACATGGGAACCTGTGGGAGGTCAGCCTGGCTGGTTCCTGGAGCCCGTCCCTGTGGCATCTGCACAAATACTAACTCTTCAGCCTGAATCATGAGACAGAAGCTGCTGGTGTGTGGGCCAGAGACTTTGTAAGTAAATTATTACATAATAGCAGCATACACATGAACATTGCTATAAGCATTTATCAGAGAGTTATTAGAATTCTTCAAAGAGTTTAAAATCCTTGGTTTTGAATGCTGAAACATTGCAAAATGAATATCCATAGGCTTAGAAATAGAAATCACATTTAACCATTGTCATTGGAAAAGAACGCTATTTTCATATGAACTTTGGATGAACCATTCATTAACAAGGAAGAGACTAGAAAAAGAAAATTTTCCATAAAATTGGCAACACGGCTATAGAATGTATAAACAGGCATTCTGAATTGTATATATTTTGAAGCCACTTTTGATTTCTTGTAAGATCTCCACAATTTACAGGAAATATCAGAAGAATCATTTAAATGTCACTGTATAAATTTACATTTAAAATTAAATTCAGACTTATATGACACTGATTCATATGAAGAATTATATCTTTTTATTAAAATTGCTCCAGGAGAATCACCAGCTCTAGAAATACTAAAATTTGTATTTCAAAATAGGTTACCAGAAATCTATCCTAATGTTGTCACAGCCTATAAAATACTCCCAACAGCAACAGTAAAACGTGCACCAAAGATTCTTGTCAAAATTGAAAATTAACAAAAATCATTTGTAATCTTGCATTTATGTTGAGCTACTTACTGAAGCCATTTTCAATTATATAGACTAAAAATAATGTTGCTAAAAGTATAAATTCATAAAGGAATTTGCAGAAAAGTGAGCCAGACAGATCTCATTAATAGTGTATTGTTATTTATTGTATCATACTAAATTATGACACAAAAATATTATTTTTGTGCTATTTGTAGGTTTATGTTCCTCATATATCACTATTACTGCTATTATGTTTTATAAGTAATGATATATTTTTAGAGGGAAAAATGTTTATATTTTAGTATCCTCAAAGCACTTCTTTTTTTTTTCCTGCAAGGGGCTCTGCATCTTCATTTTCCACTGGGCCCTGCAGATTATGCAGCTTCTTCTGGCTGGGGGCAAATCTATCTGTTCACCTTTCTTTGCTGCCTTTTCTATGCCTGCTACAGAATAGCATCCAGTCCCATAGCTTTTTCTTTGCGCTCACACATATAGCTCTTTTGCAGTTTTTAAAGGATTTGAGTTACTGATGATGAATGAGACAGAGAGAAGGGTCAAAGAGTCAAGGCCAAGCTCTTCCTCAGGTCTTTTCTGTTTCTTTGCTCGGCTCTTGGCTACTTGGAAAGTCAGAAGCACATGTAGCTGAGAGCTACAAAAGCACAGATAGCTCTTGGTTGCACCAAAGCCTGATACAAGATTCATTTGCATCTTAGAGCATCATCCCTGAGTCTTTGGAACACTCTTATTACAGGAATAGAATCAAACAGCAGTTATCCCCCTAGTGATTTTGTGCGGCCGAGATGCCTGCCACCCTGGGTTCCCCTTGCACTAGAATCGACTGAATCAGGCTGGAGTCAAGGACTGTGACTAGAGATTCCAGACCGTGGCAGCTCTGAGGCAGGGAATGGGAAGGTGGAAGAGGAGGGCAATCGGCAGGTGGGAGGGAAGGCACACCTGTTTGAGCCACTCATTTGCAGGTGGCTTTTCCTATGTACGAGGCACACAAATGATGAGTAAGATGTCAAGGCATCTGTGGTAGGCTGAATAATGGCTCCCCAAAGAGGTTCATATCCTCATCCATGACTTTGTTTAAGCTAACACTTATCAAGTGTTTTCTATTTACCAGGCAATGTCTTCAAGGCTGTACCTTCATTTTTTTCCTTAGAACACAGCCGTGAGAGTGATAACCTCATTTATCAGAGGATGAAACCAAGGCTTGGGAGAGTTAGAAACTTCCCCCATAACATAGCTAGTAAGTAGAAGACCTACTTCCTAAAAACCCATGCAGTCTGACTCCAGAGCCTGTACTTTTAATAATATAAACACTCAAGGGTGCTGTATTAGCTTCCTATTGTAGTCGTCAACAATTATCCCATACTGGGTGACTTAAAACAATGGAAATTTATTGTCCCTCAGGCCTGCAGGTCGAAGTCTGACATGGGTATTACTGGGCTAAGATCAAGGTGCCGGCAAGTCTGTCTTCTTTTCAGGAGTCTCTTAGGGGAGAATGTTTCCTTGCCTTTTCCAGCTTATAGGGGCTGCCACATTCCTTGGTTTGTGGCCCCTTCCTCCATGTTGAAAGCCAGTCACATAGCATCTCTTTGCTCTTATGTGTGCTTCACATCTCTTTCTCTGACTCTCCTCTTCTGCTTCCCTCTTCCACTGTTAAGGACTCCTGTGATTACACTGGGGCCACCCACATTAACTGGAAGAATCTCCTTATTTTAAGGGCAGATGGGTAGAGCCCTTATTTCCATCCTTCAACTTTAATTCCCCATTGCCATGTAACCTAATATCTTCACAAGTTCCAGAGATGAGGATATGAACCTCTTTGGGGAGCCATTATTCAGCCTACCACAGATGCCTTGACATCTTACTCATCATTTGTGTGCCTCGTACATAGGAAAAGCCACCTGCAAATGAGTGGCTCAAACAGGTGTGCCTTCCCTCCCACCTGCCGATTGCCCTCCTCTTCCACCTTCCCATTCCCTGCCTCAGAGCTGCCACGGTCTGGAATCTCTAGTCACAGTCCTTGACTCCAGCCTGATTCAGTCGATTCTAGTGCAAGGGGAACCCAGGGTGGCAGGCATCTCGGCCGCACAAAATCACTAGGGGGATAACTGCTGTTTGATTCTATTCCTGTAATAAGAGTGTTCCAAAGACTCAGGGATGATGCTCTAAGATGCAAATGAATCTTGTATCAGGCTTTGGTGCAACCAAGAGCTATCTGTGCTTTTGTAGCTCTCAGCTACATGTGCTTCTGACTTTCCAAGTAGCCAAGAGCCAGTCGAAGAAACAGAAAGGAGGAGCTTGGCCTTGACTCTTTGACCCTTCTCTCTGTCTCATTCATCATTAGTAACCCAAATCCTTTAAAAAACTGCAAAAGAGCTATGTGTGTGAGCGCAAAGAAAAAGCTATGGGACTGAATGCTATTCTTTAGCAGGCATAGAAAAGCCCCCTTCATTGGCCCCTGCTGATCCCATTTGACCATTTGTCCTCTAGGGCCTTTACCCAGGTATCGTTGCTGGATCCAATATCTTTCAAAGAAAGATAAATAAAAAAGATAAATATACAAAGTGCTATCGCCAAAGGTATTAATCACTGTTATTGCCTTTATCGTTCATGGTCTCTGTAAGGCCTTATGATTTCTGCCATGTCCAGCACAGTGCTTTCTGCACACAGCCTCCAGAATCCTTGGTGGTTGAATAAATGAGGAGCCCCCAGGAATTGCCTTTTAATTGACGACTTTTGGCTTAAGTTAAATGAGTAAAATCCAAACTGAGGAATTTCAGCTGGGAAATATTTTAGGCAGAGAGACCTCCCAGGAGCCCTTCAAATCAAGCCAATTTTTATAAAGTATTTGGACTCATTTTTCTGTCTACTTGTAATAAATAGCCCTGGAATGGCTGTCCCAAAATTTTCTTAGGAGGGTAGTTGCTGAGTACAATTGGCAGTTTTCTTCAGAGTTCTTAGAGCAGAGACGTTTGGAGCTTATGATACTAACATTTCAGAAGTATCCTTCTACAACTGTGGACTTTCACTTCAATCTGGGCGCCACGGGGAGACAGTCTAGCAGGCATTTATAATGAGATTATCTCATATAGAGATCACCTGCTGAAAAACCCAATTCAATTCAGTAAAAAACCATATTATGTACAAATTACAATTCTAAAAATGTGTAAAAAGCCACTTGAAAGAGAACGGCTGAGGAAAAACTGGATTTCTAAAATTATTGGTTGTTATGAGAACTGGAAAAGCCAATTCTCAAGTGAACACACAAAGTGCGTTTAGTGTTCAGTAATGCATTCTGAGGATGCATATTTTTGCGTCTGCAGTTAAAATGCAAAATTACTTTAAAAGATGACTTGATTTTAACATAAATACTGCAAACACATAAAGCATGGTTGTTTTCAAATACTGTCACGCCTCTGGGCACCTCCTGCAAATGTATGGTAGGCTCTGTACTGGGGTTTATGATGTGGTCTCCCTCTGGTGGTTGGTGTTAGGAAAGGTGTGGGCTTGAAAGTAGTCCATGAATTTCTTCCCTTTGGCATTTTGCTGAAACTTAAATCTGGATGGCATCTCAGAATTCTTTTATCCTGTTCCGTTAAATACAGATCAGCCTGTATTTTGACCATTTCAACAATATGGGAAACTTTCTTATTTTAAAAAAATTAGTCAGTCCCGGGCACCTGGGTGGCTCAGTCATTAAGCGTCTGCCTTTGGCTCAGGTCATGATCTCAGGGTCCTGGGATCGAGCCCTGCCTCGGGCTCCCCGCTCCACGGGAAGCCTGCTTCTCCCACTCCCCCTGCTTGTGTTCCCTCTCTCGCTGTGTCTCTCTCTGCCAAATAAATAAATAAAATCGTAAAAAAAAATAAAATCAGTCGGTCTGCAGCCTTCCCCCTTATGGCCACGTCAAAATCAGTTTTGACTGTTACGAAACCCAACCTGTTTTTTTTTTCTATCTCTATGGCCTATTGTTGGCATATTTTGGCCAGAATGTGTCTCTTAATTTGGCTGTGATATTTTCCAACTTCTTTAGAAAGGCTCTGAGTTGAATGCAAAGTTTACTTACCCACCTACATGCCCATCACTCTTCCACGACCCATGGCGCAGCAGGAAACAAAATAGACAAAAACTAGTGCCCTCATAGAGTTTCTGTTCTATGACACATACCGATATGGTTTACAAAGATATAAATTTTGTAAAGACCAATTTTTGACTTCACATGTGAAATTTTGTATAGCTAAAGAGACTATGAATTTAAAAGACAAATAAATGATGATCTGGGAGAAAATAACTGCAACAAAAGGAGGCTCCAGTAAACCAACATGGAAAGAAAACCAATAGAAAAATGTGCAGAAGATGTAAGCAGGCATTTATTGTGAAGGACTTTTCATTTTTCTGAAGAAATCATTGGCAGAAGTGGGATTTCATGATTTCAAGTTTACCTGGCTAAAGACACAAGCAGGGGTGCCCTTTAGAAAAATCTCCCTGCTGGAATTCCCTGTGTGTCTTAACAACCCCGCAGGTAGTGAGGGTCTCAGGCAGAATTCCCTGTAGCACTGCCCAGAGTCTGTGTGCTGAGTACGCCTGCCATCTTGTGATCATGCTTGGAAACTGCACCCTTCTGGCAAGTGGGAGAAAAAAAAAAATATATATATATATATATATATATGTATATATGGAGCTTTTTCCCAGGGGAATCACCCCCTTGCTGAGCTCAGTCCCCCTACCCATCTACCATTAGCTGACTCCCGTACCATTAAGTTTCCCAGGATTAATTTAAGCACATTAGATTGATCAGTAGAATATTTCTAAATGAGACTGCATCACTGATGAGATTGCAGTATTGAGAGTTTATAGTGATAGGTGCATAGTTTTTGACGTTCCATTACCTGCCCAAATGTCTTTCCTTCTCTCAGGGATAGAGTAGACCTTTCCCTCCTTGACTCAGAGCTGAGTTAATGCCAAGTTATTTGCCATCCATTTCCAGTCCCCGTGTATTTTCCTAAAACTTCAGCCTCACTCAACCTCTTCTTGCCTTGGCTCATTCTGTCCCCCCTGATTGGATCACTCTCTCTCATTCACAGGGACATCACTCCTGTTTACCAGTACAAAGAAACATATGAATACTGTGAAAATTTTGGAAAAAAATTTAGCAGGTTTTTTTCCCCCTCCCTCTAAGCCCTTGGGTGTTGTGTACCCAGTCTTCTAGTCTCAGCAAGTTGACAGCTATAACTCTGGAATGCAAGTTAATTAAATTGTGCTTATATTTAGTTTTAGGCAAGGTTGATTTTTTTTTTTCCATGTTAGGTTTAGTCTGTGTGGCTTTGTTATATACAATTCCGGTAACTAGGGATACTTGGAGAAATTTTATGTGGCTGTGCTGTGAAAGGCATGCAGTGGTAGAAAAGGAAGCATGGGAGAGAGAATTCAGGGACCTCAGTGTTCTGCCAGTATGTAAATCACTTAACAGAACACAAATGACTTAACAGTGAAAGTCAACTCTCCTGGAGCAACTGACTTCCTTTTCTGTCTCTGAGCCAAAGAAAAGTTAGGAATTCTATCCCTAGATGCTGTTGTATTGGTTCCTGTGTGTGTTGATCTCTTCAGAACCAGGCTCTTTTCCAGTTATCTTGGTTGTTACAAAGAATCCAATGCCCCCACGTTTCAGCTCTAAGTAGGTGGTGCTGTAGCCATAAAGTTGGGGGAAGGGATTCTCTAGTTATTTGCAGGTTAACCCTTTAAGCACAAGGCATGTTTCGATACTTTGTGATGGGCGTCTTTCGGAAGTGAATTACACATCTCCCAACCTTCTTAGATAGAACATACTGGGCGTTAGTTCATTGCCGGGCGCTTTATATCCATTACTGATCAATACACTTCAAGGTGATACCAAAGCAGGTAGGATTCAGATAAGGAAACTGAAGCTCAGAAAGGTTAAATAACTTGCCCAAACCAGCACAAATAGCTTATTTTAAATCCAGGTTCATACTTTTCCTCCAAGATTACTTTTATTTTCATATCTCAGGATCATTATTGTGCATAATTACTTTTCTGGTGTGTAGATCCAGTCACTATCAGTACGGATATTAGAGTGAGTATTTATGAATTAATTTCCTCAGCATTATTTTCTTCTAATTATGATACCATTTAGCATTGAAGTTTCCTGATTATTTTGGGGTGGTTTAAGCTTAAAGGGTCAGATAACTGGACGTATCTAAGCTTTCCCATCCCTGCCTTGGCCCAAGCAATGGAATACATGTGCTGTCCCCACGGGCTGCTGCTGTGTGAGGGGAAGGGAGCGGCCATCAGTGAAGAGGGCAGAGATGAGAGACGGTCTGGGGCAGAGCTCTATCCTAGGGCTTCAGAGTCTCAGCATCCAGCTACTGGCTAGCTGATGTGCAAGATAGGCGAGATCCTACTAACCCTACAGTATCCTGAAGATCAGTTAATTTTCTTAAAAGATTTTATTTATTTATTTGACAGAGAGGGAGAGAGTGAGCACAAGCAGAGGGAACTGCTGAGGAAGAGGGAGAAGCGGGCTCCCCACCCAGCAGGGAGCCCGACTTGGGGGCTTGATCCCAGAGCCCTGGGATGATGACCTGAGCCGAAGGCTTAATGATTGAGCCACGCAGGTGCCCCAAGATCAGTGAATTTTTAAAGATGACAAATTTTTAAAGAAGATATTTTTAAAGTAGTTGCGAAAGTGATACAAAACAATCTTCATAGGATTTGAAGCAAATTTTTAGACGTGAGGATAGAACTGTAATCTGTTCTTGAAAGATGTTTTCTCTAAGTTCTTTTTATAGTAAATTGTAAATATATATGTTTATTCTATTGCTGAGTCTCAGGCCACATAGTATTGCATCGTGGACAGTTTATTCCAGCTTTTAGACTGTCTATGTATAAAATGAACTAAAATAAAAGAAACTAGGATTAAAAATAATTTTGGTTTGAGTTGAAAATTAAATCCATGAACTATTGTAAAACGAAATCAGTCCAATTTGTTATAACGCAACAAGTAAGAAAAATAATGTGGAATAGCTCTTCAAACTGATTTTTGTTTATCTTTCTGCTGAGTCTTTCCATAGATGTTGTGACTGAGTTTCACGTTTAATAAAGGTCGGAAAAATGCTAGTATGTATAATTTTTCAGATACTACCATACCATACCATACCAAGAAATTTTCATTTTCTTTCCAAATAATATGTATCTCTTTTGCTTCTCCTAGATTTATATGCATACATCTTATTCTTTTATAAAAAAATCCAACATCCTACGTTTGTTTGAAATTTGTCAAAGGTAATGTATATATTGTTCCATCACTATCATTTCATGATTCATAATCAATATTTGCAAAATATCATTTAAGACAGCCTTATGTTTGGAGAAAAATCTCAAAAATATTTTAAAGTACCGTTAAATGATAATTACTTGTGTAGAAAATAAAGTGTTTATTTCTTAAAGTGAATTTTGAAAGTAACACCCCCAGAAAACCTAAATATTTGAGTAATTATCTCTGAATTTAGAAATCTCTACCTGCCTTGTCAAGAGGGTAGACTGTGTCCGTTCAGTTTCTAAACTGTCCATGTTCTTTAGAAAGTCGAAGTTGTGTTATTGCACTTATATGCAGGAAATTATAAATAACATAATCGTGATAGGCACCTTATTTTCCAGGGGTTTTTGACAGAATTGTTTCAGAGTTCTTTTGGGGATTTTAGACACTAAAACTTGAGGTAGTAGACTAGTATATCCTTTTATTTGACAATTCCTGTTTTTCCTTCCTCCCTCCCTCCCTTCCTTCCTTCTTTCTGAAATATATATATATATTTAAGTTTTGTTTAGACTTCTGCTTGGCAGTTTGTTTCTGGCGGTCTCTGATCGTAAAGCTAATGTGCTTTTTATTCTGTTCTTTCTTCCTTTCTCCTCTAATTAGATTTAAATCCTCTGAGCAGGATTTTGTCTGCCTCTATTTCATACTGTGATTTTACTTGAGACGTTGAATGATGACACGGAACTGCTTTCCAAACTCTGTTCACGTTCTCTCTCCTACCAGAGTGCCACCAGTTACAGACCTAGTTTTGTTTCCTTCTAATGATTTTTAGGTAATTTCACAATGACTGATTTTTCTATAGAATGATAGGTCCTCTATCATGCTGTGAGACAAGCAAGACATGTACTTAATTCTTATTTTCAGGACTTTAAGCAGAAGGCCAGATGGCAGAGTTTTCACTGAATCAAAGCATAGCTTTATTTCAGAGAGAAAAAAAAAGAGTCAAGGAGTAACTTCATCTTGAGGACATTTAATTGGGGGAGTTGTTTCGGATTTTCTTTGAAGTTTATTTGACAGATATTTTCTCACTAATTGCAACATGTTATCTAACAGGCGCGGAGGGACCTGGAGTTGTACAGGGTGAGGGAACTGGTTTTACCTTGCTGTCTTTGCAGCAAGTGTATGGGCACCACAGATCATAAAAGAGGAAGTCACTGTGGTACTTCTGTTTTTAGAATATCTAAGAACTCTCTAAGTATCCAACTGGCATTTCCTAACTACTTACCATATACTGCTTTGGAACAAAGACCTGCACGTTAAAAGGTGCTGATAGAGTCCTTTGCTCCCTCGGTAATGAATGAAAAATCTAATAGAGCAATCTACTAGGAAGACAAAAAGGATGTGTGTTATCATTTCTGCATTTTCAGGAGAGAGACCAGCATTGAGGAGGGAGGGGTTGAGCAGAGATCATGTGGCATCACCCAGAGTGGGGTGGTATGGCGGGAAGATGTTTGGAGGGGTGGGTAGAGGTGGAGGCTGGGGATGTAGGAGACATTACCCAAGGCTTGGAGGTGGCGGGGTGGGAGCAGCGGGGGGAGGTAGCTGAGTTTTGCCATGTCCCTCATGGAGCAGGGACCGGTGCTTACTTGCTTAGGGGAAGAGACAGGATCTCAGAGGGAAATGGCAGTGTGGGGCAGCCAGGAATGCTTGACACTGGGGACCATGACCCTGAACCCTGGTATGGATCAGATATAATGGAGCGCTCTGTCTAGGGTAAACCCCTAGGACTTAGAACCATGCGCCTCTCAGCAATTCTTGGAGACACTGAAAGCTAGAGCCCTTTCCTTGGCTCTGGCAGGTACCAAGTAAGCCCCTTGGATCCTTGCACCACCCTAAGGAAGCTGAAACCCCTGCAGAGCATGCCTGAATAATATTTTCTATCACCTCTCTGAGTGGGGAAGTATGAATTAATCTGACTTAGAAAAATAAAGTGATGTGGCATTTCTTGCCTGGTAGTGTGACAGCTACACCTTCGGGCCTGGCCATTCTGAGCTCACTTGAGCTTCCAGGTCCCACTTCTCATTCTCACTTCCCATGTTTTATAACTTCCCTCAACTCCCTATGCCCACCTCAAAAGCTACTCATCAGAGAGCCCATTCTTTCAACTCTAAATGTGATGAGTTCAACAGTCTATAGTTAAATTCAGAATTAAGTATTCATGGCCAAAAAAAAAAAAAAAGGAAATAAAGTGTAATCTCTCTCAGACTTTAACTAAACATTTAAAGTCTTAAGGGTGAAGGGTTTTCAAACTTGTTTTTGGCAGCAAAAACCCATTTTCAATGGACTGAAATATGTAAAGCGGATAAGAGTGGAGCTCCCTGGCTGCGGTGGAGTAGGGGATTGAAGACACCCCTCAAACCCATGACCTGGCCCCAAAGCCCCTTTCCTTGGCATCCCCGGATTCATCTGAAAACCACCATTTTATTTTATTTTATTTTTTAAAGATTTCATTATTTATTTGAGAGCGAGAGAGAGAGAGAGTGCACAGGCAGGGAGGAGGGGCAGAGGGAGAGGGGGAAGAAGACTCCGCACTGAACAGGGAGCCCGATTCAGGACTCTATCGCAGGACCCCGGGATCATGACCTAAGCTGAAGGCAGATGCTTAACCGACTGAGCTACCCAGGCGGCCTGAAAACCACCATTTTAACCTAAGGAATGAGTGATGTGGGTGTAGGTTTTGGGGAGAATATTAGACACATGTCCACAAGCCAGTGGAAGATTATTTTAGGTAGAAGGGTCCTTTTGATTCATTGTCCTACTGTACAAGCAAATGCTACCAGAAGGCAGACTTGTCTGCAGGTTTGAGCAAGTATCCCACACTAACACAGAGGGATTTTAATATTACACCAGCCCTTTATTGCCCTACCAACTAAAAGAATAAAATTGTAAGATGTTTATTGCCTTTGAACATCTCCCCCAAAATGAATGATCATTTAGTTCTGTGAGGCACCTTATGTTCTGTCTTCATTTATTTATTTAACCAATATTTAATTCTATTCTAGACTCAGGACGCAGCAGTGAGAAAAACTGATACAGTGCTCTCTCTCTCAAGGAGCGTATATTCTAGAAGGGAGAGATGGAGAGAGGCAAAAAACAAACAGATATCTTCTGCTAATATAAAGTATTATGAATAATAAAGAAAGTCTTTTTTTGGGCGCCTGGGTGGCTCAGTTGGTTAAGCGACTGCCTTCGGCTCAGGTCATGATCCTGGAGTCCCGGGATCGGGTCCCACATCGGGCTCCCTGCTCGGCGGGGAGTCTGCTTCTCCCTCTGACCCTCTTCCCTCTCGTGCTCTCTGGCTCTCATTCTCTCTCTCTCAAATAAATAAATAAAATCTTAAAAAAAAAAAAGAAAGTCTTTTTTTAAGCAGTCTGTAGTTCTGGTGGTCTTGAGCATCAGCACTATTAGAAGTGATTAGCATGGTACACCCTGTTTAATAGAGGCCTAGTAGATGTTGAAGAGGGTAAAGAAGAGAATGGAAGGATTTCTCACCTTGGAAGATAAATAGTTTTTTCTGAGGAAGCCACATTTTAGTGATAGGACTAGAGGGACAGACAGATATAAGATTGGCTTCATTTTTAGATTGTAACTATATTCCTGATGTTGATGATTCTTCATCTCTGGCCTCCTGTATCTTCAAGGGTGAGCAATATTTATTTGATCCAAGCCAACCTGTAGGCAGAACTTAGCACCACTCTGCTCCCCACAAAGAAAGTACTCATACAAAATCATTTAAAAATGCTTTAAAAAAAAAAAAAACCACTTCCCTTGTTATCTACCACCTATTTATTTGTTCTCTTCTGCAGCAAAAAAAGTTGTCCTTCCTTTCTGTACTACTTCCTCTCTCTTCGACATACTGCAGTCAGACTTTGGTCCTCAGTCCGTTGAAACCACTCTTACCCAAGTCCCCACTGACCTCACATGGCCAAAATCTCATCCAGGCACACTGGCATTGAATTGATATGCTGACAGCGCACATATTTATATGTGTCGTCCTAGCCTCCTTCCCAGACTTTGGACTTATAAATCCAGTTGTCTACTCAACATCTCGACTTGGGTGTCTACTGTGTACGTCAGATGCAGCATGTCCAAAATGTAACTGCTCATCTTTCCCCCCCAGTCTTACTCCTCCGATAGGCTTCTCCACCTTAGGAGATGGCAATTCCAGTCATCTGGCTGGCTGGAGACTTAAAGTCCTTACTGGCTCTTGTCTTTCCCTCACAACTCTCATCGAATGGGCCCGGAAACCCTCCTGGCTCTACTTTGAAAATACAGCCAGCATCCAATCATGTCTAGGCACCTTTACTGCTACTCCCTCCAAGCCACCATCACTCTTTCTGGATAACTTCAATAGGCTCCTAACACTAGTTCCTACTGCTTTCTTTGCCTCTCTAGAGTATTTTCAACACAACAGGCAGAGATCCAGGGAAACATAAGTCAGATCATGCCACTTTTTACTGAAACCTGGTAATGACTTTATTTATATCTAAGTTACAAAGCCCTTGCAAAGCCCCAGATAGCAGACTCCTCCCTTCCACTCTGCTTCATCTCTTGCTATATTCTCCCCCACTTGCTCTACTGTGGCCACACACATTTCTTTGCTGTTCTCCACACCCCCGCCAGACACGCTCCTGCCTGAGACTCTTTGCATTGGGACTTCCTTCTGCTGAAATCTTCCCCTGAGAGTTGGTTAACTCCCTCACCTCTTTCAAGTTATTGCTTAAATGTCAACCTTCAATGAGGCTTGCCCCCAGCACCCTAATTAATATTGGGCCCTGTCCTACCCCACCCCCTCATAATTTGTTGACGCTTTTTAAAATAGCATTTATTACCTCATTATTTATTATAAAAAATAACTTTTTATTTATTATGTTTATTCACATTTGTCTCCCTAGATTATAATCTCCACAGAGCAAGGGATATATTCTGTACTCAATTATGTGTCCCAAGCTCCTGACAAGGGGCCAAATTGGCTAAATAAGTGAGTTAAAGAATTAGAGAGCAATATAAGCTTTGTTAATTCCACATAGTAGATGGAGGAAGAAATACACCTCCCATTCCTCAGAAAACAACTTGAAATATCCCATTATATTTCTGTTTTATAAAGGGTCTTCTCTGTACTGTGCTCCTCAGGAAGACTCAACCAACTTTTTTTTTTTTTTTAAATATCTCCCCCAAGACAGTGCCCAGCAGCACTGGCCCCTCCTTCTCCTCATGGGGTTCCTTTACCTGTTAGTACGCAGAGTTCTCTGATCCCCAAGCATACCTACCCCAAACATCTTCATGTTCAACAAAAGAAGGTTTTCTAGTGAGTAGGGCTTGGATGGCAGGGTAAGAGCAAGTTTGCTTTACTTGAGCGTATCCTTGGGTTTTCTTTCTCCTTTCTCATCTATCTTTCACCTCAATCCTTTTATCAACCCCAAAGAAACAGGGCTCTCCCCAAGAGGAATTCTTGTATTGGCTGTTATAAAAGATTATACTTATGCTTTCTCGTGTACTCAAATAGTCTTGTAAAAGGAAAGAGCAATAGTGGTTGACAGTAACTTGATTTCAGGGAGCCTGTACAATGAAGGGCTAGCAGGCTCTTGATACAGGCTCCGGTGGTAACAGTCCATGCCAGGTCAGCTTTCTCTTCAGAGGGAGATTTGAATCTGAGACCCAGACTTTATACAAAGGCTCAAAGACTGGGTGAAGGAGGACATTATACCGTGATTGGTAGGCAATTTCTGGAAGGGACTCCAAAAATTAACAATCAGAGTATTGAGAGCATTTGCCAATATAAATGCTGCCCATAATACACAGGCAGAGAGAACTGTGAGGGCTGGAAGCAGTTGTAGGAAATCTAAAGGTCATTTCAGGATATGGAGGTTATTTCAACAATCTGTTATCAGAGACCAAAATACTGAAAAGAGCTGATCATCCTCATGGGTATATACTCTTCAGAATCCAGGGACTTCTGAAGTCCAGGTGATTCAAAATTATTCCATCATCTAGAAATGTAAACCAGTGTCTTAGGCAATATACATTTGCATGCTGCTATCATTGCATTAATACTGATCAATTGCCACATGTGTAAATGGAAGTCCTCTTTGGTAGTGAAGTATCTTTACTTGGTAAAAGTATCTTTATCAGATGACGCTCAATAGAATATATGCTACTCAAAGGCAGGGAAATATTTTTGTTTTCTTCGCTGTTGTATCTCTAAAACAATGCCTAGCACATAGTAAACACCTAGTAACTATTTGTTAAATTAACCAATGAATCTTCCATTGATCAATCTGCCATCGATTTATTTACTTTTATATGATGTTATGTTAATCACCATACATTACATCATTAGTTTTTGATGTAGTGTTCCATGATTCATTGTTTGCGTGTAACACCCAGTGCTCCATTCAATACGTGCCCTCCTTAATACCCATCACCAGGCTAACCCATCCTCCCACCCCCCTCCCTTCTAGAACCCTCAGTTGTTTCTCAGAGTCCATAGTCTCTCATGGTTCGTCTCCCCTCCATTTCCCCCCCTTCATTTTTCCCTTCCTGCTATCTTCTTCTTTTTTTTTAACATATAATGTATTACTTATTTCAGGGGTACAGGTCTGTGATTCAACAGTCTTGCACAATTCACAGCGCTCACCGTAGCACACACCCTCCCCAGTGTCTATCACCCAGCCACCCCATCCCTCCCACCCCCCAACACTCAAGCAACCCTCAGTTTGTATCCTGAGATTAAGAATTCCTCATATCAGTGAGATCATATGATACATGTCTTTCTCTGATTGACTTATTTTGCTTAGCATAATACCCTCCAGTTCCATCGACGTCATTGCAAATGGCAAGATTTCATTCCTTTTGATGGCTGCATAATATTCCATTATATATACAGGCCACATCTTCTTTATCCATTCATCTGTTGATGGACATCTTTGCACTTTCCACAGTTTGGCTATTGTGGACATTGCTGCTATAAACTTCAGGGTGCACATACCCCTTTGGATCCCTACATTTGTATCTTTGGGGTAAATACCCAGTAGTGCAATTGCTGGGACGTATGGTAGCTCTATTTTCAACTTTTTGAGGAACCTCCATACTGTTTTCCAGAGTGGCTGCACCAGCTTGCAGTCCCACCAACAGTGTAGGAGGGTTCCCCTTTCTCCGCATCCCCGCCAACATCTGTCGTTTCCTGACTTGTTAATTTTAGCCATCTGACTGGTGTGAGGTGGTATCTCATTGAAGTTTTGATTTGGATTTCGCTGATGCTGTGAGATCTTGAGCACTCTTTCTAGTGTCTGTTGGCCATTTGGATGTCTTCTTTGGAAAAATGTCTGTTCATGTCTTCTGCCCATTTCTTGATTGGATCATTTGTTCTTTGGGTGTTGAGTTTGATAAGTTCTTTATAGATTATGAATACTAGCCCTTTATCTGATATGTCATTTGCAAACACCTTCTCCCATTCTGTCGGTTGTCTTTTGGTTTTGTGGACTGTTTCTTTTGCTGTGCAAAAGCTTCTTATCTTGATGAGGTCCCAATAGTTCATTTTTGCCCTTGTTTCCCTTGCCTTTGGTGATGTTTCTAGGAATAATCTGCTGCGGCTGAGGTCAAAGAGGTTGCTGCCTGTGTTCTCCTTTAGGATTTTGATGGACTCCTGTCTCACATTTAGGTCTTTCAACCATTTTGAGTCTATTTTTGTGTGTGGTGTAAGGAAATGGTCCAGTTTCATTCTTCTGCATGTGACTGTCCAATTTTCCCAACACCATTTGTTGAAGAGACTGTCTTTTTTCCACTGGATGTTCTTTCCTGCATTGTCGAAGATTAGTTGACCATAGAGTTGAGGGTCCATTTCTGGGCTCTCTATTCTGTTCCATTGATCTATGTGTCTGTTTTTGTGCCAGTACCATACTGTCTTGATGATGACAGCTTTGTAATAGAGCTGGAAGTCCAGAATTGTGATGCCACCAGCTTTGCTTTTCTTTTCGACTTTCCTCTGGCTATTCGGGGTCTTTTCTGGTTCCATACAAATTTTAGGATTATTTGTTCCATTTCTTTGAAAAAAGTGGATGGTATTTTGATAGGGATTGTATTAAATGTGTAGATTGCTCTAGGTAGCATTGACATCTTCACAATATTTGTTTTTCCAGTCCATGAGCATGGAACATTTTTCCATTTCTTCATGTCTTCCTCAATTTCTTTGAGGAGTATTTTATAGTTTTCTGAGTACAGATTCTTTGCCTCTTTGGTTAGATTTATTCCTAGGTATCTTATGGTTTTGGGTGCAATTGTAAAAGAGATCGACTCCTTAATTTCTCTTTCTTCTGTCTTGTTGTTGGTGTATAGGAATGCCACTGCTTTCTGTGCATTGATTTTATATCCTGCCACTTTACTGAATTCCTGTATGAGGTCTAGCAGTTTTGCAGTGAAGTCTTTTGGGTTTTCCACATAAAGTATCATATCATCTGCAAAGAGTGAGAGTTTGACTTCTTCTTTGCCGATTCGGATGCCTTTTATTTCTTTCTGTTGTCTGATTGCTGTGGCTAGGACTTTTAATACTATGTTGAATAGCAGTGGTGACAGTGGACATCCCTGCCATGTTCCTGACCTTAGGGGCAAAGCTCTCAGTTTTTCCCCATTGAGAATGATATTCTCTGTGGGTTTTTCATAGATGGCTTTTATGATATTAAGGAATGTACCATCTATCCCTATACTCTGAAGAGTTTTGATCAAGAAAGGATGCTGTACTTTGTCAAATGCTTTTTCTGCATCTATTGAGAGGATCATATGGTTCTTGTTCTTTCTTTTATTAATGTATTGTATCACATTGATTGATTTGAGGATGTTGAACCAACCTTGCAGCCCAGGGATAAATCCCACTTGGTTGTGGTGAATAATCCTTTTAATGTACTGTTGGATCCTATTGGCTAGTATTTTGGTGAGAAATTTTCCATCCCTGTTCATCAGGGATATTGATCTGTAATTCTCCTTCTTGATGGGGTCTTTGTCTGGTTTGGGGATCAAGGTAATCCTGGCCTCATAAAACGAGTTTGGAAGTTTTCCTTCCATTTCTATTTTTTGGAACAGTTTCAGAAGAATAGTATTAATTCTTCTTTAAATGTTTGGTAGAATTCCCCTGGGAAGCCATCTGGCCCTGGGCTCTTGTTTGTTGGGAGATTTTTGATGACTGCTTCAATTTCCTTAGTGGTTATAGGTCTGCTCAGGTTTTCTGTTTCTTCCTGGTTCAGTTTTGGTAGTTTATACGTCTCTAGGAATGCATCCATTTCTTCCAGATTATCTAATTTGCTGGCATATAATTGCTCATAATATGTTCTTATAATTGTTTGTATTTCTTTGGTGTTGGTTGTGATCTCTCCTCTTTCATTCATGATTTTATTTATTTGGCTCATTTCTCTTTTCTTTTTGATAAGTCTGGCCAGGAGTTTATCAATCTTATTAATTTTTTCAAAGAACCAGCTCCTAGTTTCATTGATCTGTTCTACTGTTCTTTTGGTTTCTATTTCATTGATTTCTGCTCTGATCTTTATTATTTCTCTTCTTCTTAGGCTTTATTTGCTGTTCTTTCTCCAGCTCCTTTAGGTGTAGGGTTAGGTTGTGTATTTGAGACCTTTATTGTTTCTTCAGAAAGGCTTGTATTGCTATATACTTTCCTCTCAGGACTGCCTTTGCTGTATCCCAAAGATTTTGAACAGTTGTGTTTTCATTTTCATTTGTTTCCATGAATTTTTTAAATTCTTCTTTAATTTCCTGGTTGACTCATTCATTCTTTAGTAGGATGCTCTTTAGCCTCCATGTATTTGAGTTCTTTCTGACTTTCCTCTTGTGACTGAGTTCTAGTTTCAAAGCATTGTAGTCTGAAAATAGGCAGGGAATGATCCCAATCTTTTGGTACCGGTTGAGACCTGATTTGTGGCCTAGGATGTGATCTATTCTGGAGAATGTTCCATGGGCCCTAGAGAAGAATGTGTATTCTGTTGCTTTGGGTTGGAATGTTCTGAATATATCTGTGAAGTCCATTTGGTCCAGTGTGTCATTTAAAGTCTTTATTTCCTTGTTGATCTTTTGCTTAGATGGATCTGTCCATCTCAGTGAGGGGGGGTGTTAAAGTCCCCCACCATTATTGTATTGTTGTCGATGTGTTTCTTTGCTTTTGTTATTAATTGGCTTATATAATTGGCTGCTCCCATGTTAGGGGCGTAGATATTTACAATTGTTAGATCTTCTTGTTGGATAGACCCTTTAAGTAGGATATAGTGTCCTTCCTCATCTCTTACTATAGTCTTTGGTTTAAAATCTAATTTGTCTGATATAAGGATTGCCACTCCAGCTTCCTTTTGGTGTCCATTAGCATGGTAAATGGTTTTCCACTCCCTCACTTTCAATCTGGGGGTGTCTTTGGGTCTAAAGTGAGTCTCTTGCAGACAGCATATCGATGGGTCTTGTTTTTTAATCCAGTCTGATAGCCTGTGTCTTTTGATTGGGGCATTTAGCCCATTTACATTCAGGGTAACTATTGAAATATATGAATTTAGTGCCATTGTATTTCCTGTAAGGTGACTGTTACTGTATATTGTCTGTGTTCCTTTCTGGTCTATGTTACTTTTAGGCTCCCTCTTTGCTTAGAGGACCCCTTTGAAGATTTCTTGTGGGGCTGGTTTCGTGTTTGCAAATTCCTTTAGTTTTTGTTTGTCCTGGAAGCTTTTTATCTCTCCTTCTATTTTCAGTGACAGCCTAGCTGGATACAGTATTCTTGGCTGCATATTTTTCTCATTTAGTGCTCTGAAGACATCATGCCAGTCCTTTCTGGCCTGCCAGGTCTCTGTGGATAGGTCTGTTGCCAATCTAATGTTTCTCCCATCGTAGGTTACAGATCTCTTGTCCTGAGCTGCTTTCAGGATTTTCTCTTTGTCTCTGAGACTCATAAGTTTTACTATTAGATATTGGGGTCTTGACCTATTTTTATTGATTTTGAGAGGGGTTCTCTGTGCCTCCTGGATTTTGATGCCTGTTTCCTTCCCCAAATTAGGAAATTTCTCTGCTATAATTTGCTCCAATATACCTTCTGCCCCTCTCTCTCTTTCTTCTTCTTCTGGGATCCCAATTATTCTAATGTTGTTTCATCTTATGGTATCGCTTATCTCTCTAATCCTGTCCTCGTCATCCAGTAGTTGTTTATCTCTCTTTTTCTCAGCTTGCTGTTTTTCCATCATTTGGTCTTCTATACCACTAATTCTCTCTTCTGCCTCATTTATCGTAGCAGTTAGAGCCTCCATTTTTGATTGCCCCTCATTAATAGCCTTTTTGATTTTGACTTGGTTAGATTTTAGTTCTTTTATTTCTCCAGAAAGCGTTTCTCTAATATCTTCCACGCTTTTTTCAAGCCCAGCTAGTATCTTTATAATTGTCATTCTGAACTCTAGTTCTGACATCTTACTAATGTCCATATTGATTAGGTCCCTGGCAGTCGGTACTGCCTCTTGTTCTTTTTTTTTTTGAGGTGATTTTTTCCATCTTGTCATTTTGTCCAGAGGAGAATAGATGAATGAGCGAACAAAATGCTAACAGGGTAACAATGACCCCAGAAAAATTTACACTAAACAAATCAGAAGAGACCTGAAACCGGGGAAAAAGAAAGGGAAAGAAAGAAGAAAAAAAAAAAGAAGAAGAAAAAGAAAAAGATAAAAAAACAACAACAACAAAATATGATCAAATATGATCAGGCTGGTGCATAGATCAGTGCCACACACTAGATTTTTGGTGTATTTTGGTCTGTTTGAAGAAAGTGCCTCCCAAAATTTTAAAGAAAGAAAAACTTATATATGTACAAAAATAAAGGTAAATATGAAGGGATGGAATATGACTGTAAAGACTAAAATTATAAAAGATTTTATAGAAGGAATTGATAAGATAAGAAGTTGGTTGCAAAAAGAAAGAAGAGAATTTAAAAAAAAAAAGGGAGAGAATGTGATCAGGCAGGAGACTAGGACAAAGCCATACCCCAGAGATTTAGGGTATATTTTGGTCTGTTAGAAGAAACTGTATTCCAAAATTTTAAAGAGAGAACAACATATATATGTATATATATATACGAAAAATAAGGTTAACTACTATGAAGAGATAGAATATGACTCTAAAAATGAAAAATAAAAAAGATTTTTTTAAAAAAGGGATTGATAAGGGGCGCCTGGGTGGCTCAGTAGTTAAGCGTCTGCCTTCGGCTCAGGTCATGATCTCAGGGTCCTGGGATCGAGCCCCGCATCGGGCTCCCTGCTCAGCGGGAAGCCTGCTTCTCCCTCTCCCACTCCCCCTGCTTGTGTTCCCTCTCTCACTGTGTCTCTCTCTGTCAAATAAATAAAATCTTTAAAAAAAAAAAGGGATTGATAAGATGTTGGTTGAAAAAGGGACAAAGAAAAATTTAAAAAATTAAAAAAAAAAGAAAACTTGGTCTTGGCCAGCTGTTCTTGCTGCTCTTCTGGGGGAGGGGCCTGTTTCCGTGGTTCCCAAAAGTCTTTGCCGGAGGCGGAATTGCCCCGCCCTTGCCAGTCCGGGCTAAGTCATCTGCTTGGGTTTGCTCTCGGGAGCTTTTGTTCCCTGCAAGCTTTCCGTACAGCTTTGGAGGACGAGAGTGAAAACGGCAGCCTCCCAATCTCCGCCCCGGAGGAGCCGAGAACTCGGGCCCCGCTCCTCAGTGCGCCCCCAGAGAAAAGCAGTCAATCACTCCCGTCTCCCGGGTCTCCGGCCGCACTCCATGCTCACCCGGCCTGTGACCGAGTGTTTCTATCTCTGGCACCTGACCCCGTGTGGAGTCTCCAAACCCAGCAGATCCCTGCGGTGCGCTCCCGTGCCGCTCCTCCCTGGGGGAGGAAGGGGAGTCTCCCCAGATCTGCTGCTTGTTGGGTCCCTGCTGGAGGAGCAGTGGCCCAACTGTGACACGGATCACAGTTTATGGCAACCCCGAGCTGAGAACCTGCGCCTCGGCTCCGTCTCTGCAGCCGGCTTCCCCGCTCCGATACCTGGGAGCTCTGCCGCACTCAGGCACCCCCGGTCTCTCTGTGACCCCGAGGGTCCTGAGACCACACTGTCTCAGGAGGATTCCACCCCCCGCTTAGCCACTGGAGCGACGTCCCTCAGCGGAGCCGACTTCTAAAAGTTCCGAGTTTGTGCTCTGCGGCTCTATCACTTGCCAGAAGCGGCCGACGGAGGCCCCCTCCCCCGCCATCTATCTTCCCGAATATCACCTTGGATTCACTTCTCCGCACATCCTACCTTCCAGAAAGTGGTCGCTTTTCTGTTCAGAGAGTTGTTGCTATTCTTTTCTTCGATCTCCTGTTGAGTTCGTAGGTGTTCAGAATGGTTTGATCCCTGTGTAGCTGAATTCCTGAGACCAGACGAAATCCGGGTCTCCTACTCCTCCGCCATCTTGCTCCGCCCCCTCCCCCCCCCATCGATTTAAAGTCCACCATGTACCTCTTAGAATTATAGATGATGTTAGTGGAAACAGTATCAAGATTTTATAGCATGCCTTCTCCTCAAGGAATTTCCCTTTGTCACCTTAAGGGCTAAGTCAAAAGGCTGTTTGAATAAAGATGATTGTTATAAGAATGTGAAGTTTATGATCGAAAAATCTCCACAGAAACTTGTTATGAGCTCACCCAGGGTATTCTCCAAAAAACTCAGAGGTGAAATGGAATGTCATCTCATCTGGCCCAAATCACCTCAAAAATAAAGACAAACTTGAACTTTTACCTAAACCTGATGCCTTTGAACTGACCACAAATCAGGAGACTACATAACTGCCCTGGACAAGGAACAGGGCATGGGTGTGGCATGGAGGACTGGGGCTGAAGCTCATACCTCATGATCCTGTGTCTACGTGGCTACATATATAACTTTGGGCAATTGTTGTCTTTACCACATGGCAAATCATCATCATTTCCCCTAAGGAAGTTGTGATAGAATGCCTGCCTGTCTGCTTTATGGGGGGCTCTTTGAAAATCCCAAATAAGACGTGTTTGAAGTACTTGGCTAGTTGAACAGTTTCACACAGAGAAAGCGGAAATTCTGAATACAAGTTAAGGAGACATCAAACAAAAAGTATACAAAAATCATTCCGAGTTTACAAAAATAATATTAATTAATGAAACTATGAACTTCTAAAGAAAGAATAAGTATAAAGAAACAATTTACAATGTCCTAAAACTAAGGGGAGCCACACCTCCCACTGAGGAACCACACAAAAGAAGTCAGTTTCTGTGGAATCAGCCAAGACGGGGATATCAATAATCAGAACAATGCAAACTATGCTATGTTTTAAATTTGATCCAGATTTGGTATAATCATATGCAAGAAATGGCTTTACTGAAGTAAAATATATGGGGTCTTACAGATGAAACCTAAATGTTAGGAGCTATGTAATGTTGAACTTAGCTACATTTGTCAAGGACTCACCAGAGCCATAAGGTGGGGAATGCAATAATTCTCCTGAAGCATTGCAGCTGCTGAAATGCAGACAGATGGAATTTCTGCACTCTCTAATATAACACAGAAACAATCTCAACAATAGAATAAACACTTATGCCTTGCAAATTTTCTCTCAACCCTAGAGAGAGGATATTGTATAGACTGGCCAGTAAAATCTTAGTGTTTTGGATTCTCATTTTATATCTGGTTTCCTGTGTCCCTTTCAGAAGTCTGTATTTGTAGGTATAGGAATGCAGTCCTGTGCTGAATCTTCTGAGGCTCTTTGAAATATAAATGTGTTTCATATTTTGGCAGTTGAAGTCCACAGATGTCCTTTGTATTGATACTGAAATGGTGGCATGTAATGGAAAACCAGACCATTGTTGGTGATCTTATGATGATTACGCATGAAGTGCCATCATAAGAAACTTAACTAAATCAACTAGTACTTACTGTTCAGCAAATCAAAATTCTGATTTCCTTGATAGCATTGGAAAATAATTCATTAATTGTATTTTTTCTTTGCTTTTTGGCAATATACGGTGCTTCGTTGAGATTAAGTTGACTTTTCCCCATCATCTATTAACTAAGAATCTCCTGAGTGTCTGTCACTCTCCTAGGGCCCAGGAACATGGGAAATGTGAGAGACATGGGTTTCCCTGCCTGGAGCATTCAGTCTGTACTTTTCCGCATTTCTAATTCTGAGTTAAAATATTCTGTATTTCTTGGTTCTCTTTGGTCGACAGGGTTCATCTCATCAAGGAATACACTGTTTAGGGAGCAGTGACAGTGAGCAGGCGTGTGACCACATACGTGATCACACTAGCTTTTGTGGAGGGACGGAGACAAAAGACACAGAAATCTTCAAGGGTTGTATTTATTTACTGTTATTCTGAATTGAGAACTCATGAAAAAATTAAGTTTTTTTTCAGATTAAAAAAGTAAAACATCATGAAAGCCAGTAGCATGCCCTCACCCTGCACTTTCCCACTGCCTTGCTGAAGCCAGCAGGTGCACACAGTTCACATAGGGGATGCTCCTTAATCACCGGGCTCTGGTGGTGAGGGGGGCATTCCTGGGTACCACAGGACTATTGGAGAGACAGTTCTTGGCAGGCTAGATATATGCACCCCTATGTTTATTGCAGCATTATTTACAATAGCCAAGACATGGAAGCAACCGAAGTATCTATCCACAGATGAAATGGATACAAAAGATGTGCTATATATACATACAATTGAATATTATTCAGCCTAAAAAAGAATGAAGTCTTACTATTTGCAACAAGATGGATGGATCTAGAGAGTATAATACTAAGTGAAATGAGTCAGAGAAAGACAAATACCATATGATTTCATTCATATGTGGAGCTAAGAAACAAAACAAATGAACAAAGAAAAAAAAGAGAAACAAAAAAACCCTCAAATATGAGAAATAAACTGGTGGTTGCTAAAAGGGAGGTGGGTGGGGGGATGGGTGAAACAGATGAAGGAGATTAAGAGTACACTCATTGTGATGAACCCTGTGTAATGTATAGAATTGTTGGATCACTATATTGTACCTGAAAGTAATATATGTTATATACTTGTAATATATTTCACTACAGGGCAGGGTGTCCCTAGGCTTGGTTCAAGCACACAATTGATTCTTTTTACCATAACTTTTTCTGTGCAACACTGAGTAGCGTTTTAGAAGGAGAGGATTGTGGGTTTTTTTTTTTTTATGTTTGTTCAACTAATAGCACTTCGTTTTTAAATACTTTGCAGTTATTAAGAAAAATACTCACGTTTGGTATCCCCCCCACATAAGTTGTGCCATTGATAAGGTCCCCCTCTTCTGCTCTGAGCATGGAAACCTCTCACGCAGCACGCCCACTGGGGAGTTTTCTTTAACTTTTCTCAGGCCAACGCTCTTTGTATCCTTCCCAGGTAATTTCACAATTAATGTCCTACAGGGCCCAAGAAAACTCGGTGAGGGGATTTGGAAACAAATCTTGAATAGCAAGGAGGGTGTTCCTGCTGTTCTTTTTTCTCCTGACTTTTGAAGGAAAAAGGCTTATTCTGACATGGTGTCCCTGCTCTTCTTTTCCAGCGCTCTGCGGAGGGGGCGAGAGCTTTCTGTGCGCCAGCGGGCTCTGCGTGCCCGGGAAGCTGCAGTGCAATGGGCACAACGACTGTGACGACTGGAGCGACGAGGCGCATTGCAGTAGGCGCGGGGTGGCGGGGAGCGCGGGGGCGGTGTCCGGGGCCAGGGCCTGGAAACCAAAACCATTCCGCTGTCAGACCCTGACAACCGCCGGGCGTTGGCGTAGACGACTGTTAGTTTGCCTTTCTGACGGGAGCAATCGGGGGGCAGCCAGTGTGTTTGCGCACCTTTTCAAAGGCGCGATTCCGTTAGGAGCTCGAGAGCCGGAGGTCGCAGTGGAAACGAGTTTTGCATCAAGTGGCTTAAAATTGGAGGGAGGTTTTTTGTTTATTTTGTTTGGGTGAGGCTTTTGTTTTTGTTTTGAAAGCTTAATGAGTCGAAAGGTCAGCTTTTTTAAAAAGGACATTTTCTTTCTTTCTTTTTTTTTAAAGGACATTTTCAATAGGCAAGTGTTTCACCCGCCTGATCCTTAACATTCCTGACACAGCAGATGCAAAGCCTCTTGTTTGTTTATGCTTTCTCTAAACCTGGCGATAGTCCATGGTGCTAACTACTTTAAATCCATGGATTGAGAGATTCAGCCATAAACATCGTCAATTGATTTACTATGGATTTGAATAGTTGTTTTGATTGAATTGGTGGGTGGTTTGTCTAATGCTGTCCTAATCTGCTTGGGCTACCATATAAAATACCACAGACCGCATGGTTTAAACAGGAGAAATTTATTCTTGTATGGTTCTGGAGGCCGGAGAGTCTAAGGTCAAGGTCAACGAGATTCAGTTTCTGGTGAGAGTTCTTTTCTTGGCTTCTAGGAGGCTTCCATCTTCCTCTGTGCTCACTTGACCCCGTTGGAGGCGGGGCGGGGGCGGGAGAGGGTCTCCTCCTCTTCTTATAAGGGTACTATTAGATTAGGGCCCCACCTTTATGGCCTCATGTAACCTGTAGCACCTCCTTACAGGTCCTGTCTCCACATACAGTTATTTGGGGGTTAAGACCTTCACCTACGCATTTTGGAAGGACATAAACATTCTGTCCATAACATATATATATCATATATATATATGATATATATTCAGCTTTCAAGTTGTTTTACACTTATGCAACAGATGAGAAGGAAAAATTAGCCTCAATAATGCATTGCAGGATTTGCCTCCAAAGCAGAGCCACATGCAATTGTGTTCTAATTGCTTTCTAATGGTTATATATGATGAGCAAAAAATTAGCATGGGAAAAGCTGTGTTTTACTCCCTGTAGGAATTGCCAAGCCTGTATGAGAGCTCATAATTGTTGACCTTAATTGAAAGGTTCTTATGGTCTGTTTGCCAGGTGAAACACGTCTTCCGTGTGAAGGCCTAGCATGCTTATCTATCATAAGTTTTGAAAGGCATTATATTATGGTAATATTTCAGGTCAGTGTTTCGCAAACTGATGTTTCATAGTGCCTGAACCCTGAAAATTGCTTGAGAAAAAAGTAAGTTTGAGAAATGCTATCAAATCTACTTTTTAGAGAGTTGCAATACATATTGACATATTAAAAGTTCTGAGAAATGCTGCAGTTTTATAAAAGACTTACCCATTTTGCTTAACTTGGCGTTTCCTCAAAATTATTTGTCCATATATACTTCCACCTTTGTTTATTTATTGTTCATTAATTTTTTTTTCATTTTTGTGTAATATGTAGCATCCTGTGGAATTTCAGATATGCCACCATAGTTTGGAAATGTTTTCACTAAGACATTTGTTTTTATAATTTGGAGTTCTCTCTTCAGAAAACCCTGTAGCATATGATTTTACATGAAAAACATTTTCATTGGATGTATACTTACATTGGGGAGAATTGCTGTGGACTTAGGAGGGAATATTTTTATAGAGCACCCACAGTAGGGAATTTAAAATGGTTCAATAGAATTATATCCAATTTATGGGAAATGTGGTGGAATCTTTTCCTTATCTCCCAATATGGCCCATGAGAGATTATTAAAATTCTGTATGTGCCTCTGCCCCAGTGGTTGGGCCAATACTGGCTCATCATTACGTTCCTTCATTGCACCCAGCGCATCGAGCATTGCACTTTAAACAGTAAGAGATTGCTGCTGCTTGGGTTGAATTGAATTGGAAGGAGTAAATTTTCCTAGTCAGTGACTGAACAAACAAGGTATTACTACTATTCTGTAAGGTCTATAGCATGTCCTAGGAGCTGAAGAGTTCATTAAGGAAGATAATGGGCTTTCCTCATGAGCATACTTTAACACCCATGTGGTTTGGTCTGTTGAGGAAATAAAATACATCCCTTCAGAAAATTTGTCTGTGAAAATGCTTAGTTACACCTTGAAAGCTTCGCGTGCAATTCTTTCCAAACTTACAAGGGCATTTGACTCTGAGTTTTAACATTCAATGCCTGTGGTATTGTAGTCATTTATTGAGGGTGCCACGCTCCCACTGTCACCACCCTGTGGTGAAGGAATAGTGTAAGTCTGAAATAGGGCATGGATGCAAATCAGAGCGTGAATGCAGCCTACATACGCCTGAGGGGAGAAGCAAGTATTGCTGGGCATTCCTAATGAGGAGCGGAAGGATATGCCAGCTCCCAGGGTGCTGGCAGGTATGGGAGGAGGACTGCCTTCAAAGAAAGGAAGAGAAGGAATTATTATTTGTGGGTCTCCTAATCAACTATGCTAGGAGCATCTATTTACATGATTTGATTTAATTTTTAGCAAAGGACGTATTACCCTTTTTATACAGCTGCAGAGCTGAGGTTGAGAGTCATGAATGAATTTGCCAGTGGTTCAGAGTGCAAGAGTTGAACCTGATCCTCTCTTATTTGTTTCTATTGAAGTATAATTGACACACAATGTTATATTATTAGTTTTAGGTGTGCAACACAGTGATTCGACAGCTCTGTACGTTACTCAGGGCTTACCACAAGTGTAGTCACCATCTGTCCCCATACAATATTGTCAACTATGTTCCCTATGCTGTACTTTTCATCTCCATAACTTATTTATCACTAGAAGTTGTACCTCTTACTCCCCTTCACCTGTTTCCACCCATCCCCTCACCCCTTCCCCTCGTGGCAATCACCAGTTTTTTCTTTGTATGTGTGAGTCTGTTTCTGTTTCTGTTTGTTTGTTTTGTTTTCTAGATTCCACATAAAAATGAAATCATTTCGTATTTGTCCTTCTCTGTCTGACTTATTTCACTTAGCACAATACTCTCAAGGTCCACCCATGTTGTCGCAAATGGCAAGATCTCACTCTTGTTCATATAAGTTCAGACTTGGTGAACAATTACCTTCTGATCATCTCTATGAGAGGAAAATATTTATTTTGGATGCTCTATGACACTTTGGCAGATAATTGTCTATTACACCGGTAAGCCAAGTATCAGGAAGCCCCACCTGCAGGGATCCTAAATCAGTTGTTCTAGAGTTGGAGCCCAGCTTCCTTTGCAAAACTGCCCAGGTAATTCTAACGTGCAGCCAGATTTGAGGCCAGTGGACTAGAGGGTGTCTGGTGTGTCTTTTGTTACTCACATTCTATAATCTTTTGATTCTATAACCAGCTCTAGAATGGTGTCTGGTACCTAGCTGGTGCTTAGCACATGAATAATCGCTGTCACAAAACGGCTTCAAGGAAAATGGTTATCACAAAGAAAAGAGCTGCCACAAAGTCCACACATTTCTAAGCCACATAAAATCACTGTCAAATGATTTATCACAAAGAAAAGAGCTGTCACAAAGTCCACACATTTCTAAGCCACATAAAATCACTGTCAAATACTTTTGGAAATCATTTGCTCGAATTTGGGGTATAATCGGTTGACTTATATTTTAGTATAATTATGCTACATATTATACTAATTATACTACATACTAATTATGCTGTGTTAACTACTTATTCTAAGTACAATTAATTATACTAATTGCCACAAAGTGTAGTGATTACTCCTGTAATCTCTTGAGTCAGGCTGCCTGGGTTCCTATCTCTTCTTTACCATTTCCTCCTTCTGTGAACCTGGGCAAGTCTCTCCATCTCTCTGGGCCTCAGGGTCCTCATCAGTAAAATAAGACAATAACAGTAGCTGTCTCTAGAACTATTGTGCAGAATAACGAACGTTTGCCTATGTAGCACATAGACCATTGTCTGTCTGACATGCAATAATGCTGAAAGAGTGCCAGGATTTATGGTTGCTGTTGTGGTTATTGCAATCTTATTCACCACATCTCCCCTCGCTTCCACACCCCCCCACCTCACCTCCATCCACCCCTCCCCAGTGCCTCTTACCTCCAAGCTGTAAAGGATGACCACTGGAAGTCATGGGGACAGCTGATAAAGGTCAGGGGATATTTTGCACAGGAAACAAACACTAAAATAGCCACAATAGCTTTATTTATTTATTTAATAGACTTTTATTTATTTATTTTAGGGGGGGAAGGAGCAGAGGGAGAGGGAGGGAGGGAGAAGCAGACTCCCCGCTGAGTGTGGAGCCAGATGAGGGGTTGGATCTCATGATGCTGAGATCATGACCTGAGCTGAAACCAAGAGTCAGATGCATAACCAACTGAGCCACCCAGGCGCCCCAAATATCTGCAACAGTTTTAAAACCAGCACCACATGAAGCTATTTTAGAAAGGAGGCAACCCAAACAGCACAAAATAAAAACTGGTATTCCAGGTGATGTTTCTGAATCACTAAAAATGACCACATTTACTATATTCTTTTTACTAAGGCAGGGATGCAAGTAAATACCAGAAATATTGCCATCAAAATAATAAAAAGGAGAATATAACATTCTACACTAAAGGAAGAAGCTTCAGATGTCTGGAAAATTCACTTCTGTTTAGTAGCAATCTGTTACAGGAATCAATAAAACTATTGAATATTCTTGAATTTCTGCTATGTGAAGCATGTTCTAGATACCCAGGAAATATAAAGACTGTTAAGACATGGTTTCTTTCTTCATGAATCTTTGAGCCTAATCAGAGAAATAACATATAAACATGGAGATCATTGAATGTGGTACTTTAGAGCAAAAATAATAGAGGAGATGTCACAAAGAAAAATGTTGGTATAAACAAAAAGATAGGAGCGGTAGGTCCTTTGAGTATAGATGAGGGCAGGATTACGAGGAGTTATATTTGTGTGGAGAAAGCTGATGGAAAGATGGGATTAAAACTAGGCCGTGGACACAGGTGATGTTTAGAAAATCTAATTCAGTGGTTCAGAAGTGAGGGCAGTTTTGCCCCCCAGGGGACATTTTGTAATGCATGGAGACATACTTAATTGTCACAGTGTGGAGTTTGGACGAGGTGTTACTGGCATTTAGAGGGTAGAGACGAGAGATGCTGTTCAACATCCTACAGTGCACCCAACAGTCCTCACAATAAAGAATTACCCACTCCAAATTATCAGTAGTACTGCTGTGGAGAAGAAGTCTTCCTTCAGGGCTAGAAGTCAATAGTCAAAAGCACCCAGGGAATCAAGAAGCCCGGGTAACTGTAGTGAGCTAGGCAACTGTGGGCAAACCATGTAACCTCTCTGGTCATCTCAAAATGAGGGCGCCTCTGGGTGGAAATTGAGCCTCCATACTTGAATCTTGAGTTGAGGCAACACAATTATGTTTATAGACTTAATAGAGACTGAGCTAAATGAATGAAGCTCTTGATAAAAGGTTTTCTGTTCTTTAGTTGTCTCCTTTAATTTAATGATAATCTTGAGGGGGGAAAATGTCAATAGTGTAAGATGCCAAACTGAAATGAACATCAACATGCAAGAACTTCAGAAGTAACATTTTGCATCAGGTACTCATTAAGAAGAAAAATCTGTATCTAGAAAAACATCTACCTTAGGTTATGTAAAATTATGCTTATACTGAGCAAGAAAGTCATAGCAAAAAGCTTTTGAAAATTTTGATTTGTTGTCCCTAAATTGTGCTGACAACATCTCTTTTCAATTCAAATAAACATTTATTCCAATAAAAGGAGGCACTGTGATCTTTGCTATTTGCTATTCATTTCTGCCGTGCAGTGCCTCCAGTTAAGGTTTTGTGTGTTTATCACACAGACCTTAGAGAGGTAACAAGTTGTTTTCCCAATGCGGCCAGTTTTGTATCTAAATTCTGAAAATGGCTTCTAACCAAGTAAGCCATAATAATAGAAAGTTGAATCTGCACCTGTGTGAATAATAAGGAAATTTTAAAAATGCTTGAGTCATCTCCACTTATGAAATAAATGTTTATTTTTATGAAATAATTTACTAAATGACAGCATTCATTTAAAAAATATCTACAACAAGGTGTTTTAATATGAATTAGCAAGGTTTTCAGAATGGGCCTCACAGAGGGGTTGCATGAATCTTTAGAAATTTTTGGTGTGTTCCAAAGTTAATCAGATTCTAAAAGGACTATTTGATTTCCCAGTCTTACCATGAAAAAAAAAATGTAAGTGCACTGCCTAAAAAAAAAAAAATTAACTCATATGGTTTAAAATATGTCACCCCTCCACCCTATCCCCTCCTTTGGGGAACGCAAATAGTTTTGCACTGATGATCAGGTTGAGGCCCCGGTTATTGCTGATGCTAGCATACTGATTCAAAAGTTCCCACAAGAGTAGTTTAGATGAAAAAAAAAACAAAACAAAAATCAAAAAGACCTTTTGAAACTTCCCAAGGAAATGTGTATATTTTGATGCACAAATTCCTCAACTCTGCTCGGTGGGCAGGAGAACCAATGTTGTAAACTTTCTTGACTCAGGGAGCACTGAGTGCAGCAGTTGCCTGGCAGCAGTGGGGTGCAGGGTGGAGAGTTAGCGCCCTCTGCTGAATGGGAGGAAATAGTACTGTGGAGGTGAAAACTGGACCTCTCCTTAGTTCTTTATTTTCCCTTATGATGGTCATCCTTGTTATTAAAATTATTCAGCCTGGGAGAAATAAAAAATTAAAGGTACTTATAAAGTTCGGCATGTGTATAAGTGTGAGCATATGTGTAGCACACGTATGTGTGTGTTGTTCACATACACACCCTTTTTTATGTAGGCACTGAACAGATGGTCCCTAAGGCTTGTTACACTTTTAAAGTGATGTGATTCTAAAAGTATTTAAGTAGCTTCTTAGAAGAATGCTTCAGGAAATAGAAATTTATAATTCATGTAAGTAATAAGTAAATAATTTGATGTATGTGGCTAACAGTTTAACTGATCAATGCCCAAGAATTTTGATAAGGAATTATTATAGGGTTTGGGACATTGATAGTGAAGAGGTACCCATCACCAGTCGTGTGAGAAGCAGACTTATGCTTGAGGAGAAACAACAGCTGGAATTTAGGAGACTGGACTACTGATCATTAAACTTAATTTACTTTATTTTTATTTTTATTTATTTTTTTAAGTTTTATTTATTTTGAGAGAGTGAGAATGAGAGAGAGAGAGAGTACATAAGAGGGGGGAGGGTTAGAGGGAGAAGCAGGCTCCTCGCTGAGCAGGGAGCCCGATGTGGGACTCGATCCCGGGACTCCAGGATCATGACCTGAGCCGAAGGCAGTCGCTTAACCAACTGAGCCACCCAGGCGCCCTATTTATTTATTTTTAAAGATTTTATTTATTCATTTGAGACACAGAGATACAGAGAGAGAGAGAGAGCATGAGCAGGGAGAGAGGCAGAGGGAGAAGCAGGCTCCCCACTGAGCCAGGAGCCCGATGTGGGGCTCGATCCCAGGACCCCGGGATCATGACCTGAGCCGAAGGCAGACGCTTAACCATCTGAGCCACCTGGGAGCCCCAAACTTAATTTACTTTAAATAAGAGAAAAGATAATACATTTAAGAAATCTCATTTCTATTAAATGCAGGCTTCTTTACACATATTAACTTAAAACTTTTTTAAGGCTTTATTGAGTATAATTTCCATATACTATATGTTATCCCATTGATTTTTAGTAAATTTATAGATTTGTAAGACCATTACTGCAATCTATTTCTAGAACTTCTTCATCTCCCCTCAAATTTCCCTCCCACCTGTTTGTAGTCAGTCCCCACTCCCAACCCTCCAGCCACAGATAACCACTGCTCTGATTTCTGTCTCTGTAAGTATTCTTTTTCCAGGAACTCCATAAATGGATCATACAATGTGTAGTCTTTGGTTTCTTTTATTTAGCATAATGGTTTTGAGGTTGATCTATGCTGTCACACATATCAAAAGTGTCATATTTTTAATGGCTGGATAGTATTTCATCATTTCAGTATTTTATATTTTGATTATTCATTCACCAGCTGGTGAACGTTTGGACTGTTTCTAGTCTTTGGCTATTATAAATAATGCTACTATGAACATTTATGTACAAGTCTTTGTTTGGATGTATGTTTCATTTCTCTTGGGTAGATTTCTAAGGATGGAATTCATAAACTGTATAAGGTTATAGTTAACTTTATGAAAAGCCTCTGTACTGCTTTCTAAGGTGGCATTATTATTTTACATCCCCACCAACTATATATGAGAGCTTCCATTTCTCAGAATCCTTGCCAATACTTGGTATTTTCTGTTTTTTAAAAATTATTATTATAGCCATCTTAGGGGATATGTAATAGTACCTCATTGTGGTTTTAATTTGCCTTTCCTTAATGACTATATTGAGCACCTTTTTATGTGCTTATTAGCTATTTGTATGTCTTCTGTGAAGATTTTCTATTCAACTCTTTTGTGTACCTGTGATTGAGTTGTCTTATTATTGAGTGTAGGGGTTCTATGTATATTCTGGATGTAAGTCCTTTATCAGATACATGATTTGCAACACTTATTTCAGTATGAGGTTTGTCTTTTCATTTTCTTTTTTTTTTAAAGATTATTTATTTATTTATTTGAGAGAGAGAGAGAGAGAGTGCTCATGAGAAGGGGGAGGGTCAGAGGGAGAAGCAGACTCCCTGCTGAGCAGGGAGCCTGATGCGGGACTCGATCCTGGGACTCCAGGATTATGACCTGAGCCGAAGGCAGTGGCTTAACCGACTGAGCCACCCAGGCGCCCTGTCTTTTCATTTTCTTAATAGTATCTTTTGAGGCACAAATATATATTTTTAAGATTTTATTGATTTATTTGTCAGAGAGAGAGCACAAGCAAGGGGAGTGGCAGGCAGGGGGACAATTAGGCTCCCTGCTGAGCAAGGAGCCGGAGGAGGAGGAACTTGATCCCAGGACCCTGAAATCATGACCTGAGCGGAAGGCAAATGCTCAACCTACTGAGCCACCCAGGCATCCTACAAATATATTTCTTTAATAAAGTCCATTTGTTACTATTTTTTAATTGCTTGTGCTTTTGTTGTTGTAGCTAAGAATTTGTTACATCCAAGAATTCTTCCAAGGAGTAAATGATTTTTTTCCTATTTTTTTTTTCTTGAGGCTTTATAATTTTAGCTCTTACCCTGAAGTCCGTGATCCACTTTGAGATAATCTTTTGTACGTTTTGAGGTAAAAGCCAGACTTTACATTTGTCCCAACACCATTTGTTGAAGAGTATTATTTTTCCATTGAATTGTGTTGGCATCTTACACATATTCATTTACATTACACACATTTATTAGTCTCTTCCCCAAAATGCTCTTAACTGACCTTATCCTAATTTCATAAATCAGTTTGAAGATTCATAGATTTTAACTCAAGTTCCCACAGTTGGTAGATGGCAGAACCAGCGTACCCAAGTATCTGGTTTACCCAAGTTACAAGAAATATCTTATTAAAATTTCATCACATGTTGCTTACTTCAATATAAAACCTTAAGCTACTTGAGGTCACATAGCACTTAGTCTTATCTTGCTACCGTAATCTAGTTCAGTATTGCTTGAGGGTCCTGTTATGAAACACTCAATTGAGTTAAGTGATTTTATGTGAAAATAACAACCTTATCATCTCCATAATTTTTTCTCTCAGTTACGTTTGTGCTTATCATTGATAAAACCAGACTTTCATTTTAAAGGAAATGTTTTAAGGAAATAACTGCTCACCTTCTATTAAAAGTCATTCATTCTGTATGAACATGAACTTCATTAGGAACTATGGTGAGTTGAGAGTGTCTGTGCTCATAGTTGACTATAAAGGAGCTTTTGGGTAACATAAAGTGGATTTCAGATAAAGACTTTCAGACAGTGATAGAAGTATTGGCTTGGAAGCCAGAGGGTCCTAGTCCTGGCTCTGCAGTCACTTGTTATGTGACCTTGAGCAAGACCTTGGATCTCTCTGTACCACACAGTCTCCTCACTGGTACAACAGTAGATGTGGACCTGGTTACCATTATGATTTGCCTCCCAGGATATGCTTTTGTTAAATGAAGTACTGTTTTAACACCCTGTTCTGCTCTGATGACACATCAACGGCTTCTCTTATGTGCAGATTGCAGTGAGAATATGTTCCACTGTCACACGGGCAAGTGCCTTAATTACAGCCTTGTTTGTGATGGATACGATGACTGTGGGGACCTGAGTGATGAGCAGAACTGTGGTAAGTAGCATTGTCTCCCTAAAGGTTTTCATTGAAAGTTACAGAAGTGTGTAATCCAGAACCTATAGCCCATTGTTTGTTAATGTGATTAGAAGATTAAATGACAAGATGGTTGGTTTCTTAATTTTTAGAAAGAGGAGGTTTTTTCAATTACTAGTCTCAGTCATGTCTTATGTGTAAATGTAATATTTCTTATATGAAGTCATAATAAGGAAGTGCTTAAGAGTGGAAAGATGGATAACAGTTGTTAATATGTTAGTAATTTTTCTCCTTGAGAGTGCTCTATTTCTTCTTTGGTTAGAGCCAGTGGCTCATGTTTAGATTTTGAGCTCTTGAGCAAAACTTTGCAGACGCATATATTGTCGTGTGTCTGATGCCCTTATTATATGCAACCAAAGACCCCCTCCTTTAGTTGATCGCCAAGCACGGCAGGGACAACTTCAGTAGAACTGACACCTAGGGTTAGGACAAGCACATTTATTTTATGTACACAATCTGATCTGATCTTTTAAAAAATGAACATACTTACTAGTTACACGTTCGTACCTATAAACATCTTCCTAAATCCCCACCCGAGACCCTGGTAACTACTATTCTACTCCCTGTTTTTACAGATTTGGCTTTTTAAGATTCCACATATAAATGCTATCACACAGTATTTGTCTTTCTCTTTGACTTATCTCATTTAGCATAAACACACACACTGTTCTATGTCTGTTATATCTTAATAAATAAATGAATGAACCTACTATTTAAAGAGCTGTGTTCAGTTGTGAATGGCATCTCACGAATTAAAAGCAGCAAAATTCATTTTGCTTATTTACCTTTTTGACTTTGTGGTTACCTTTAGAATTTTTAGGTAGTCTATTACTGAGTAACGTGAGGACTTGTAATATGAACAATAAGGCAAGCTAGCACGAGGAGGTGCCCTGGAAAAATGGTGTGAAATAATAGTTAGCAATTAGAGAATATTGAAGTGGATGTTGGGGAAGAATCAGAGTAATGCCTTGGAGTGGCAAGTCTCGGAAATGGCCCCATGCTGGGAAACTCGCTTGTTTCTAGAAGCAGCTGTCCAACTGCCTCTCACTGTAGCCATAAAAATCTTGGAAATATGTATATGTACAAATCATCCCAGAAGTCACTAGGTAGATACGGATTGCCTTCTGGGACTGAATAATTGTGGCACAAAGAGTGAGAGGCAATTTTAATTGTATACATCACAGACCTTCTAGTTGGAAGAAGCCTTATAGATGATCTAATCCAAACCCTCCTTTTACCAGTGAGATCACTGGAGAAAAGAGTGGGGGCGGGGGAAATGTGGGGAACGGAGTGGAGGGCTTGGTAGTTGGACAGGTCAGTGGAGAGGGCCAGGGTATAGTTACTGTGTGATAAAGAATGGTCTTACCACTCAACGTATGTCCTCTGAAGATAGTAGGACATCACAAAATGCGCTCTTAGGGTGATTTTGCCCTATGCAATGGTAATAGTTACAACTTTCCCTTAGACCAGTCTCTGCCCCAGCTGCCCATCGTTAGCAGGCTGAGCAGGTGCTGGTTCTTCTGGTTTCTGCACAGGCATCCCATCTATTGTGTCTTTCTTCTTTTCTCTGCACTCCCATCTTCCATGTACCTTACTTAATTGTTCCAATGTGCCTTCTCAGATTCATGGTCACTCCGTGAGTCTGTCAGTGACAATGGCACTATTCATGGATACTCGTAATAGTTCTCCAGTATTGAATCTGTCATCCCATGAATCCACACATATCTTTTATTTATTTATCTTTATTTTTTAAATTTAGATTCAATTAACCAACATAAAATACATCATTAGTTTCAGATGTAGTGTTCAGTAATTCATCAGTTGCATATAATAGTCAGTGCTCATCACATCAAGTGCCCTCCTTAATGCCCATCACCCAGTTACCCCTCCCCACCAGCAACCCTCAGTTTGTTTCCTAGAGTTAAGAGCCTCTCATGGTTTTTTCTCCCTCTCTGATGACTTCCCATTCAGTTTTCCCTCCCTTCCCCTATGGTCCTCTGTGCTGTTTCCTATATTCCACATATGAGCGAAACTATGTAATTGTCTTTCTCTGACAATTTCTCAGTATAATACCCTCCAGTTCCATCCACATCAATGTAAATGGTAAGTATTCATCCCTTCTGATGGCTGAGTAATATTCCATTGTGTATATATATATATACATATATATATATATATATATATACCACATCTTTATCCATCGTCTATTGTTGGACATCTCAGCTCTTTCCACAATTTGACTATTCACACATATCCTTTTTTTTTAAAGATTTTATTTATTTATTTATTTATTTATTTATTTATTTGACAGAGAGAGACACAGTGAGAGAGGGAGCACAAGCAGGGGGAGTGGGAGAGGGAGAAGCAGGCCCCCCGCGGAGTGGGGAGCCCGATGCGGGGCTCGATCCCAGGGCCCTGGGATCACGACCCGAGCCGAAGGCAGACGCTTAACGACTGAGTCACCCAGGCGCCCCCACACATATCTTTTAAAGGGCTATTTATATTAAGGTTATTCCACATCTCATGGTAAAGAATCCTTATAGATTCTATTCTCTGTGAGAAGAAACATCACTTAATTCCCTCTTTTCTCCAGGAATGTATAGTTTGGGGGAGAGGTTAAATCCAGGGTAAAAAGAATCATGAAAAAAAAAATAAATATCCTGCATTTCTCATCCAGCAGTTTTTCCCAATATGAGTGTATATATTAAGATGGTTTGATACAAAGCTTAAGCTTAGGGTCAGGAAAGATGACTGGAGATAGCTGCCTTCCTAATTTACTATAGAGAGGTAGGTTACAATTCTTAGAAACGTGGTAGAATTGTCGCAAATATGTCTAATCAGCTATCTACATTGTGAAACCAACATCACAGTTCTGTTTATTTTAACCAATGTGAAAATCAAACGTTTTTCATAAGGAATGAAAACAACAACTAAACAAAACAAAAAACAGGAACAAACTATAGGTCCTGAGAAAGCTGGCCAGTCGTTACTCATCTGAAAAACAGACAGGTCTTACCCCATAGAGATGGTGGCCAGTGGGTCACATGCTTGTGTAGGAGGTGTCATTTTAACTGTTCCAGATCCATCACAGAAAAAGTATTGAGGGTATTGGAACAGTTGGAACAGACTCTCTTCAGCTGGAGCTATGAGTCATTTGGTTCTAAATGTTTGTCATGCTGGTTCTCTGCATCCCCACGAGTTTCTGTTTTCTCCAGATTGCAATCCCACAAAGGAGCATCGTTGTGGAGATGGGCGCTGCATCGCGATAGAGTGGGTGTGTGATGGTGACCATGACTGTGTGGATAAGTCTGATGAGATCAATTGCTGTGAGTTCCCTGATGATTTCCATTTACTTATTTTTTCATTTCTGCCTGGTTAGACAAATATAGTATCCAGCATTCAAACAGAAGATCGTTACACTTTGGCTGTAATCTATAAAGATAATAATTAAGCGGTGTGATGACCATTGTCATGTATCTGGCTTCCACATGTCTCTCCTCACAACTCCAAGCTTAATTTGGCTGCTCTGGCCAAGCAGGTGTCTGTTTTCTCTATCACTGGCCACACATCTGTGACTTTGTCAAAGGGGATGTTCTTCCCAAAGACTGGGGGACTTTTTTTCTGCAAAGTATATATGAGCAGTTAGGCTTCCTTGCAGGAGCCTCCACACATGTTCTCAGGTACCACTTGTGGGAGAATATGGAGAGAATTGCCAGAGAGAAGAAAACCTTCGTAGCTCATAGAGTTATATAGAGTGCGCAATAATAATTATAACTTTACGGGCTGTTGTGTTTCTGGGTGAGTAAACAGCCTTGAATCTTGAAGCTAGGTGTTTAAAGAGAGCAATATTGACCTGAGTTAATATGATGCATTTTATGCATGTTCAAACTAATTCAAGTTGTTATTCCATCTTTTGCTGTCTAAGAGTCGACAAAGTTGATACATATGAGATTGAATATTTAACTTGCCTATAATATGAGGCAAAAATTGAAATGTGGGTTGCATGATTTTTATTTTGACATAAGAGAAGTCATCTAAATTAATTAGCAAATGCAGTGCCCAACTCTCCCCTTCCTGAATTGAGTTGGAACTGGAAATATCACTTGATTCCTTATTGGTGGACATAGTGGAACGGAGTGGACTGTATCTCGGTGCATCTTGGGAAAGGAAGGACATGGTGCTCAAGTATAATGATTCTGGTGTTGAGCCTTGGTTCAAGCATAAGGAGCTTTAATATTAGGCAGTAACAGTGAAGGCTGAAGCCACAAGATACATGGGTTTCTGATGCTCTAAAGGACAATAGTGATAAAATTTAGACAACCTTCAGGAATGGAAGGTGAGTGGCCACTAGACCATCCCTTTCAAATGTCAGATGCCATAAGCAAGTTTTGAAATAAGGTGTTTATTGTGTGCAGAGTACTATGCAAGTTCTTTCACATAGGTCATTTCATTGGCCCTTTAGATTGGGTTGGAATAAAATGAAATGTTTGGGCTTAGAGTCAGAGAAGCTTGCCTTCACATTCTGGCACCAGCTTTTAACAGCCTTGTGACTTAGATAGTCGCTAAACTCTCTAGACTTTAATTTCCTTATTCTAAACAAGGTTGATAATATCTCTTTTGCAAGTCTGTTATGAGGATTTGAGATTCGATACATAACCCTCCCAGCACAGTTATCACCGTGTAGCAAGCCTTGAATAAATCGTAGCTTTTATATGCGCAGTAAAGCTACAGATCATTAACATCATTAACGCAATTTCTTACCCCACCCTTATCAAGAAAAAGTTAATTCTTTAGTAAGTGCTATTTAATAAGGCAAGGGAGAGTCAGGAAAGAAAACTTTCCATCCCCAAAAAACCCTTGGGTTGAAACACATTGATGGTACACTCCTTCACTTCTGTAGACCATGCAGATATTCCGAACACTTCCTTTCTGGGTGATGCCAGATAAGCGGGCATCCTCGATAAGCTCTACAGACGGCGAGAAGGACCAGACGGTGCAATGACTGTCGGACTGTTGTTCTGGCCTTCCGCAGCCTGCCACAGCCAAGGCCTGGCCGAGTGCCGGAGCGGACAGTGTATCCCCAGCACCTTCCAGTGTGACGGGGACGAGGACTGCAGGGACGGCACTGACGAGGAGAATTGCAGCCAGAGTAAGTGTGCGTCCCCTGCCCCGCGCATTCCTGCCTGTGGGCCGTTTCCTGGGGAACGCAGGAAAGCCTTGGCGGTTACCTAATGCTCAGTGCGATCCCCCCATACATCGCTCCAGATTTCCTGGCGCAGCGCTCCTGACAGCGCTGGCCCGCCCGGAAACCCTTTCTCCCGGTGAATAGAATTCTCGAGCATCGTACACTGCACAGTCATTCCTAAGGAGAGACAGTGGAGGTTGAACACTTACACAGCGTGGGAGATTCAGTTAACGGTTATGGGGAAAGTCAACACGATGAGAAAGGAAAAGCTGACTACGTAGTATTTCATTACATTAGATTAGGTTCCAATTAGGAGGGATTGGCTTCTGAAATTAAATGTGAAAGCCTCCTAAAATAACCGTGTTCAGAGAAGCACTTTCTTTTTCTTTTTTTAAAGAT
Organism: Callorhinus ursinus; assembly: GCF_003265705.2. Lineage (NCBI taxonomy): Eukaryota > Metazoa > Chordata > Mammalia > Carnivora > Otariidae > Callorhinus > Callorhinus ursinus. The sequence continues at coordinate 39,328,337 of NW_027397066.1, read as the reverse complement.
TTTATTTGTTTATTTGAGAGAGAGAGAGTGCGCACAGGGCGGGGCAGGGGAGGGTCAGAGGAGAAGCAGACTCCCACTGAGCAGGGAGCCCCATGTGGGGCTCAATCTCAGGACTCTCAGATCATGACCTGAGCCAAAGGTAGATGCTTAACTGACTGAGCCACCCAGGCGCCCCAGTGTCATTTTATTTTTTATTTCAAGTTTTTATTTAAATTCTAGTTAGTTAACATATAGCGTAATATCGGTTTCAGGAGTAGAGTTTAGTGATTCATGACAAAGAAGCAGTTTCATGTCTCAAGTGATGGAACAATATACTCGGCTACACCTGGAAAGGGTTACTGATGTCATCTGTGAAACTCAAAAAGAAGTAAATCAAATAAGTTGGCTTTTAAACTGTCGTTCCACACTGATTGTTTGAAGCCCCACTTTGAGTCGAAGCATCTCTCAGCACAGGGCTTCTAGGAGTACCCCTTGACTTAAAAATCACTGCATTTGTTTATCCGTGACCTTGCCACTCACCAGCATAGACTAGTCATTAAGAAGGTGGCCTTTGGAGCCCAGTTGCCCGGGTTCAAGCACCAGCTCTGCTAAGCTCTGCTACCTACTATCTCGTTCACTTTAGGCTGGTAACTCAACTCTGTTGTGTCTCGGGTTCTGTGTCTGCAAACTCAGAGTCATAACTGCCTCACAGAGTTGGCCCATGGTGAACACTCCATAAATGTGAGCTCTTGTTACATGGCTGTTGTGTTAAAACATGTCTTGGGCTGAGCATATCACAAATCAGCCAATGAGACTAGTCACCTGTAGCTAAATTAGTTTTGTCTTGATAAACACTGATCATTAGAATTGCTTCAGTGAAAAAGCATTCCAGACCTGAAGGGAGACACTTTTAATCACAGATTTAATACCTATAACATCAGATAAAGGGTGATTCGTTTTACCAATTTTTAAAATTCAGAAGCAGAGTCTTTTCTAGCCATGAGTTATTATGTGCATACCAGCCAAGCACCTCCCTTTGGATCAAATTGTTCTTTCTTTCTCCATAATTCATCTCTGTTTGAAATAATCTTGGATTCTTCACTATGCGATGGCAAGATTCATAAAGTATTTCCTTACATATGTGAGATGCAAGAAAGTCATTTGATAAAATGGATCAAAAGTCAAATTTTATCATCTTTATATTACTTAATCTAATGAATTGAACTTAATAAATGTGTGTCATGGTGCTTGTAGGTGGTTAACCGCTGGGGGTTTACTGGCAAGTAAAGCAGCTCATGGAGCTCGCAGGCTCCTGGGGAAGACTGGCATGATACAAATAATTGTGCAAGTCAGTGCCCCACCATGGAGTGACATAGGCCATGAGGGAAAATTCAGGGAGCCACGTGCCATATATGGTATGCGTGGCCTGTACAGGGCCTCAGGGAAGGTTCCTTGAGGAAGAGATGTTGGAGCTAAGATCTGAAGAATGAATGGAGTTGACTTAATGAAGGAAAGTGGGACTGGAAAAAGCTTTTCAGACACAGGGACCTGCTTGGTCAAAGGTCCCGGGGAGGAAAGGAGCAAGGCATATGGAGGGTTTCAGGAGAAGACCACTATGATTAAATCTAGGAGTGAAAGGGAAGATACGACTTCAGAATGCTGTCACCAGTGAGCCCAGGCTGGCTCTGCTAGAGAGGTTGGGGAGGGAAGTAGGAGCCACCCAGGACTCTGGGCCCTATTCAGGATTCAGGCCTTTACAGCCCTCGGGCTCTGCTCTCAGCCTTCCTGTCTAGCTTCCCTGAGGCTCTAGTGAGGCCAACCTGTGCTCTTTCCACTCCAGCCTTTGCATATTCTGTTGTCTGCTTGGGGCACCCATTCTACCTTCTTATGCCAACTTAACCCACCTGCCTTAAAAACTCCGTCAAGAAGCTTTCCCTTTACTGTTCTAGTCTGCTTCTGTTGCCTTACAGACGCCTTCAGTGGTACTGTAATCACACAGCATTGTAAGGTTCTCTGTTCATGGCCATCCCCCTAGTTAAAGTATAAGCCATTTCACTTCTTTTTATCTTTTAATGCTTCATTGTCTATCTTGTCACATAAACTTGTCACACAGCAGACACTCAATATCTGCTGAAATAATGAATGCATGTTGTCTTATTAAAATTATTTAAGAGACGAAACTCATGGAAGTGAGCCTGGCTTATCTTGCAATGAAGGTTCGACTCTGATGAGATTAAAAAAAAAAAAAAGGAGTGGCATCTCTTTTCTTCAAGGCTATGATATATACTGTTGCACATTAATGGAAAGAGTCCAATATAATAAACATTGTCATAGCATTATAGATAAGAATGATTATATATATACACATACTGTTATTTATTCTTAAAACTGTCTTGCAAGATTTTCTAGATTCCCGATGACATGTCTGAAAGTAATTGACTATAATGGGCAAGAGCTAGAAAGAGAACAGGCAGTAATTTATTACCTTTTCCATTTAACCTACAAATGACCAGGAAATCAATGGGAAAAGCAGTTTCCTCTCTACATACCTTAAGGAAAAGCCATTAGGCTGACGCTACTGCTCTCATTCATTTGGAAACAAGAAACCCAATTCTCAGGTCATCACAGCTAGGCCAGTGATAACTTTCCAAGGACATACAGAAAATAGGGATCGCAGCTGCATAAGACTTGCACCATGACAGAGTATCCTCACCGTCCTGGTGTCGATGCCCTATTTATTTTTAGGGAAAGCATTTTCCTTATGGGGAAGACTAGAGTTGGGTGCAAATGAGTCCTTAAAATAATATCATTTGATATTCAAGAGTTCAAGATCGTTATGTTGACCTTTCTCTCCAATCACATTTTATTTTGCAATCAAGTTTATTCACCCAGGCAAACAAAAAACACTTTTTTTTCCCCATGAAAAGCAACAAGATCCCATTTTGTAGAATAACTTGCCTCTTATTTTTTTGTTCCTACAGAATCCTTCTGGAATAAGCGTGTTGTATTTAGTTGCCAGGAAAATTAACCCAGAAAGTTACATATTTAACATGTGTTCAATATTTTTGGAGAAATTGGAAGGCAATTAAAGTTATGTCATTCCTCAGCTCCCCCAGACGTCCTTGATACTTCCAATCTTAGTGTAAGGAATTTACAGATGATGAAAGTGAATGTGCCTTTCCCTCCTCTGTAGGTCAGACTCCATGTCAAGAAGGCGACCAAAGATGCCTCTACAATTCCTGCCTTGATTCATGTGGTGGTAACTCCCTGTGTGACCCGAACCACAGTCCGAATAACTGTAGTAAGTACAGCAGCTGACAAGTGCAATCACCGCATCAGGATATGCATTTCGCTTTTTTCTTTTGAATTGACATGAAAATGCTGAAGTCTGGAATCCCTCCAACTGTGTGTGTGTGTGTGTGTGTGTGTGTGTGTGTGTGTATACATATATATACATATTTCTTTTTGCTTTTTTTAAAGGTTGCATGTGGTAGCGGAAAAGAAACAAAATGGTCTTACTTGACTTAGAAACAAATGTGTCATTGTCGATGGCCTATAAATCCAAATTGCTTAATATCATTACCATTACTTTCAGTTCAGCATCAGCTCCTATATGTTACTTTCTTGGCTCCATCTGCAGGCAGATGCTATCTTTCTTCCCTTTTAAAGCAGAGCTTCAAAAATGGAAACTTTATCCAAGAAGCAAATATGAAGTTCATCTAAACAGTGCATAAAGCTGTGGCGGTCTGTTCTCCTAATAAGATTTATTCTCACCTTTGCAGGAACTTTGCTGACCTAGAATGATCTTGCAGCTGTTATGTAAATTTGTCTGGGTGACAAATGGTGTAAACTATTGGCTCACTCTAAATTAGCTTTCAGGAGGGGGAATTCCTGGGGGGGGAGAGAATGGGCAGGAATAACAGAGGGCTCTATAGGTTCTCATGGGAAATTGAAAATGAATCAGAAAGCCCCGAAAGACTCTGATTTCTTGTAATGAGTTCTTATTTATAGGCTCCGCTTTCATATTCGGCTCGCTTCTTTCACTTTTTATAATTAATGTTTGGCCTCCTCTTCCACTTGGGGCTTGAGATTTAGAAGCAGGTCTGTCAGCTTTCAGTTGGCAAGAAAGTATGAAGGTATCTCCCAGTTGAAAGGCTGAAGGGTTCAGGTCCTAGCTTTACTCAGTGACCTTTCTGCATCCCTGTAGGGCTTATAGGGGCTGCTCCTGTAACCCCAGAGGTGTGAGGGAAGCAGCCAATGAAAAACCCAGACTGAGAGGACTTTTTGTTTATTTTCACAAGCACTTAATAACTGTTTGGCTAAAAGCGTGATACCCAGCCCTTTTCCACTTCTATATGAGAGAACAGTTGAGAGAGATGTTAATCTGACCATTAAGACATACTGCCATTTTCTTTTACTCACTCTAAACTGAATTAAATATGTGTGTATGTATGCATGACTATGTGTATATGTATATGTATATGTATATGTATATGTATATGTATATGTATATGTTCTGGGTCCATTGTTTCACTTTGCTTTATCCCCCAATCTGCTCTGGAACTTTTTCAGAAGTCTTTCTTTACCTCACCTTAACTTGGCATGAGCAATTTTGAGGAACAGTGACAGTGTCATCTCAAAGATATGTGTTTATTATTAAAGTTTTGGGGATTGTCTGACAGGGAATGGCACTTAGTGTTAGATTAAAAAAAAAGGTTGAAAGGGCAGTGTTGGCCTGTGTCAGATTTGGGTGAGGAGTATTGAGTGCATGTTGTCCTATATTCTCCATTTTTGAAATATGTCAAAATTTGAAATTTAAAAGTATGTTACACCTGTCAACAAGAGAAGTGGAAAGAAGGACACCAGATGACTCTGGTTCATAGTCAGCTGGTATTGATAGCATGCATAACAATGTTCCAGGCTCTGGGATGGGCACTGGGCACTTTAATGGCGAAGAAGGGAGACATGATTTCTGCCTTCCTGGAGATAACTTTTCAGCGTGGGAGAACACACTGCCATCCTCTCACTTATGTATACCACATTCGTTTTCTCTTTGTGTTCTTTCAATACACTCGAACAGTGTCCCTAGCGTCTACTGTCCCTTCAGCTCCTTCTTTCACCACAGGGGTTCTTGCCAGGTTCTTTCCATACATATTCAGCAGACATCTGATCATCCCTCTTCTGAGTGCCAGGCACTGGGCTAGTCATTGGTCCTTTATTCCTTCTGTGTTATTAAAAATACCTTCCAATGGAAAGTAAAGATGTTTCTTCTCATCTTTCAAAGAGCTTCATGATGGTATGTGTGTACCTGGTTCTCTGTAAAGTTGGACCAGTAGCATCTTCTCTCAGAAAACTTCATGCACTTGAAAAAGTGATTAATTATTTGAAGATCTTTACCACCGGAGAGACCATGCCTACTTAGATTCTGAGGCGCAGCTACACAGCACTGTTTTTGTCTGGCTCCATGCTAATAAAAATATGAGTTTGAAGAGTGGATGAAGGAGTGACTCTGATGGAGTCAGCCTCTTACTGGAGTTGCTGGGAGTCTAGCCCTTGAAGACATTTGTTCTTGCTATCCCATAAAATGTTATGGGTCCCTGAAGATATAGAGTGGGACCCAAGCATCAGTATTTTTTACATTTCCAGAGGACTCCAATGTGCAGGCAAGGTTGAAAATTATTACTTCAGTGGTTTGTTCATGACTAAGCTGTAAGGGTATGTGACATCCCTGAAATTGAATGTGAAAAAGTCTTTATAGTTTTCAAAGTTTTCCGTGGAGAAGTCCATGGCTTATCTCAGATTCCCAGAAATGCCTATAGTGTTTTTTTTTAACCTAAAAACCACATCTTTGATGACATTGTGTACTGATAAGCTTGAAATATCACAGTATCCCCATATCAACTCATTACCCAGGATCTTTAACATCTTTGTGCCCTGCTGGGAGGCGAAATACAGACATATCCTTGCCCTAGGGGGTTTGTGTGGGAATGTTATTTCCCCTCACTCTGGTGTGGGGGACTAATCTATCACTCCCACCTTGTAGTGTGCAGTCCAGACAACTGGGGAACCCTGTGGAAAGAGCAGTTCCTGGGCATGTGTCTCTCCCCACCTCTCTGTGCCCATGACTGCCATGGCTGTAGGAAGCCAGCTATCACTGTCATACCCCAGGGACTCTCACGTTCCTCACAGTGTTCCATCGACTGTTAGTTCTACATGGTTACTCATGCATTTCTTTTTCTCCAACATTGAGGAAGCAATGAGCAGCTTTGTTCTTCGAATAATTTCCTACTGACCTCTCAGTTTACTGCCTTCTCCTTGCAGTCTCTAGTTGGAAGGAGCAAATAGTATAGCGGTGTGGTAAAGAAGCCAAACACCATAATGGTTAAGGACTTCAGTCCTGGGAGCAAATGGGAGATGAGAGGAATGATCTCTTTCTAAAAGCATTCCCAACAAATGAGTGAAAAATAAATGATTAAATTAGAATATTTCCATTTGGTAACCAGTTGTTTCCATTTGGTAACATGCATTGGTGAATTAATGGGTCAAGGCATTGAGCATCTACAGCTGCTCACACCCCAAAAAGAAAGAAATCAGATATACTTTGCCTTCTGATGGAAGAACACCATAGCACCCATAGTCTTCCCTAAGGGATGAAACTTAATCAACTCTCTGGATTCAGCTGCCCATGTTCAGGAAGTAGGCAGGGGAATATATTTAACTTCACTAGGAATGGGTAGTCAGCAAAATTCAAAGTCGGGCACACTCTACAGTCAAATCCCTGGGTTCTTCAATAGTTAAACTCAAATTAAAAATAAAAGGATGGAGGGGGAAACCCAGATTAAGAGACTTAGAAGACAAAACAAGTTTTAAAAAATGGGCAAGATTAACTATAGTATTCAGGGCGCAGTGCACACTTAGGTAATACAACTATAAAGCAGAGCAAGGAGGTGATAACTATGAAACTCAGTACTTACTCTGGGGAGAAAGGAGAAAGTTGGTAGAAGACAGGGTAAATGGAGGGCCATCTGGGATGTCTGACAAAGTTCAACTTCTTGATCTGGATGGTAGGTACAAGGGTGTTCACCATATAAAACTCATGAAACTACTAAAAATAATAATATAGAGAAATATAGAATTTGAGGCAAAGATGAATCTTAGAATATTGTATATGCCAATGGATTTGAAAGTGACATTTTCTCATGTAAGTGACCTTCATTTAATACATGATTTCCAATGGCTTCAAAGTATTGCATCATGGCAAGCATGTAACATCATTTAATTAACAATTCCATCTTTAGGTTGAATTTAGCAAACATGGTTTCAGACTTTGAAAGGTGGGATGTCATTAAGACTCCATCAGGATCAGTTTTTTAAACAGATATTTATTAAACCTCATCTGTGTTCTGGACAAGGTGCTAAGTAGGGCTTCAAAACGCAGTGAAAACAGTAAACAGCCTCATGTTTGTAACACGACTGCCCTCTAGTGGCTATCGTAAATCAAGTTCGTGAGCGAGTGAGTAATTCTTAAGATAAAAAAAAGCTTATTGATAGTGTAAATCATAGAATTTGAAGTTGATAGATATTTGAGAGTTTATCTTGCTGAACAATCTGTGAAGAATGCCTTATGAGGGAATAAAACACAAGATTCAATCACCCTTACCACATTCAGTAGAGATCTCCAGAATAATATATGATCATAACTTAATCCTTTCATCTTCCTTGGCCGTGAAACACTGAAAGCTTTTATCTCATCCCAAATCAAAAGAGACATAGTTCCCACATATCAAAGAGAAAAAATATCCATGTGATAGGTCTACTTATCATCTAAATAAAATATACCGATAAACATTTAAAACTTGATAGGGTGGTAGAGGAAGAGATAGAAAGGAAAGACATATACAAGAAAAAAATATTGCGTCAAAAATCTGTGTGAATCATCCCATTTTTTGGTAAAATTATATTAAAGAAATTAGGAAAAATATAGTTAGAGTGGCATCTACTGACTTATAAGTCGGTCACATGATGAATAATTAAGCAACAAAAGCAAATTGAGGAATACTAGGAATGGTAAGAGTCTACTTTGGCAGAAGCAAGCAAACACAAATCTGTCTATGTGTGTAGACGCTTGTATGTGTAGATATGAGCCAGTGAAAGGCAGGGAAGGATTCAAACCCAGTCTGTCAGCTTTGAGCGTAGGTAAGAGAAGAGGGCAGGGAGATGATAAACTTTTTCTTTAGCATCTTACATTGTTTTTATTGTTATGAGGAATAGGCATTTTTTAATAATATGAAATCAAAAGACTTAAATGTTAAATGTTCACAAATCAATGGACGTGACAAACTGAATCAGCCCCACACTGCCTCTGTGTCTTTCTCTTCTCTCCATCCCGTACTCATTGTCAGGATTATGCCAACTTGACAATGTTATGCCTTTTCCAGTAAATGGATTTTACATAATTACACTTCGTCCAGAGGCTTTTAATCAGGCTCCTTATCAACAAAGTTTCCTCGAAGCCCTCAGATGCTTTAAATTGAGAAGTGGTTCCAGAGCTGTTTTAATATTTCACCCCAGTCCTTATTACGAATCTATCTGCATGTACATCACTTCTTGGTCAAGTAATTAAGTTTAATTGAGTAATGACTCTTAATAAGGCATGGAGTCTTCGGTGGGTCTGGGCAAATTCACCAACACACTTGCTTACCTCTCATGACTCCTGCAAACAGAGAGGGAACAGGGAGCCTTTCTGCCAAGTTCCCCTAAACCCCGTTTATCCTGGGAAGCTTTCCGTGCCATTCTTGCTCCACCTTGTCCCTCTGGGCTCTTAGCGCTTTTTAAGACCACTATCCTATCCTCATGTTATACTGGCAGGAAATGTGTCTTTCTTCCTATAAAGATTGTAGAGTGCCTTGATGGCAGGGACTATATTTTTCATTATATTACATTTTAAGTGCCTAGGAGAGTTCCTGACACTGCCCCACCGACCCCCCCCCTCCACCCGCAAATCCTTTCCTTCTTTCTGGCGCTGCGCTAGGTACAGACTTTGAGATCAAGAAATAAAGCCCCATTTCTCAAAAATTTCTGAATTAGGGGTACCTGGGTGGCTCAGTCAGTTAAGCATCTGACTCTTGGTTTTGGCTTAGGTCACGATCTCAGGGTCACAAGATCGAGCCCCACGTCTGGCTCTGTACTCAGCCCAGAGTCTGCTTAAGATTTTTCCCCCTCCCTTTTCTTTTGCCCCTCCCCCTGTGTGCACTCTCTCTCGCTAAAATAAATAAATAAATAAAATCTTAAAAAAAATCACTGAATTATGTGGGGGATGCAAGTAAGTAAAGAATACAGTAGAGGGCAATGAGTGTGTGGTAGGAATATGCCTAAGATGCTATGGTGCTCAGCAGAGAGTCCTGCTGGGAATGGGAGGGGGAGAGTGGTTGGCCCGGAAGGCTCCCCAGAGGAGGTGATTGTTTGTGCTGAGTCCTACAGGCCAAGGAGGCATTCACCTGGTGGAGAAGATGGGATAGGATCATTCCAGGCGGCATGTGTATGCACCTGGCAGCTAGAACCATGACTACATTTGAGGGGTGATTACAGGTGTGTCAAGAAGAGGAGATAAGAGCTAACAGGGCCCACAAAGGCATGTCATTCTTAAATATTTATTGTCACCAAGGAAATACCAGTGATGAGATAGTCTTTGGTGCTGAGGCTGGAAGGTTAGGCTGTGGTTGGAGTATGAGACAACCTTGGATGCCAAGCTAACAGGTTAGTATTTCGTCTCATTAGCCACGAGGGCCTAACGAGAGCTCAGCCTCCTCTTGCCCTGAAATCTTGTCGCTTTATATTTAAATCCACTGATCAACAATCAAATGTATAAAGACATAATCTAATTGTCTATTTGAGCAAATTCATTGATTTTTTTAAATGGCTGTGAAGATGAGGGAATATATTCATTAAGACGTAATGAATAAATCAGAAGACAAAAGGCGTAAAAGGAAACATAAAAGAGAGTGGCTTTCAGATAGGTTGGGCCGAGGGAAAAAGCAAAGAAAGACTTGCTCCAACACGCACACTGGGCACTGGTCTAGCAGCTGCCTGTACGGAAATGATTCTTGGCTTGGCAGTTCTTTAACCAAATTATTTATCTTCTGATGGAAGTTATATATTGTTTGTGTTCTAGTCTTAGTTATTTTTTAAAAAGAAGGTAAGATTTCAATTTTGTAAGTTTTGAAGAAATTGTTTTACACATGGAATTTACTATATATGTATGTACCTGTATGTGTGTTTTCTTGTTAGGTCAATGTGAACCAATTACATTGGAACTCTGCATGAATTTACCCTACAACCATACCAATTATCCAAATTACCTTGGCCACAGGACTCAAAAGGAAGCATCCATCAGCTGGGAGTCTTCTCTTTTCCCTGCGCTTGTTCAGACGAATTGTTACAAATACCTCATGTTCTTTGCTTGCACCATTTTGGTACCAAAGTGTGATGTGAACACAAGCCAGCAGATCCCACCCTGCAGGTAATACAATGAGGTCCCCCCAAGCATCCTCATTTTCGCCTCAGGGAGAACCGAGGGATCAGAGACTTAGTTTGAGTTTAGACAAAGTCCATATTGCTAAGGAGCTCTGTATATAAAAAATAATGTGTTTAAAAGGTAAAGAAGTAGGAATTCTAAAATGAATATTTGAGTTAGGATTCATTACTGGAGTACCACACAAGGGAGGTATGAACTGCCTTTGATAAATAGTTCACATACTTAATTTTTTTAAAAGATTTTATTTATTTATTTAATGGAGAGACAGAGAGGGCAGGCACAAGCAGGGGGAGCCGAAGGCAGAGGGAGAGGGAGAAGCATGCTCCCTGCCGAGCAAGGAGCCCAATGTGGGACTTGATCCCAGGACCCTGAGATCATGACCTGAGCCAAAGGCAGACGCTTAACCGACTGAGCCACCCAGGCGCCCCAGTAGTTCACATACTTTAATCAAATAAAATCATGTTTCACTTTGGTGGATCAAGAAGCGTTCTAAAATGTGAGTTAGGCGACGAAGGGGTATATCTGCTTTTCTCTCTGGCAACACTGATTTTTTAAAATGCTGACTTTTTATAGCACTCAAAAGTTAGAGACGTTACATAAGCCGCGGACTGCAGCTTGGACAAGGGATGGACATCACTGACGTTTTTCTACCTGCTTAGATGAAACGAGGGGCAGCATTTCAAGCCTGCAGCTTGGATTTAGGATGAGAGATATCCTACTTCAGGTTAAGAGTACTACTCCGGAGCCCACCGTCTGGTCTGAGTCCTGGCTCTTTTGTGGCTGCCTTGTGGCCTGGGACAGATTTCTCAGTCCCTCTCAGTCTCAGTTCTTCGGCTCTGTCTATAAAATCAAGACAGGGGGCGCCTGGGGGGCTCAGTCGGTTAAGCATCTGCCTTCGGCTCAGGTCATGATCCGGGGGTCCTGGGTTCGAGCCCCACGTCGGGCTCCCTGCTCAGGCGAGAGTCTTCTCCTCCCTCTCCTTCTGCTGCTTCCCTGCTTGTGCTCTCTCTGGCAAATAAATAAATAAAAAATAAAATCAAGACAGTAACAGTGGTTGGGTTGAGTCGTTGGGAGGGTAAAGGAGTGTGCATAAATGTCAAGGCTTCTGGCTGTAAGCTCAGCGCCCAAGAGCACTGATGGTAGGAGAGGAACACTACTGCTTAGTGGAAGTTTGGGCTCTTCTCTGCCACGTGTTGGGGTGTAGGCAGAGAATGTACAGGACGAGATAGCTGTCGCCGAAGTGGTTAGCTGCAGTCTTTATGCTGTTTTCCCTCAAGGGGTGAATATACAGATGTCCTTGTCTAAGTGTCAGCAGTAACTACGGGAACCATATATTGGGATCAGAAGTCACTTGGAGCTTTAAGAAAAAGCAGTAATACTGATATAGTGGACAGATGGGAAAACAGTAAATTAAATACCAAATATCAAATGGATGACAAGGAAGGGGCATCTCTAGAGGACAGGAAACAATAAAATTTCAAAATGAGTTGGGGAACTGAACAAATTATACAAACAGATTAAAAGTTAATGTTGCCTTGTGCAAACATATTTCTGAAAACTTCTGTAAAATGCCTTTTAAAGTATCGCTAAGAAAACATCTACTCATTTTATGTTGAAAAGTTATTTCTAAATTTTATTCCACTTTGGCTAAGCAAGGTCAAGGATAGTGAATAATAATTTGTTATAATACTTAACAAATGCTTGCATCGATTTTCTTTTCACGTGTATAAAAAAATTTCCCTAATGGAGTATTCTCTGGAACAAATGTACATCCACCTATGATTTATAATTTCAGGGCTTATGTTTCACATTAAAATGCCCAAGATGAGACTGACCCTGAGACATTATTCATCAACATTTTAGTGAACTCCCTTTAGATACTTTAGTTCTATTTCTTTAGTTTACATGTACATCTTTCATTTTCAGTGGCTCTTGAAATGAGTTTTACATTTTGATATTGGCTTATAAGAATTTTTTAAATATTCTGACAGGAATAATAATATACTCGTGTGTTCATGAAGCAATGTTGCTTTTGCCATGCGTGTTTATGGGTCTTAACATTTAGTTTTTAAGTTATGAGTCTGAAAAATCTAACATTATTGAGCCCTTACAATGTGTTAAATATTTTAGGGTAGTGCTGCTGTCTTGCCCTCAAAATATCCTGTTGGGGGAGGCCCCTACCATCAGGGCCGTTGCTGGTGGCTGAGCGCCACATGGGTTAGGATGAGAACAGTGACCCCTGCCGTTTGCAGCGCGGCGCATTGTCTTATTTTTATCGTATTACCTCACTGTATTCTTTTCATGTATTATTGTATTATTTCCATTTTATAGAAAAAATAGGAAGTGGTAGAGTCAGGCACTATACAGTGCTCTGTATAAATTAGGTATCCTATGGCAAATTTAAAATTGCGGCAATTAAATTATACACATTTTTTCTAAATCTGCAACAAAACTATTCAGTCTAACAGAGAGTTATTGAACACTATTGAACATCCTGTTTTTGCAAAACTAATATGGGAACGCCATGGCTTTGTCTTTGCCTGAGTTCTGAGGCTAAACCAGCATCGAGTTATGCTCTGTCTTATGCAGACTTTTTTTTTTTAAACAGAGAGAGAGAGGGGGGCAAACCATAAGAGACTTTTTTTTTAAGATTTTATTTATTTATTTGACAGAGAGAGAGAGAGAGAGATAGCAAAAGAGGGAACACAAGCAGGGGGAGTGGGAGAGGGAGAAGCAAGCTTCCCACTGAGCAAGGAGCCCAACATGGGGCTTGATCCCTGGACCCTGGGATTGTGATCTGAGCCAAAGGCAGACACTTAATAAGTGAGCCACCCAGGCTCCCCTCTATCTTATGCAGACTTAATGTAGCTAGAGCTTTCTCTGAAACGTTCCCTATTTTATTGTTAACCCTTCCCTACCAGTTTCTAGCCAGACTGGAGCTGACCTTTCTGGAAGGGCTGCCCCATTTTATCAAGAGAGAGAGACAGACAGTGAACTTTGTTAAAATGAATAGCTTAAAGTTTAAAACTTTTGAAGATAAATAACATATTTGAAAGGAAATAAAAAAATTGTCTAGGAACTTATTTTGGTTAATTTACTTTTTTTTTTTAACTATGTAACTCATTTCTTGGTAATTTATGGAGGCAAAACCATTTTTCCCTCATAGGAAGTAAAGAAAGACACGTTGATACCTCACTTTAAAAATATGCTTTTTGTAAATGAGATGACACACATGAAAGAAAACACAATGTTTAGTCTATCTTTTCTTTATAAAAGGAACAAACACTTTATTTTAACCAACTTGAGCTCAGTAGAGATGGGATTGGGAGAAGTACCAAACTTTTCAACACTACCGGTCTAAGCTGAAGTGATGATGGCCATGTCTTAGGTAAGTCAGGTTGGCACATGAAATAGCTCCCGTGGCTGGTCCCCAGAGGGAGAGACCTCTCAAGTGGACGCTACTGTATAGATTCCATGACCCTTGGTGGCAGACTATCCAAACTGATGTTGAGAACTTCCTGGCTTGGAATAAAAGCATTGGAGAATGTGTCTGCTTGAAAGACAGAGAATGAGAACGGTAAAGTTCCGAGGAGAATCTGTTTCCTGGATGTTGTTCAGGGGTGTAAACTTGCAATTAGTAGGTATAAAGGTCTTGGAGATCTTAGGCACCATATGGTGCATATAGACGAGATTGTCTTGTAATCATCGAACTTGCTAAGAGTCTAGATCTTAATTATTCCAACCACAAAAGAGAAATGATAATAACGTGATAGAGATTCTATCTCTACATGACAATCACATTATAATAGAGAAATGTATCAAATCAACATGTTTTGCCCTTAAATTTACATCGTGTTATGTGTGAAATATATTTCAATAGAAAACACACACAACAAATTTCTATTTCTATTTCTGTAATGAAGTTTCTCTTAGTGAAAGTATGTTGCTGGCATGCATGTCCTTTGTGGAGAGAGGTATTACTCATTTTGTTTTCCCAAATATCAATTATGTATCTGTGCATCTCTCTATATATTGGTATATACACACACCGGATACACAGAGAGACCCACACTCACACAGAATTAAAACCCTACATATATTCCTAACATACTATCTCAGGTGTAGCTATTTCTGCCTCCCACATTTTATCTTTCTTGCTCTCTTAGAGCACTGTGTGAGCACTCCAAAGAACACTGTGAGTCTGTGCTTGGGATCGTGGGCCTACAGTGGCCTGAAGACACAGACTGCAATCAATTTCCAGAGGAAAATTCAGACAACCAAACCTGCCTAATGCCCAATGAAGCTGTGGAAGGTTAATTTTTAAATCAATTACTATGGGCTATCTAACATGGATGACTCTATCAGCTACCTTCTCAAGGTTCTATGTTAGTGTTCTTATTGTGTTCTAGTTGTCAATCAGGCTGCATGGGTGAGTGAATCTGTGAACTTGGTTACATTGCAAACCTTGGTGCTCATCTGTTAGACACTGTCTTCATTTTAAAAATAAATTGCAGAGATGTATTTAATTTTCAGGTATTTATCTTAACCATACTCAACTCATAGAGCCCATTATATGTGCATGTTGCTTTTATACTAAGGGATCCTAAGGGTAGTGGTGAGCATCAAGCCCTGGTTACTTCAAACTTAAAGCATTTAGAGACCTTGGCAACATAGGATCATCAGGTAGAGAAATGGAATCAGGGACCTGCCCACCATGATGGAAGGATTAGAGCAGGAAACAATTTTGGCACATTAAGGGCAGCTGGGTAGTTAGAAGTCTTGGCTCCATGGGCTACTTCAGGCTCTGGCGGTCCATTGAATGGACATGGTTGTCCTTTTGGGAAGGTAGTTAAATACTGGAAAACCTAACAACACTAAACAGCTGACTGGAGAGATGATGCCAAGGATGAAGGAGAAAGATCCTGATAAGCAAATGGGGAGAGCCAAGTTAACTTTGGTTGGTTCAGCTTTGCGGAAGACCATCTTATCTTCAAGAATAGCCCCTTGACAATAGCCCACACGTAGATAGATAAATGAGCTGATGGCTCCAGGCTTTCTGTCTAATGAAAATAACATGACTCATTCCTTTGAACAGAATGCTCACCTAGTCACTTCAAGTGTGGCTCTGGGCGGTGTGTTCTGGCTACCAGAAGATGTGATGGCCAGGCTGACTGTGATGATGACAGTGATGAAGAAAACTGTGGTATGTGTGAAATGACACTTTTCTTGAACATACCAGAATGCCTGGTTAGGATAAAGGACTGTATATAAAAATGTCAGCTGTTTACTAATGGTCATAAGTGGTGATGAGGATTGAATGCTAATGTATTTACTTTTTTTAAGATTTTTTTATTGTTATGTTAATCACCATACATTACATCATTAGTTTTTGATGTAGTGTTCCATGATTCATTGTTTGTGCATAACACCCAGTGTTCCATGAAGAACGTGCCCTCTTTAATACCCATCACCAGGCTAACCCATCCCCCCACCCCCCTCCCCTCTAGAACCCTCAGTTTGTTTTTCAGAGTCCATCGTCTCTCATGGTTCGTCTCCCCCTCTGACTTACTCCCCTTCAATCTTCCCCTCCTGCTATCTTCTTCTTCTTCTTTTTTTTTTTTTTTACCAAATGACAAGGTATGAAGCAATAGGTGTTTTTCCTGTTAACTCTGTTGATTTTCCCTAAGTTATACTTCTGTTTATAACCTTGATGATATATGTGCAAATCCTTGGTAAAACGAGAAGCACTTCACA
Organism: Callorhinus ursinus; assembly: GCF_003265705.2. Lineage (NCBI taxonomy): Eukaryota > Metazoa > Chordata > Mammalia > Carnivora > Otariidae > Callorhinus > Callorhinus ursinus. The sequence goes on along the minus strand of NW_027397066.1, from coordinate 39,312,070 downwards.
AATGTAAGGGATTATTTTTATTATTAGAGATACAGAGCAGTTGTCACCTGTCTAAAAGTCAGAACGATAGTGTCTTTGCATATGATTTCCATGTTGTTAAGTAGGCATCTAGATACATAAAGACAGAGTTCAGGCTCCAACATTCAAATTTAATTGGAATTCATTTTCATGCCCTCTCTGATTTTTGTCTCTGTCAGCAAAGGATAAAACTCTTTCTGACGTTTCTGCACTGAGTTCCAAAATTACCAATGGAAAGGCCAGAAATGCCAATGGTAATTTGAGTGGAGCTAATTCCCATTTTATTTTCCTGCAAACCTCTGTACTTGTAACCTCAGAATGTGTCAGGGAATAGAAAACCGGCAATGCTCTTTACTAAGTGATATTCTGGAATAAAGCAAAATGATTGAAAGGCTATCCAAAGAATAGTTTGGTTATGATCATTTACCTTGTTCTGCTTACAAGTGAATTGACACTCTTTGTCTTTAAAAGCACAAAGGGCAATACATCTTTTGAAATAGTTTTATTCTTTTGGCCTTTGAGGTATGAAATATTTCCTTGCTTCCCAAAATGAATTTTCCATAGTAGACATTGCCCTTCTGGTTTAGACAAAATGTCACAAGCAATAAACCAAAGTCCTATCAGTTGCTTTAAGTATGGACAAGTGCATCCTCTAGAAAATTAGACCTGTCAGAATGATGGTACAATGGCCAGGGGTAATTTTGTTAGAGAAGAACATCCAGTATTTTGAGAAGGTACTGTTGTTTGCTTGTTTGTGGTCCTAATGTAGAGAAATAAATCCAAACTCATTGAATATTCCTATATAAATGACTTACTGAGAATCTATTGGATTTGTTTGCTAAACTATGACTGCAATGGGTGATGGTATTCTGAGATGCAATTTAAAATGGATTATCTTTGATAGTTTAAAGAGATTACATGGTACTCTACTGTGGTGGCGAGGCCTAAATCTGTGATAGGGGACTAAATATTTGATAAATGTAAAAACTTAGTTTTAAATGGCCTGAGTCTTTGAATATATTCTGCAAAAAGAAATGCAAAGCACTATAGGGTTTAAATGATCCTACAGTGTCAGGTTTCTAGTTGAGCTATTGAGTTTTTATCAAGACTTCATTCACACAATTAAAGGCACAGCAGAATGATAGAGTCGGTGGTCTAATCCCTATCAACTCAGTGTACTGGTGGCACTACTGAGAGAGAGCTCTAGTTAAGGAAAGTTAAGAGTGGGAGAGAAATTAATTCATTTGGAGTTACATTAATTGCTCCAACAGTATTCACTTATGAGAAAACTCTCACTGAGTTTTTCAAAGTGACTGATGATAGAGATTTTACATATATTTACCGTTGGGATATATGCACACATTTGAATGGGCATGTCCAGTGCTCTGGGAGAATGAGACACTTAAAAAGCAAATGAAGAAGTTACACTGAAGAGGGCCTAATGAAGGACTATTGGGAAATCATCCCGTTCCCACTTGTCATTTTCTGTTGTCCCTCTATTCCCATGGGCATGCATGGTACCATCTGGTGATGCGAACACCAGCCCCACAGAAGCTGAGTTTCAGCCCAAGCTTCACATGTTTCTGATTTATTCTGTCCATTGTGGAGTTTAATGCATTTAAAGACTTGGACTTCACTGAATAATGTGATAATTAACTATTCACTCTCACACACTGCAGATCCTCCAGAACTTCTAAAAACAGTATGAGGTTTTCCTCTTAAAAACAATACTTGTTTCATTTATCTCTAAAATAATTGATGTGTTGGAAATTTATTTTGTATTTCTCTGGCAAATCTGCAGGAGGAAAACATGGTAGCCCAAGCACACCGTTTATAAATATGCTTTTAAGATACAGATTTCCCCTGCTATCTGAAAGTAGAGCATTCCGACGAAAACGTTCACAAGACAAAATTGTGTAAAGTGAAGAAGCAATTACCATTATGTGGTAATGTGGAAAAAATTTTGACTGTTCCCAGGCCCTAAAAATATCCTTCCTTAGGCTTTTCTAATACCTACTACACATCTTGCTATTGGATGTACAAAATAAGTCGAGATAAAGCAGAGTTGCCCACAAAGATCAAAACTATGGTGGCTTGATGTTGAGATGCTGTAGTTCCCCGGAAAGGCGCCTGGGGGCGCTACTCGCTGCTCAGGGTGCACGCTGCCTGTGTAAAGCCTCACTGCCAAGCAAATGCTGAAGCTATTTTCCTTCGCTGTTTTTCGTAAAAGCGAAAAGCTTCTTTGACTTTCATTCGGTTAGAGAAAATAGTTACTAACGTAGGTCTTCCGTAAAAGCGAAGTGGCATGATGCGAACTTGCGAAAAGTGGGGAAGAGCTGTATATGCATTAGCCCTTAGCAATGGGCAATGTTGCTCTGAAGGGTCTCCTGCTTTTGTGGTACATTTTTGGTGTTGAGGTTGTTTTGATGGTGTGATCACTAATGTAAACAACCGCTGAAAACACTGTCGGTGTTTACAGAAATGTTTTCGGCAAGTATCTGGAAGAATTGCACAAACCGGAACACATCGTTCCAGCATCGCTTCATGGGAGGGAAACCTGAAAAATGGGAGCGATTTACAGGGTCATCGCTGTGTCAGGACAGAAGCACTTTGTCGTCTTAGAAAAGGTTGATGGCTTGTCATTCATTGAACGTATATGCTCTTTGGATGGAGCTGTGTGTAAAACTAGCAACCTGATGACAAGTTGATTTTCAACGTAACATTTTCCAAGCACTGATACCTAAGCAGTGAAGGAAAAGGTGAAGATCCGGTCAGAGACGTGAACAGGAATGGTATCAAAGAAAGACAGCTGAAATAACAACGGGTTACGTTTCTGGGCTTTGCCTTCATGCAGAGATTGGAGTTGGTGAGACCGAGGTTCGATTTTGCTCAGCCTGGGTCCACGATTTGGGTGGGCTACCAGCAGAAGCAAGGTGGAACCTGGGCCGTGGTGTGAGCAGCGAGTCTTCTCAATGCAGGCAGTTAAAGGAAAATATAGCGAAGACAGTTTCATTATATTTACTAGAGAAATAAGACCCTTTATTACATAAACACAGCATCACAATTACTAATTGATCACTATTCTATATAAAAGGGTATATACCATACGGAGAAAGATAGACAGTACAAATCCCCAAGTGTCATTAAGTGCCTTTCTGTTTATCTGCAAATGATTAAAAATCATTTCATCATCTATCTTTGATGTCCTCTAAGGCTCCAGTAAAATAAAATCTTTAAATATAACCTTTTCTTGGGATCAAAGCACCTTTAGGCTGTTCAAAGCCTCTGACTCTGATATTTGTGGGCTGTACAGCTTGATTTTAAAAGTTTTCCAAAAGACCTTTTTTTCTAACCATTTGGACCCTTGAAGGTATTTGTATAACTTCTCACAGAGGATGGCTTACGTGGCATTTTTAGCCAATAGTAGTCTCCATGACTAGATTCCTCTTTGCTTGTGGAAAACCCTGACTTTGCTCTGACTAGTCCCTGTCATGTCAGATACCCACAAATGTGCTTTCGAGGTGAATCTTCAAGATGGATCTCTAATCACTCAGTAGGGTTTCATTTTTCCATGTTAAGGAAGGGACATTCTCCTTCCCTTGAGGTATTTTGCTACTCGGTTAATTGCTTTGCTATCTTATTTGGCATCTTGGGCCGGCAGCCTGAAATGGCAGGGAGGGCTCTGTGTAGACCTAGCCTTGGATTTAAATCTCAACTCAGCACGCAGAGGCTGTGTGACTTTTGGCCAGTCACGTACTCTGGGCCTCAGTTTTCTCACCTGTAAAATGTCGAGAGCGCTCAGTTTATCCTCCCAAGCTTGGAATGCTTATAACAGGCTTTATTTATTCCTCAGAAGGTAATAACTAAGCACCCATCAGCTACGGTGCTAGGATATCCAGGAAAGGACTCCCCTCAAAGGTCACCCAGGGGTCTCCCTGGGGGGGAGGAGTCCTCTCTTGCTTGGTCTGGTCTCTGGCAGACCAAGGCCTTGGGTATGGCAGAAGAGAGCAGGCTGGCCTGTCGTGTCTGAAGCAAGAGCCGGGCAGAATCCCTGGTTCCCGTAGTAGACACGGGCAGCCGGGTGGTGTTTCATCCTGAAGGTAGTGCTTATCTGGGGGTACAGGTCCCCATCTCCAGGATTAGTCATTGAAGGGGACCCCCCAGCCTGTAGTTTAAAGCCCTCTCCACCACCCCATCCTGCCTCCTCATTGGGTCCTAGGCCAGCGCATGTTGAAGAGGATGATATGGGGATGTCACCCCTAAACGGGAGGAGTGGGGAGGGGCTGCTGAGGAATTGGGAGCTCTGTGGTCTGTGCTGGTGTTGCTGCCCCTGACGGTCAGAACGGAGACGCGTGGGGAGGCAGGTCCTCTGTTGGGGCTGCTGTAGGTCTGCTGCTGATCCTTGAGATTGGGGCTCCATCTCCCAGGGTTGCATGCTTTGGAGGGGCCTTCCCACCCGCTAGGCCCGAGCCTCACTGCTGCAGCTCCTGTTGTGCACCCAAGATGGCTAGATCCAGACTGTTCCAGCCTCAGCCAGTCCAGGACCCAGATTCATCTTGCCCCTTGCTCTTCTGACCCGCTCCTCCCTGAAGATACTTATTTCATGAAGCTCAAATTAGCAGACCTAATGAGCATACCTCCTCACCTGGTATTTGCCTGAGAGATTTTTCCAGGACAAGAAGCATCAACTTTAGGATGGTTTGCTGCCTTTACCTATGATGACAACTTTTTTGGTAGAGAAAAAAGGGTGCCCCAGCTCAGGTGGAACCTGCCTCTGGTCGGGGGAGGCTGAGGGATGGAGTAAGTGAAGAACCCAGCACAAAGCTTAGCACACTTAGTGTGAAGAAATATCTGGTTTGTCTGGGACTGCAGGCGGTTCATGGAATGAGGGACAGTTAGTGCTGAGAATAGGCAGATCCCGGGCAAGCTGGGGTGAGGTGGTCACTTTAGCAACACACCGTGGGTATTGTCATTATCTCTGAGCTGGAGTGGTTGTGATTCTGACTTAAACAACTATTTGGTGTCATAAGGGCAGCTGCGTTAAATACCCCACCCCATTCATACCTGTCTTTAATTTTTAGTGGAGTCATACTCTTTTCATTTTAAAGCATACATTTAAAACAGAATTGCACCAAAGATGTCACTTTAAAGGGACAGTTTATGTATTCCTTCACGTAATAATAATGCTGCCTTCCATGTGACTAATGTCTTGACCTCTTCATCTTACTTCATTTATGTTCACCCTAACTCCACAGAAGAGGTATTAGGACACACGAGTTTTTATTAGAAAAGAGAAGATCCAGGAGGGTAAGTTAATGTTTGTAGAGGACTCGTTTAATCTGTAGAGCGACCCTATGTAGCAAGCATTATTATTACTATTTTAGAGCTATGGAAACCGAGGTTCAGAGAAGTTAAGTAACTATCCAAGGTTGCACAGCTAGTGAAATCGGAGCTAGGATTCAAATTCAGGTATCTGACTCTAAGGCTGTCCTTCCCTTGCTTTCTACCCCTCATGCACATGGTTCATTCTCATTTTACAGAGGACTGCAGCTAAGCACTTGCACCTGGATCCCAAATGGATCTTTCTCTATAAGGCTGTGATTTGGAAACATTTATTTATTTTCTCTAAATCTCAGTTTCCTCACTTGTAAAATACTGATCATAATACTGACATTGTGGCATTATTATAAGAATTAAAACTAATATTTATAATGTGGCTATATAGTGGATAGAGAATATTATCTTATTATTATTATTACTGAGGATGCAGGTCTTAACTTATGTCCCAGGAAATCTACTTTTATGGTTTTTCATCAGCTCATTCCAAAGGTCCAAGTTCTCCAGACTTTTAGGAAGGGTAGCACGTGAATAATCAGAAAGACTCATGTTGTTTTCTCTCTTTCTTTACTAACAAGTGGTATGGTTTGTCACAAGACTGTTACTGATGTCTGTATCTGCTGCTAGATGAGACTCCAAATAATATCCCCATGAGTTCCGGGAATAGATATCTCTGGGCCTAAGAGTATTCCAGATGTACAGCTAGTGAAACACTCTCACTGTTTATTTCCTATATTTTTGAATGGTGAGACACTTTCAATCTAATTTTAGCTCATAATAAAAATTTCTAGTGACCTATTTTGATAACTATTTTCTTTTTTTAATTTTTAAAAAAGATTTTATTTATTTATTTGGCAGACAGAGACACAGCGAGAGAGGGAACACAAGCAGGGGGAGTGGGAGAGGGAGAAGTAGGCTTTCCACTGAAAGGGAGCCCAATGTGGGGCTTGATCCCAGGACCCCGGGATCATGACCTGAGCCGGAGGCAGATGCTTAACAACTGAGCCACTCAGGCGCCCTTGATAACTATTTTCAGTGAGAATTTTGAAAAAAACAGATTTTTTTCTTATAATGGGTTCCAAGAAACATGAGTCAATCATCTACAAAATTTCTCTGAATTATTTGTAGTAGGTCAAATGGGAAATAGCATTTTTTAAGAAACACCTTATTTGATCACTGCTTTGCATTTCACTCACCTTAAACTGAACGATCTTTTCCCGGGAAGGGAAGAGACTTTTGGTTCCTTACATGAAAGGAAGTTCCATTTAAAATACACGTGTGTTGAAGGCCTGTCGAGCGCTAGCCGCTGTTGTAGCATGGGGGGAGGGGAAAGGAACCCAAAAATGAATGCCATGAGGACTCTTCTTCATGCACCTTGCAGCCTGGTAAGGACCATGGATCCCACTGGAATGACGAGAACACATTAGACTCTTGGCATGTTTTACATTCACAGATGTGTGAAATGCACTGCAGTTGATTCAAGTGGCATTTATTAAGTTCATTGCAAGTTCTTGCTATTTCATAGGCAACTTACAGTTCAAGCTTATAGTCCTGATCTCATGCAAATTACATTAATTTCTCATATTAATTAACAAAGTTGATCTCCTTAGATCTCTTAGACTATGTTACTGAAGTGACAGCTTTTGTACCTGGCTCTTAAATTAGTTTTGTAGGTATTTGGCAGAGGAGACACCTCTTAGTAAACACACAGATGGACTTTCCATTTGTTGACTGAAATTACATTTTAAGGTAATATGCATTTAAATCATTAGGTTTTGGCATATTTACTTAAAAGCATAACTTATCATTTTATAGATGAGTCTTATATGTTAGCAAATTGACTCAGAAAGCAAAATGAGCGTTAAGGTATAGCTACGTTTCCATTTTTTTCCCATTTCCCGTATGTCACTTTTGATCTTCTCTTAGGAGAGCTGTCCTATTTATATGGCAGTATGGAGATTATTGAGTATTTCTACTCTCAAAATTACCTTTTTCATGGTATACAGAAGTCAAGACTTTTTAGGAAGAAAGAAATCATGCCTTTGGGCTATAATTTTTCTACATTGCTTGATCAAATTCATCATTATTTTGATGCCTACATCTATTGCAAATAACCTTTTCTTCTGTCTCTAGGCTGTAAAGAGAGAGATCTTTGGGAATGTCCATCCAATAAACAATGTTTGAAGCATACAGTCATCTGTGATGGGTTCCCAGACTGTCCTGATGGCATGGATGAGAAGAACTGTTGTAAGTGCCTACCTGCATTGCTCAACACAACTTTGTTTATGTTAAACATGGACTACCGCTCATTTTGAATATAAACTAGAAATTTGGAAATATGTATCAAAAGCTTATAGTATGTTCAGATCTTTTGACTGAAACTCCACTTACAAGCACATAACCAAATGTATGTAAATTATATGGATGGTGATATTATGCTAGCATTATTTATCACATGCAAAAAATTAAAACACCCCAAATATCCAAAATGAGGGGACATAAAATACAACCATAAAATTAAATAATATACAAATATTAAAAATCAAATTAAAAGAATAATTCCTCCTGGGTTCATTACATGTCATTAGTTGAATGAAACAAAATATAAAATATTATGTACACTATTGTCCTAAGTTTTTAAAGTACACATAACCATGCATAGAAAAAGATCAGAAGGTCACAAGAAACAGTTTACAATGATTATCTCTGGGTGGTGGGATTGTTAAATTTTTGTGCTTTTCTATCTTTCCTACATTTTCTAAATGAATGACCACCACTTTTAGAACCCCCCGAAAAATTATCTCTCAAGATGTTTTATCTATTAGTAACAGAAAGCCCAACTCAGACTGACTTAAACAGTGAAAACATTTATTATATTTTATTACCATACGTATCAGATATGTCTTGTATTATCATATTTAAAAGTCAAGTGGAGGATGGATTCTTGAAGCTAGATGTGGGAGTTCAGCACCTCTTCCGTGATTCTTTTAGTTCAGCTTGACTTCACGCTGGTTCTACGAGGGTCAAAAGATGGCTGCCGAGAGCCCCTGGGGTGCCATGCTTCCTTGATCATATCCCGTGGGAGGGAGTGATGATCTCGCCCTCATCTCTGGAATATCACTTAAGGATTCACTTAGACTGGCCAGGTTTGAGCAAGGTTCCAGCTAGCATTCAGGGATCTTTGTATGGATTAGAAAAGATAACCACATAAATATCTCGATCACAAAAAGAAGCACCCCTTAGGGAGAACCAATCAGAAAAGATGCTGTTTCCTTCAGGCTGCCCCTGTTCCAGGCGAGGATGTATGATCTGGCCAATAGGGTTTGGGTGGGAACTATCTTGGAAGGCACAACCCATGAAATGGTAGGCCAAAACTCTGATCTTGGGTGACATGTTTACTGTTAGACTAATAACTTTACCCAGAAAAGAAAAATAGTTGTGATTAGAAAATGCCATGTCCGAATGACACTAATCAGGGTCTTCTGGGACTATGGGGACCTGCACAAAATCAGGTCCCCTTAAAAAAGGCGAAAGAAAGGAGATGGATGTTAGGTAGGCAATTAAAGAGTGTTGCTATAATTATTTTTTTTTAAAGATTTATTTATTTGAGAGAGAGAGAACAAGCGGGTAAGGGGAGGAAGGAGAAGAGAGAGGAAGAGAATCTTAAGCTGACTTCCCACTGAGCGTGGAGCCAGACACAGGGCTCAATCTCACGACCCCTAGATTATGATCGAGCTGAAATCAAGAATTAGATGCATAACCAAGTGAGCCACCCAGGCGCTCTGATAGTAGAGATTTTAATTTTTTATTTTATTTTATTTTTTTAAAAGATTTTATTTATTTACTTGACAGAGAGAGAGAGAGAACACAAGCAGGCAGAGCGGCAGGCAGAGGGAGAAGGAGAAGCAGGCTCCCTGCCGAGCAGGGAGCCGGACGTGGGGCTCGATCCCAAGACCCCAGGATCGTGACCCGAGCCGAAGGCAGCCACCCAACCGACTGAGCCACCCAGGCGCCCCAGTAGAGATTTTTAAAGAATAAACATTATTCATATATGTGGACAGAGCTTGTTTCCATCCTGTGGTTACTTCATTCTGCTTAGCCCCAGTGCTGGGCTCATGTCACTCCAGACTTCAATCCCATTCTCTCAATTCCTGGAATTTCTGCTGCTCTGGATACCAGTTTTTCAATCCTAGTGTTAGAACTAGAGAGTCACTTGGAGATGGTAGCATTGTTTAAATGCTTGCTATTTGAATGGATTGGCATCTGTGGTATGAGTTTTTACCAATTCTGGTATTCTGTCTTGATACCTGTTTGGAGGCCCCAGTGACCACAGCTTTCCTACCTTACACACTCCTGGGACAGATGATAATGTGCATCTTAGTGAGACTCACACTCGTTTCTGAAATGTTCCATCTTCTCGCTTGTTGTTCCCGGTGCCAGCATTTTGCCAGGATGACGAACTCGAATGCGCAAACCATGAGTGTGTGTCCCGTGAGCGCTGGTGTGATGGGGAAGCCGACTGCTTGGACAGTTCTGACGAGTGGGACTGTGGTGAGCTGCGTGTTTCCACCATTGGCTGCACACTCTAACACCCGTCAGCCACTGAAGCTTGATATAAAGCCTAGATGACTTCACAGAGTTTACTGACCAGTTTCACCTGTTTAACGATGATAAAAGCTGGCGGTAGATTAACATAACCTAATAAAATAAAATTAAAAAAAAAGAAAAAAAAACACACGCCAAGGCTTAAATGTGTGTAAAATGTTATGGAGTCAATTATAAGCCTTACATAAGTTACATTTGGAATAAAAGTTTTTATTGCACTGGTGTAAAAAAAAAAAAGAAAAAAAAAACCTGGCCATAGTGATTCATATATGTTGTTTCCAACTCACAGAACATCTCCCCGTAAGTTATCTCGCTGTTTGAAATGTCTATGTGATATGTAAAAACATTTGGGTTCAAACTGTTATGACCATGTGACTACTAGAATACAATTTTTAAACTCTTTTTTATCACCCAGCTTCAACAATTACCAATATTCCGTCATTCTTATGTCATCGACACCTCCTAGAATAAGGTAGTAAAGTGGATCTTCCATCTTCCCTGTAGTCTTGCGCCAGATCCAAATGAGACGACTATCTGTCTAGTTCCTCACATGGACAAGACTTAAAAGTACCTCCCACCAGACCTCCAGTGTTACAATTTGTAAACTTGAGTTTGATTAATTCTATTTTCCCGCACTCATCGCTCCTTCCATTCACTGGGCTCTTTATTCAGTCCTTTGCCTCATCTGGCCACAGCATGATCATCATTTGTGCTGTGATTAATTGCACAGTGTTTCACAGGTTATCTGTGGTGTGTTAAGTAGAGAGGATGCTCTTTTATAAAATGAGAATTAGTACATATCCCAAATTAATCCTAACTTAACACCAATTTCATACACTTGCCTTCTCACGTGCTTTCTTGAAAGGAAATGATAGGAATGAAGGTACAACTAACTCCTTATAATTATGCAAATCATTGGATAAACTCCTGGGAGTGTGCTCCGCCTCTGGTTGTCTTCTAACTTGTAAAGGAAAGTTAAGAACTGCCCATCTCTTTCACTAGAACCTGTGGTTCCTTGAGGGCAGAGAACATTTCTATTTCATTTTTTCAGTCTTCCACCACACTGAGAGCCGTGCTTTGCAGAGGGCAAGCATTCACCAAATGGTTCCTAATTAAAAAAAATAATGCTTTGCAGAGGGCAAGCATTCACCAAATGGTTCTTAATTAAAATAAATAAAAACAAATGTATGCAAGTGAAGCGAAAGCATGTAGAGTTAGCATTTGGTTTCCTGAGGAGAAATGTTTCTAATTAGGATTTTCCTTTTTTTTTTTTTTTTGTTCTCCTCAGTGACCCTCTCTAAAAATGTGAGCTCCTCTTCGTTCCTGATGGCTCACAGATCTGCCATAGAACACCACGTGTGTGCGGATGGCTGGCAGGAGACGTTAAGTCAGCTGGCCTGCAAGCAGATGGGTTTAGGGTAAGGTCAGTAGTTTGTAGCACTGATGAATTTCTCAGAGGGCTTCGCGGAAGTTGGCAATAATATCTTCCTTATGAATGCAGAGTGAGTTAGTGCTCTCAAGTAGAGCCCTTCAAAGCCTGGGAAATGAATCAGGTGAGAGGACCGCATTTAATTACAGGCACCTGCTCTGAAGAGACTGGGGTGAAAACCTGCTTTGATAAAGCCTCTGGCTACAAGTAAATGGAAGTAATTGTATTTTAAGTACTTCTGAAAGGAAATGCTTTTGGTATTTGTAAAAGCACGAAGATGGTTTCTTCCGAGCAACTTGGATGGGAAAATCTTGAGATTTTTCTCCCAAGAGGTTATTGAAAATTCCTTTTTAAGCAACACACATTTTTTAGTAAGTTGAGAAATAGGACTTAAAGTTGATGGCATTTCAGTTTACCCTAAGTAATTCGGGAAGTGTAAATCAGGAAATAGTTGACCATTTTTGCTCCTTAGTAGAATAAAAAGACACTAACTCTGGCTTTGATACAAACAGACTGAGATCGATACTTTGAAAGTTGGATACTTGCTATTTTGTGGGGTTTTCTTTTTCAGTTCTATTGGGGACGAAAAGCAATAATTGAGGGTCTTAGATGTATATACAAGTGTGCATATTCACATATTTTTTTTCTTTTCAACTACTGATGTATGTGAGATTTTGGGGGGAAATGTGGAAATGATAGGAATCAAAGATAAAGGAGTTTTAAAATTCTAGAATAAAAAAATTGAGTAAATGTCATTTCCCAGGATTCCACTGAACAAACTTGAAATAATTTTACAGTAATGAGTGATCCAATTTTGGGATACCAACTAGCAGCACATTTTTGTTCTCCCAGTTTGAAAAATGTCCTAAATCCCAGTATCTTCAGCCCATTTTTCCCATTTAAAGTCCTACGTCTTTGGGAAGTTGAGTAACTGATGCTAATCTATAAGAAAAGAGCTTTCAACTTTGCCAGAGTGGAAAAATGATATTTACCAAGATCCATTAAATTACACTTCATTTTCACAACATCCTTATGGTGTCTAAATGAAATGGGATGTGATTATGATTAGAGATAAATGAAAAGTCTTTTGAATGAGCTTTATTTTCCTCTCACCAAGACACAGGTTATTTCTTATTATGAAAACTTAATTACATAATGATTGAAAATTCTACTGAGAGTTCTGAGGGAAAGTTGCAACCACAAAGATTTTGCCAGCAGAAAAATTCTTTTGACAAGTCACCCTGTTCTACTGCAAATAGAAGGGAAGGGATCTTATTTTAAATGTTCTCCTTGATATTTCTTTGATTTTTTTTTTGCATATTGGATTTACATTTTTTATTGTAATGAAATATACATAACAGAAAAACTCAGCATCTTAACCATTTTAAAGTGCAAATTCCATGACATTTAGTATATACACAAAGCTGTGCAACCATCTCCATTATCTGGCTTCTTTCACTTAGCATAATGTTTTCATGCAACTATGGATCAGCACTTCATTCCTGTTTATGGCTGAAAGATATTCCATTGCATGGATATACCACATTTTTAAATTTGTTCATCCAATCAGGGACACTTGTATGGTTTCCAGCTTTGGCTATTCTATGTGTATTGGATTTTTAAAAAGATTCTTACTCTATTTGCTCTATTTCCTTAAAATAGTGGGAAAAATGTTATTTTAATATATTAGACATTTATAATCTAAAAGGACATTTAGATTTTTTTCTTTATTATTATTATTATTTTTTAAAAGATTTTATTCATTTATTTGACAGAGAGAGAGACAACGAGAGAGGGAACACAAGCAGGGGAGTGGGAGAGGGAGAAGCAGGCTTCCCACTGAGTGGGGAGCCCGATGTGGGGCTCGATCCCAGGACCCTGGGATCATGACCTGAGCCGAAGGCAAACGCTTAATGACTGAGCCACCCAGGCCCCCCCAGATATTTTTTAAAGATAACTTTATTTCATAGAAAGGCTAGGAAAATCTGAGAGAGCAGTGTGGCTGGAAAACCACAATCATTATTTGACTGAGTTAATGTGTAAGTAGTGATATGTCTTCCAAGGAAATGAGTAGGAAGGGTGATCTTAGTATTTTTGTACTTTTTGATTGCCTTCAAGTTTACTCTTCAGTTTACTTGGGTGGCTCATGAATTGACAGAAGTCTGGAGAGCCAGGCTGGGGCAGGAACCAAGATAAGGGGCAAGATGAGGCCATTAATTTCTGCAGTAGGAATCTGCTCTGTTACCACTGTCCCTGGAGATCAGCTGCTGTGCTGCAATTTCACAGTTATGCCACTGATGCCTCAAACCCTAAGTAACCCTGTACCTTGAGTCATTTCCTCCAGTTTGAAAGTCCCTACAGAAGAGTCTGTCTGGCCATGACTTGTCATTGACCTACACTCCAGCTGCCAGAGGGAGGGTAAAGCGAATAGCTGTACCCCTTTAGCTTCTGGAGTGGAGTGCCTGCCTTTGTACCTTCAAACATACTCCACATCAGAAACTTGAAGTTTAAAACACAAGCCCAACTAGTTCTATTCAGTATCTCTTTCCTGTTGGTTTTTTAAGTATCTGCTGATGGGTCTTGACCCGGAGTAGGCATTGTGTGGAGGATGCAAAGGTAAATAACATCATCCAAGAGCTTATAATGTAGTGGGGAAACAACCTAGAAACACATGACGAAACAACCTAGAACATAAAGTTGGAAAAAACTTCCAGACTTTTTGTCAATGGTTTATGTAGGGCATAGCACATGACCTACCGATTAAAAGTATATAAGAAAAATATTCAGCTCTAACATTATCATGATAGTATAATACACATTTATTAAGTCATTCATTTATTAATTCAGTAAACATTTATAGAGAAAAGCATTGTAGTGTACAGTCCAAAACTAATGTACTTTAACTCTAAATGGGGGGAGGGTCCATTTTGGAGCTAGTTCATAAAAAATGCAGGTCTATACTGAATTACGTGTTTTGCAGGGCTTCTATTGAAATGCTTTCCTGATAGGGGCAGTCAATTAAAAAATACCTGCCCTTGGAGTTGTTCAGACCCAAATTATGCCTTCCATGTCTAACAGCACAAATGCTCAGCTCTCAACTAAGTGCTTGCCCAAATGGGAAGTTCTGTTTCTGAAAAACTTTTTACCCCCATCTGCAGATATTTTGAGTTTACCCCAGCCTGGAAGTATGATAACTATTTGATTAGACAAGGATATAAATCAACCCCTAAGTTCTCATGACAGTATATTGACTTTGCTACCTATATATCCAGTATTAAAAACATATGGACATTTATTTAATCAACAATACAAATCAGAATTTAGACTGCCCTCTAATACTTGCCAAATGCTCAGTTGAGACATCTGGTATTTGAGGAAGTTGGTCTAAGGGAATGTGATTCTTTATGTCTCTTGGCTTCATAAGCTTTATTTCTATATAAAACTGGATCATCTGGAAATAGGCTATTCTATTTTGGCAAAAATGCCTTAATGGGGTTAGTTGCAATTTGATTTTATGCCCTAATCTTTTAGAGTTGATCAATAGAAGCAACATCTTCCAAAGAGTATTTCTTTGTCTTGGGCAAAACCACAAAGATAGCCTCAAATTATATTACCTAAGAGTCCCTGATGGAAGAATTTACGTTGGTTTTTTTTTTTTTTTTTCCTAAAGTGTACTCCCAGGAAAAAGCTTCTAACTTCAGATTTCACTTGTCATGTAGGGATGGTTTACTTATTGTTGGACTTCATGAAGCTCTAAGACAGACTAATCCTCTGTACTAGTAAATCTAGCTCAGATGGCTGGTCCTGTGCATGTAAACCATAGAAAAGAAGCTCAAAATCTTATGGTCTTTTTTTTTATTGCAATGTAATTCACATACCATAAAATTCACTCTTTAAAAGTATACAATTCAGTTGTTTTTAATATATTCACAATGTTGTGCAGTCATCACCACTGTCTAATTCCTTAACATTTTCAACTTGGAAAAGAAACCCCATGCCTCTTCGCAATCCCTCCCATTTCTCCTCCCCAAGCCCCTGACAAACACTAATTTACTTTCTGTTTCTAGGGACTTGCCCATTATACACATTTCATAAAAACAGGATCGTATAACTATATACCCTTTTTGTCTGGTTTCTTTCACTTAGCATGTTTTCAAGGTTCATCCATGTTTTAGTATATGTCAATGCTTCATTCCTGTTTATGGCTGAATAATATCCCGTTGTGTAGGTGTATCCAGACTTTGATTATCCATTTATCAATTAATGGATAGTTGAGTTGTTTCCATTTTTTGGCTCTTATGAAAATGTTGCTAAGAACATTCATGTACAAGTTTTTTTGTGAAAATATGTTTTCAGTTTCTCTTGGGTATATACTTAGGACTAGAATTACTAGGTCAAATTTTTAATTTTTTGAGGTACTGCCAAACTGTTTTCCAAAAGGGCTACACTAGCAATGCATGAAGGTTCCAATTTCTCCATATCCTTGTCAACACTTGTTATTATTCATTTTTTATTATAGTCATTATCTGACTAAAAGAGATCGTTCTGGTTGTTATTTGAGAATATGCTATAGGAAGGCAAGGGTAGGTGCAGGAATACTAGTTAGGAGGCCATCGAATAATCCAGGTGAGACGTTTTGGTGACTCAGATCAGAATGGTAGCAGAGAACATGGTGAAAAGTGATCTGATCCTGAATATATTTTAAAAGTAGAGCCAATAGGACTTCCTGACAGATTGGATGTTAATTGGGGATTGAGAAGTGTCAAGAAAGAGAAGAGCCAAGAATGACTGAAAGGTTTTTGGATTGAGCAACTGGAAAGATGGTATTGTCGTAAACTAACATGGGGAATACTGTAGATGAAGCAGGTGTGGGAAGAAAGGTCAGTTCTGTTTTGGATATGTTAAATTTGGGATGTCTATTAGACATCCAAATGGATATGCTTATAAGGCTTAAGTCTGGACTTTATTAGTGAGGTTTGAGCTGGAGCTAGATAACTGAAAGTCACCTGGATACAGATGATATAGATTTATGGGACTGGTGACATAACCAAGAGAGCGAGTTTAGACAGAAAAGATAAGAAGACCAAGGGCCGAGCCCTAATGTTAAGAGGGTGGGAGAAGAGAAGTACTAAAGCCAAAGGAGATGAGAGAGGACAACCCACAAGGTAGGAGGATGTGATATTCTGGAAACCAAAGGAAGAAAGTGTATCAAGGCAAGACAATGGTCATATATATCAAAAGTTGCTGAGAAGTCTAGTAAAATGAGGTCTGAAAACTGACTGTTGTTTTCAGCAATGTGTATGTCATTGACATGAGCAGTTTTAGTGGAATAAGTGGGGCAAAAGCATAAGAGATAGTGAAAAGAGAAATAAAAGATAGTATAGAACTTTTTGAAGGGATTTTATCACAAAGAGAAGCAAAGAAATGTGAGCAGGGAAGCAGATATGTGCAAAGAAATGTGGGGGAAGTAGGGTTAGAAGATGTTTGGCGGCTCCATTTCCCTGGAAGCACTCAGTATCCCATGGATAAATTATTAATAGAGACCTGCCATTGTAGGAACATGATGTTCAGTTGCTATTGAATGTTTTTGTTCCTCCAAATTCATATGTTAATTCCTAATCTCAAATGTGAGGCTCTTAGGAGGTGGGGCCTTTGGGAAGTGATTAGGCCATGAGTGTGGAGGCCCCATGAATGGGTTTAGTGTCCTTGTAAAAGAGACCGCAGAGAGCTCCCTCAACCCTTCTACCATGTGATGATAGACATAGCAAGAAGATGGACATCTATAAACAAGGAAGTGGGCTTTTACCAGACACCAAATCTGCCAGGACCTTGATCTTGGATTTCTCAACCTCCAGAATTGTGGGAAATAAATTTCTGTTGGCTATGAGCTACCCAGTCTATGGTAATTTCTCAGAAGCCTGAATAGACTAAGGCAAAAATAAATCATTTTTGTCAAAAGTCTTCTTTCATTCCACCTATCTTTTTTAATCAAATAAGTTTGGACTATTTTCCGCAATGAGTGAGCTCACCATAAACTAGTTTATCTTTCTTTAACTTCATATCCCTTTAATATGTTCCTTCTCTTTCAATACGGGCTTACCCTTTATTCATGTTCCATGGGCACATTCCTTCCTGCTTCTGCCTCTTTGTCCATAAATGTCCATACACTTCCTGTCCAAATCCTCAGGCCTCACTCGAGCCCCATGACTTCTGTGAAGACTTTCTCATCTGCATGATGTTTTTTCCCTCTGTACTTCCTGTGGTACATAAAAATTGGTATTACACAATTCCCCTCTTAAGTCTACAGTGCCATATATCATTTTTATTTTTGTTTCTTCTTTATTTCCCAGAAAGGTTATACAAAATAGTATTGGCTAATCTTAATCGTGTGCCAGGCTGCTCCGAGTCCTTGATATGTATTAACTCAATTTGTCCACCTTATAATCCTGTAATAGATGCAGTGTTGTTATTTCTACTTTACATATGAGGAAACTGAGGCATAGATCAAGAAACTTTGCTAGGTCACGGAAAAATATGGTGCCAGGATGCAAGTCCAAGCAAAGGCAAAGGGCCTCTTGGGTATGACGGGTAGATCCCTTATGGCACCCAGGTATTCAATAAACATGACCTGATTGACGTGGCCAACTAGCTTCTTACACATAAATCCCTTTTAGTATTGCTTTACATGAGATTTTTTTGTGGCAAGTGTTAATACCATATCACCTTATGGTCTTATCATTGTGGCATTTTTTAAAAAGATTTTATTTATTTATCTGAGAGAGCAAGAGAGAGAGCGAGAGAGCAGGAGCAGGGGTGGAGGGGTGGAGAGAGAAGCGGACTCCGCACTGAGCAGGGAGCCCGACGTGGGACTCTGTCCCAGGACACTGGGATCATGACCTGAGCCGAAAGCAGACACTTCTTAAGTAGTGAGGAGGTGCAGCAGTGGGGAAAAATCGTGCAGGCCAACAAGAGAAGTGTTTTTCACTTTTTGAAAAATCACTTATAGTAATAACTAGATTCTTGGCATATTCTAAGTAGAAGTTAGCCGAAACAAATCCATAGAGTGTTATTTTCTTTCACACAGAGGCTTCACAGTTTTTCTAGCAGACATGTAGCTTGGGCACAGGGAATTAAATCCTACACGATTCCAAGAAGCTGCTGGTTGAGTGACTGCCTGGGCGAGAAGAAAATCAGAGTCCAGTATGCGGCTGTACAGGTTCCTGGAACAAGCTATTCTGGGGTGAGGAAGAAGAATAATTTTCCTGAAAAAGTGCTATATCCTAAAGGAAGTAAAAGTGTTTTTTAAGTTCTTCCATGAGACCACTGGGTATGAGGCTTTAATAAACAAAGCAAGGTAAGTCTATCATTTGTCCTGAAAGCATTTCCATATGATCACTAATAGCAGGCCCTCCCAAGAATTTGGATATTTGTTAGCAAACTGAATCAAACTGTGTCAGTTGAGTTAATGAATATTTTATGGAATTAAAAGGAAACCTCTCAGTGGTGTAGAGAAATTCACCATTATTAACTAGAATGGAACTATGTGGGATCCTGAATTAATCAGATTGGTTTTCTACTCTCTTACATTCCATTTTGTGGTAAAAAAGTTTATCATTGAAAAATAGATTTGTATCCTGATTTTTCAAATCAAAGATGGTTCTCCAGAAGTACTCTCAAGACTCAGCTTTTAGCCAAAAATATTGGGGCTGATGTGAGCAAGAAGATTCTAGAATGGGAAAAATCAATCTCCATAATATCTCTGAGGGCCTTGGATTCCCCAGTCATCGTAATGATTATAGCATTGCCATTGGACATGAATATGCGTAGTGAGTCCTGGGAAGTTAAGAACATGATTTACAACTTGAACGATCCATCAGGAATTGACCAAAGAGGCCTGTGTTATTTCTGTTAGAAGTCCTTATATGGCAGCTTACTCATCTTGGAACTTATGCCAGGAGACTCCTGGTGATGACTAACTTTAGATCTGATATCTTTTGCATATTGTCTTTCAAACCTACTGAGATTTGGCTTGCTTTTACCTCCAAGGCAGGACTGCTGGTCAGCCATGACATTATCTGCATGGCAGACCCATTGGTCTTTTCTTATTATTTATATAGTTTGGGCTCAAAATCCAGTTTCTTACTCTGGCCTGTATGTAAGACACTGGCCCCTGCCTCCCCTCTTTCCTAGCATTCTCCACTTATCTGGGGGTCTTTAGACACACGGACCTTATTACTGATGTTCAAACTGCAAACTCATTTCCAGCTCAGGGGCTTTGCCCTTGCTGCCTTCTGCTTGGAATGTTCATCTGTAGACTTTCAGATGATCACCTCCATCTCACTGTTCATGTCTCAGCTCGTACATCAACGACTTAAAAAGGTTCTTGGCAACCCTAAATGAAACAGCTTTTACCCTCACCAAGTCTCTGCTTATTTTGTTTTCTTCAAAGCACAGCATCAGGAATTATTTTTAACATGTTCAATTTGTTCCTCTCACTAAAATAATAGCTCCTTGAGGAAGGGACTCCACCTAATACAACACTGTTGTGTTGTCTCCTTTTCTGTTCTACCTTATTAAGCCCACAGTCATCAGTTTTAGCCTTTGTGCATCTGTCTGCATCATTTGTTTAAATTCTGCCAGGGTATTGTTCCTTCTGAGATCCAACTCGCTTTATAGCAATATCAGCTTCAACACTCACTGATTAACCCAGTGTTTCTTTTATAAACATAAGTCAAATCTAATTTCTTTTCTTCAAATTTTTATTTAAATTCTAGTTAGTTAATATATAGTGTAATACTGGTTTCAGGAGTAGAATTTAGTGATTCATCACTTACATATAATACCCAGTGCTCATCACAAATGCCCTCCTTAATACCCATCACCCATTTAGCCCATTCCCCACCCACCTCTCTCTGTCAACCCTCAGTTTGTTCTCTGTCCTTAGGAGTCCCCTACGGTTTGCTTCCCCCTCTCTCTCTTGTTTCCCCCTTCCCATATATTCATCTGTTTTGTTTCTTAAATTCCCCATATGAGTGAAATCATATGGTATTTGTCTTTCTCTGACTAACTTATTTGGCTTAGCATAGTACACTCTAGCTCCATCTATATTGTTGTAAATGGCAAGATTTCATTCTTTTTGATGGCTGAGTAGTACTGCATTGTATGTGATATGTATATATCACATCTTCTTTATCCATTCATCAGTCAGTGGACACTTTGGCTCTTTCCATAGTTTGGCTACTGTTGCTAATGCTGCTATAAACATCAGGGTGCATGTGCCCCTTCAAATAAGTATTTTTGTATCCTTTGGGTAAATACTTAGTAGTGCAATCGCTGGCTTATAGGGTAGTTCTATGTTTAACTTTTTTTAGGAACCTCCATGCTGTCTTCCAGAGTGGCTGCACCAGTTTGCATTCCCACCAACAATGTAAGAGGGTTCCCCTTTCTCCACATACTCACCAACATCTGTTGTTTCCTGTGTTGTTCATTTTAGCCATTCTGACAGGTGTGAGGTGGTATCACATCGTGGTTTTGATTTTTCTTTCCCTGATGATGAGTGATGCTGAGCATCTTTTCATGTGTCTGTTAGCCATCTGGATGTCTTTTTTGGAAAAATATCTATTCATGTCTTCTGCCCATTTCTTAACTGGATTATTTGATTTTTGGCTGTTGAGTTTGAGAAGTTCTTTATATATTTTGGATACTAACCCTGTATCAGATATGTCACTTGCAATTATCTTCTCCCATTCTGTAGGCTGCCTTTTTGTTTTGTTGATTGTTTCCTTCTCTGTGCAGAAGCTTTTTATCTTGATGAGGTCCCAATAGTTGCTTTTGTTTCCCTTGCCTAAAATTTGTATGGAACCACAAAAGACCCTGAATAGACAAAGCAATCCTGAAAAAGAAAAGCAAAACAATCCGGACTTCAAGCTATATTACAAAACTGTAGTAATGAAAACAGTATGGTACTGGCAGAAAACGAGACACATAGATCAGTGGACCAGAATAGAAAACCCAGAAATGGACACACAACTGTATGGTCAACTAATCTTTGACAAGTAGGAAAGAATATCAATGGATATTCATGGAATCCAATATTCATCCAATATCAATGGAAAAAAAACAGTCTGTTCAACAAATCGTGTTGGGAAAACTGGACAGCAACATGCAGAAGCATAAAACTGGACCTCTTTCTGTTGGGGTTAATGTAGAGCATGAAATCAGCCATAATACCTGGTTTGCTAAAATGTAACATGGAGGCTGTTGGGGGCAAGGGAAAGTTTCAGAGAAGGGCGTGGGCCTTTGGAATGCCGAGGCCTGTGTGATCACTCTGCTGTAGGAATGTAATGGGGAGTTGCCTTCCCTGAAGCTTTCTTAGCCCAAACAGCAGCCCTATGATCTAAGATGTATGCATTGTCCCTTAGTCTATGTTTAGCAGAACTCGTAGAACCCGCAGATTAACATATAGTATCTTTCCTGTAAACAGGTCCTCCTATTTCCAGTAAGACCCCTTGTCACACATTGTGTGCTTGAGAAATAGTGATAAGGATTTGTGATTATCCTGAAGGACCAATAGAAGTGGGAGCAAAGAAAAGCAAAGTGTCTTTGTCACTGAGTGTTGACCCCCTTGCCTTCTCCTCTCTTTCACAGCAAAGTTTGAAGTAATCTTTCATCCGTTCGTACATGGATTGCTGGCCATTCCTGGCACCTTTCTTATACCATACAGAAAAATACATTCAAAATGGATGAAAGACATTTGAATTTGAGACAGGAAACCATCAAAATCCTAGACAAGAACACAGGCAACAACCTCTTTGACCTCGGCCATAGCAACTGCTTACTAGACACATCACTGGAGGCAAGGGAAACAAAAGTCAAATCTAATTTCTATCCAATCTTTTACCCTTCTTACATCTTCCAAAAACTAACAAAGGAACATGTAGAATCTTGATTCTGAGGCACAATAATCTTTTTAACTAAAAAATTTCAAGGTCACTTGTAGCAGACATCTATTATGTTGCTTCCCTGTATCACTTCCTTTTAGGGACTTGCTTCATTCCCCATTCTACCCTTCGGAGCCTAATGGGAGCGGCCATCTTTGTACATGACCCACTCTTCTTGGTCTCAGTGACTGGTTGAGGGGCAGGTACATAACCCAAACTGAACCAATCAAAGGACTTCACTTCCAGGTCACAGTGATTGGATTTTAGGTACTAAAAGTCCCTCAACAAGTTTTGTTTTAGGTGGAGCTGGGAGAAAAGACTTCTTTCCTTTTTGGTCACAAAGATGAATGGATTTGAGTTTAGAAGGGCAAGTAGTCTGTCCCCTGGTTTGTGGAAAAGTCAGTTGAAGGTGATAAAGCCACCCTCCCATCACTTCCTGCTCCCTCTCACAGAAGAAATGGAGAGATGGAGAGGGTCCTGAGGACACTTGCTTCCCTGGCACCAGCCATCCTGAGGACCATCCACATCCATTTAGTGATTGATTACATTTCTAGCTTTTGATACTCGATATTCCAGTGCTATTTTAGGTACTAAAATCCTGAATTTCTTTTGTTTGTGTAAAACTATTAACTGAATATATACATGAAGTGTGTGTATATATATATATACAGGGTATATATATATACACATAAAATATATATATAAAAATATATATATATATTTTTTGAATTAAAAAAGTTTGAATTATTTTATCTTAAGTCATAGTCTGTCTTAATTGAATAAAGGTGTATTTTCTTTTTTTTTTTTTAAAGATTTTATTTATTTATTTGACAGAGAGAGAGCACAAGTAGGCAGAGAGGCAGGCAGAGGGAGAGGGAGAAGCAGACTCCCCGCTGAGCAGGGAGCCTGACGCGGGGCTCGACCCCAGGACCCTGGGATCATGACCTGAGCCGAAGGCAGCCGCTTAACCAACTGAGCCACCCAGGTGCCCCGAAAGATGTATTTTCTATACTTTAGTTTTCAAGAAGAGGAAGAAATGGGCAATTGACAAAAGCAAGACTTCTGTTAGAAAAATTAATTCTACTCTGGTTCACAGTCTTTCTGAACTAGTGGAATAAAAAATGGCATATTGTAGTTGAAACTGGAAATCTCTACTTTTATATAAATCAACTGAAGGTGAAGACAAACAGGAAACAAAAAGCACTTTCTTTGAAACTAAACACAAGTTGCTGTCAATAAGATGTTGAGTCAATAAAATATTTTCTTAAAAATAATAAAAAAGATTATTCTAAAAGGTTTTCTACAAGTTACCAAAAAAGCAATGGAATTTTTTGAACATAAAATAGCCCAAAGGAAATACTTGGACTAATGTAGATTCTGAAAGAGGTAGACACTTTTGCTTAAAAGTATACTTACAACTTGACACCATTTACTCAGTTTACTTTATGAGGTTGAATTTTAAAAATGATCAAATGACATTTTAATTTAAAATTTTTATGATTGGTTAATTTTTTCACTTTTAATGAAATGCTTATTTTAAATACTACTTTATTTTTCTTAATTTTATTTTCTAATTTATACTGGAATGATAGTGTATATTTAATAGTTATCTTTTATAAATTTATATTTTACTTCATGTTATAATTTTAAAATTTAGATCAATATGGATTAAACATCTAGTGTCATTGATTTTTTTTAATTTTATGAAATATCAATACTGTGATTTGATTTAATAACTTTCCCCTCTTTGCTTTGAGATAGTTTTTGTCACTTACACCTATAGATCATTGCCTAATACAGTTCTTATACTCTACCTCTGAGATAGACAAATGAATAAAATTATATGTTCTCAGTTAGGATTTCAATAAAAATATTTTTATAAACATTAGGTTTACGGGACACCTAGGTGGCTCAATTGGTTAAGCGTCTGTCTTCAACTCAGGTCATGATCCCAGGGTACTGGGATCAAGTCCCGCATTGGGCTCCTTGCTCAGCAAGGAGCCTACTTCTCCCTCTGCCTGCCGCTCCCCCTGCTTATGCTCTCTCTCTCTGACAAACAAATAAAATCTCAAAAAAAAAAAAAAGAAATACTAGGTTTCCTGGAAAAATTAACTCAGACTTTATGTTCTCCTTTAAACATTTCTATTGGTGAGAGTTTTTCTGTATAAAGCATAAGCTGAGCTATCTAACCAGGCAAATGATTCTATAGTAATATTCATTCATGTTTTGTTTGAAACCTATTGTGCCCTTTTGTCAAAATTTCCAGGTCATCCTTCTACTTGACAAAATAATTTAACTAGCTTTTAATAGTCACATGTCTATAAGAACCAGAGATAATAATATGACAGGATTCAAGAAAATATTTCTGAATCCAGATAGCTAAATGTTTAGTGGAAATGTTCCAAATTCTGAACGGGATATTTAGAATAGCGAATCGTGTATCTTGTCTACTACACCAGTCATTTATATTTCAAGACCAACTGCTAATACCGAGGTTGAAAACTCAGATTATTTTTCCCCAACAATAACCATAATAGAACAGACTTTGTCCTTCCCCTGAAATGTATAACATTTCTAGGTAATTCCTACCCTGTTCTCTTGCCCCCAGAAGTCAAGAAGCCGTTGGTTGCCCATTTGTGCTGACCTTCATTTTTAAGTCAGCAACCCCAACATGATGATAAAACAAGTGTTAAGTATCCTATTACTAAATAACGAGTGTCTTGAGAGTAGGAAAAGGATAGGTCAAGCTGTCTAGAGATCTGGTTGCTCACCGAAGCCTTGAAATATATCTTTCCTTTCAGAATATCAGGATGTTTTAGAATTCTGGATAAGTTCTATCTTCTCATTTCCAGGACAGAGGAAGAATTAAACATTTTTTATATATGTCTTATGGCTGCACAACTCAAGAAGCAAATTTGGAAATCCATTTGCTTTTCTGTGTAGTATTGCCTTTAGACCCAGAGCAGAGGGGCCTTGCCCTGGGCTCCATGATTTAGAAGAGTGATTCTCCACCAGGCTTAACTTTGCCCTTTAGGAGGCATTTGGAAATGTCCCTAAGACCTATTTAATTACTAGCCCAGCAGTGGTGGGGTGGCTACTAGCATCTAGTGGGTAGACGTTGGGGATGGTGCTAAACATCCTACAGAGCACAAGATAGCCCCACACAGTAAATAATTATCTGGTATAAAATGTCAGTAGTGCCAAGGATGGGAAACCCGGATTTAGAGGGACCACTCTGGCCTTCCTCCCCAGCCATGCCTCACCCCATGGGGCAAGGAGTCTGTCCGCCAAGGAGTTATGGCCCCCTGGAGCCTGGTCCACGATCTATAGCAATGTTTTCAGAGTGTAGTCCCAGACCAGCAGCAGCAGCATCACCTGGGATGTGTTAGAAAGATTGCTTTCGAGGCCCGATCTCAGACTTTGCAAATCAGGGAGTCTGGGGATGGGGCCAACAAGCTTTGTTGTAACAGGCCCTTCAGGTGATTCTGATGAATGTCAAAGTTTGAAAACCACTGTTCCAAGGAGTCCAGAATCCTATATTTGAGCCTAAAAGATATGTTTGTCAAGATGGGAAGATTAGAATACATTTTCTTTAACAACTTGTTAACTTGATTTGTAACATCTAAATATGTAGACATATGGTATGTGGGTCTCCATTTGTACCCTTACTCACAAATGTTTGGCCCCACATATGTTTGGGATGGGTCTGTATCTGTGTCTCAGTTTTCTCAGGCTGTCAAGTGGGGGCACTGGATTAGATTGTTCCTTAATTTCCTTCCCTGTACATGATTTCATTGCTACTATAGAAGCATTTAGTTCTGATTATATTCCCCGCACACACCTTTTTTCCCCCAGTTGGGCTTGTCTTTTTAAAAATTAATTAATTAATTAATTAAAATTCAACTAGACAACAGATACATCATTAGTTTCAGATGTAGAGTTCAAGTGTATAACATCCACTGCTCATCACATCACGCCTACACACACGTTCTTAGGATAGAGGGACTTTAACGCCTAATCAGTGCTAAAATGTTTTTTTTGCTCTTTTGCTCTCTGCCCAACAGGATTTCTTTAATATGATAAAATATGGGAAAAGATAAGTCAAATGCATTACCGATTGTCAAAATTTGAGCAGCTAAGTTCCAGATACTTTTTCATAGCACGATTTACATTATATACATAGTTATAAAAATTAAAAAGCACAGGGCGCCTGGGTGGCTCAGTTGGTTAGGCAACTGCCTGCGGCTTGGGTCATGATCCTGGAGTCCTGGGATCGAGTCCCACATCGGGCTCCCTGCTCGGCGGGGAGTCTGCTTCTCCCTCTGACCCTCCCCCATCTCGTGCTCTCTCTCTCTTTCTCTCTCTCAAATAAATAAATAAAATCTTAAAAAAAATTAAAAAGCACATACACATACATTCTTGATGATAAGTAAATTGGCATTAGTCTTTCAGGGAAAATTCAAACTATTAATCAAAAATTTAAATTTTGATTTGATACTTTTATTTCTAAGAAATTATTTTTATTTCTAGGAAATTGTGCATGGAGGCAAAGATGAATAGTTAGGAGTGTTAACTGCTGCTTTTTTGTTATAATGAAAATTAGAAATAACCTACATGTGCATCAATAGTGGGTTGGCTAAGTAAGTGTATGCACAGCCATATAATAGTAACACTCGGCAGCTATAAAATGAACTGGGCATGTGCTGTTAATGAAGGGGGACCGTGTGGTGTTCAAAGTGTTAGGAGTGGTACTCTGGCCTCAGACCACTGACCATCTACATACTGTGTGACCTTGGGCAAGTTACTTATTCTCTCTTTGCCTCAATTTTTTCATCTCCAAAATAGGGACTAATAATGCCTACTTTCCAACATTGTTGGGAGGATTAAATAAGATAAAATGAGTTTGTCTTTCAGTGCAGTTGACAAATGTCAACTATTATTAGGGAAAGATTTCCAAGATAAATCACTAAATAAAAATATATCAATACAACACAGAACAATGTGTATAGACTAAAAAAAAATGAGTATGTATACATGAATTACAGCTAGAGCTTGGCAAGGATACTCTCAAATGCTATTTTCAGTGGTCATTTCTACACATCTGGGATGGGAAGAATATTTTTTCATTGTATAATTTTATTTTTTCCATATAAAGTATTCTTTTTATAACAAAATTATTTAAAGAAAAAATAAGAAAAAAATGAAATCACACAGATGCTCAGATTCTGTATGATGGCAGAAATAGAACCATATGGATTCACTGATATTTTTTTAATGAGCCATAGCATGGTATTTCTGGTGCTAAAAAATTTATTTTTGTGCATGAGAAGCATTCTAGGGCTTAAGAATTTCATGGAAAATTAATTTTTATAATGACATCCCCCTCTTCTTGATGATGAATTTCTTGTATTTTCCACTTGATATAACTGAGAGATTCAGACTAAATTGCCTTTCTTGTTGGAGGTTAATGAATGAAATGCAGAAACATCCCAGGTGCAATGCTCTGTGGAGACCTTTTTCAGGGCAACTGAAGGTGCCTTGCGGGTTGAAAGACTGAAGTGTCCTTTGACAAGATTTTTCTATCCACCATCGTGCAAATCCTATGCTGAATAGCCCTCCTTGTGCGAGTCCCTTTTGCCCTATAAAAACTTGCCGAAAGAATGACAATTAAACAACAAATCTGAAGCTTATCTTCCTTTGGCTTATGGCCAGTCATATGCCTGGATTTAGGAGGCCCTCAAGTTGATCGACTGCAGAAAGGAGTTCTCAGGATGCAGGTATCAGGAGAAACACTGTCAGTGGTGTTTGTGACCTCTGTCTGACTTTTAGTAGCTTGCCTCTTGCTTACGCCTCCACATACAGAACTTGTGAAATTGACAGAAAGCCAGACTCTCATTTTGGTCAAGGAAAACAAAACTCCTCATTTTGCAGTAGGTTTTGTGAAGTCTTCAATCATCCCACCGTTCATTCAAGTTCCTAAATAAATTCAATCTTGTGGAACTCTTCTTAAAGTGTGGTCAGGGTTCATGCTCTGTTTTAAAATCAAATGATTAGAATCCACTCATTATTAAGGGCTTTGCTTTTTTCCTTTGGCTCTTTACCATCAAGTGTTCTCTTTAGAGGGTTTTCCTCTTTTATAAGTAACAGGATTTGGGGAAGGTTTTGTTCCTTTTGCTTTCTATTATGAGATTACAGTAGGTTTTGTTTGGGGGGGGTACCAAATTACTTTATTTGAAGAATGGTACAAATGAAAGAAGTTAAGTAGATGTTTTGGTACAACTTATAGAAAAGGTAAAGGTAACCCCAACATGCATGCACTGCCTTGGTGACCAGGGAAGTCACCCTTGTGGCTATGGGAAGACAGCCTAAGGCTTAGCTTTCACTATCACTGTTTCCCAAGGTGTGCTTGTCAAAGAGATACTCTGCCATGCCAGATTCGGGAGCCCCCATCTTGCGCAGGTTGGTTTCGTGGTCACCCAATTCTTTGATGGATTTCACCTGCTCATTCAGGTAATGAGTCTCAATGAAGTCACACAAATGGGGGTCACTTTTATCAGTGGCCAGTTTGTGCAGTTCCAGTAGTGACTGATTCACGCTCTTTTCCAAATGTAATGCACACTCCATTGCATTCAGCCCGTTCTCCCAATCATCACGGTCTGGTTTCTTGATATCCTAAAGGAAGATTCGGCCACCTCGTTGGTTCTGCAGCTTCATCAGTTTCTCAGCATGTTCCCTCTCCTCATGAGATTGGTGAAGAAAATATTTGGCAAAGTTCTTCAAAGCCACATCATCGCGGTCAAAGACATGGACAGGTAGACGTAGGAGGCGTAGAGCTCCAGGTTGATCTGGCGGTTGATGGCGGCCTCCGAGTCCTGGTGGTAGTTCTGGCGCACCTGCCAGGGGGACGCGGTCGTCATAGCGGCAGCTGGGAAAAGGCGGCGGCGAGCGGCGGCGGGGGCCTTGGAGCGGTCCGAGGGCGCGACGAAGAGATGGCGGAGAGCTGGCTCTGAACGGCCGGCCCGGGTGGGGGGCGAGCGCCGAGTTCCGTCCAAGCACTGTTGAAGCAGGAAACCGCGGCGACTCTCGGCGGAGACTCGAGATTACAGTAGTTTTTAAATAATCAGCTGAAATGTTCATTTTTCTTAAAATGCCACCGAGTCTAACTTTGCTTCCCTTCCTGTGCCCTCCCCCCCCCTTTTTTTTTGAAATATGGCATCCTGTTATTGGAAAAGAAAGTCACCAAGCCTGCAAACTTGATGTTACTAAAACTTCAGGATTTCCAGGTTCATTTGAACCCTGAGTGCTGTTGCCATTCTTCTCACTTATCTCTTATTTGGGTTGGGGGGACGGGTGTCATAAACAGGTATTTGCACTCATTGACAAGATGGCAAAATCTAGATTATAAGCATATAATGGAATACATGAATAATATGTATTTCTCTTAGGAAATTCTATGTGATGCCTTTTTAAAAATTTTTATTTAAATTCAATTTAGTTGACATATAGTGTATTGTTAGTTTCAGAGGTAGAATTTAGTGATTCATCAGTTGCATATAACACCCAGTACTCATTCCATCAAGTGCCCTCCTTAATGCCCATCACCCAGTTACCCCCTCCTCCCACACACCTCCCCTCCAGCAACCCTTTTTGTTTCCTAGAGTTAAGAGTCTCCTATGGTTTACCTCCCTCTGTTTTTATTTTATTTTATTTTATTTTCCTTCCTTACATTCATTTTCTCACTTAATTTTGATGTGTTTCTCCAAACATTTTCACCAGGGAACAAATCCATATTATACGTGTCACTTTTCTCATCATCATGCACCCCTGCCACCCCCAACTTTCATCGAAGGTGCTCACCTTTTACTTGAAAAGAAAGATAAGAGGCTATCTGATTTGAATTCTCTACCCCCCTCCAACTTCAGCAAAGTACCACTTTCCTTCCAGGTCCGGAGGCAGCCCTCTTCCTTCCTATCTAAATTAATTCTTCCACATTTTCTACCCTGGGGCATTAGGTGATGAAAGTCCAAACAGTTTTCTGCAAATATGGATTGCCTAAAAGAACCAATTATTTCATTTAGAATAGAATATTTTACCCAAAACCTGAATACTTTTGAAACCTAAGGTTTTAAATCTTGGATACAGGGTAACTGTATTTATTTGAATGATTGAATGAGACATTCACAGGAAAGTATTGGTAGAAGTTGAGTAAGAATATAGGTAAAGAGCAAAATAATGTTAACTCCCATCTTTATTTTCCAGAGTTTTTCCTAATTTTTAGTTCATGAGGATTTTGCAGTATGTTGAAAAACATCATTATAATTTTATACTGCCCAAATAGACCCTAAGTGGCCATCAATTTACTTTACTTACTTCTTTACTTTTTACTTTACTTTACTTTACTTTATTTTAAGGTATTGCTGCACTGCAGGATTACACTGGGTAAGAAAAGAGGAGGGAAAAAAAATCCTGGGCTGATAAATTCTTTTACTTTTTGTGATCCTTGCCCAAAGTTGCTCTTGTTTTTTAGGTATTGGAACTTTTACATCATACACATTAGAATTCTAACACCTCACAAAGTTCAAATGCGTGTCAGTGGAGAGAATGATTAAAATTGCTATAACTATTTGGATCTTTATTGCTCTAGTATATTTTTAGTAGCTTCCTCTCTTTTTTTTTTATTTTTTTTAAAGTTTTTTTTTTTTAAAGATTTTATTTATTTATTCATGAGAGACAGAGAGAGAGAGAGAGACAGAGAGAGAGGCAGAGGGAGAAGCAGGCTCCCAAGGAGCAGGGAGCCCGATGCGGGACCCGATCCCAGGACTCCGGGATCATGACCTGAGCTGAAGGCAGACGCCCAACCATCTGAGCCACCCAGGCGCCCAGTAGCTTCCTCTCTTGCTGATCATATTCCATGCCAAATTTCTAATACAAATCCCCCTCTTGAAATATTGACTTATAATGTAATGCTTCTTTTTGAAAGACAGTGAGTGCTAAGGAATGATATTGTCTGGTCAAAGATCATTGTGCTTTGAATATGTCATTGTTATTTGTCCTTATATTAGAGAACCATCTGTGACCGAATTGGTACAGGAACAGGAGCAAGACCAGCTGTGGTTGACATTACACTCCAGCTGGGAGAGCCTCAATGGGACCACTTTGCATGAACTGTTGGTAAAAGGGTAAGACCGCTTGCACAAGAGCTGTGTAGAGTGGATTATGGAGCAAGAGTCTATCATCAGGGACCTTCTCCTACTTCTAATTTAAGATAACCCAAATTTATCACATCAATAAAGAACGTCCATAGAATGGTGATTGGCCTTTATATTTCAACATTGTTTGGTTTTATCTCTTCTTTCTAGACATAAATTATTTTTTCTCTTGCTAATTACATGTTTCTTTAATGATGATTACAGCAACTATCATGGGGAAGGAAGAGGAACTTAGGTTCTAATTTTGGAGTTTTTTTCACATCCTATTCAAAGTAAATTCTCATATCTGCAGTTTGTACAGATTCTACATATAACTAGTTAACAGGGAATGGAAGTAATGAGAACTGATCAAACTTGGACAGTCTGAGGAAAAAAAATTGACACAAAATGAAATTATAATCAAGTAGCCTTGAAAATATACTTCTGAAAATTTTCCCTAAACAATCATGGCATCTTGAACAAGGCTGTCTCCCTTGTCTATGGCTGCGGGTATGGGGATATGGAGGAAATTGAAGGAATTAACATTTATTTAGTGGTTATTACATTATAGGGTCATAGCTACAGAATATTTAAATAACTTGATCAAAACTCACAGCCCACAGTGGCCTCTCAACTCAAACCAAGTTAATCTGACTCCAAAGCTTTTCATAAGTGCTAGAGAAACCACTTAAGAATTTCAAAGAAATCGAAAGGTAGGCCATTTCTCTTTAAAATTTCTTGAAAATTTCCCCAGAGACCGAACTCTGCAGCCAAATTTCTGAAGAACTTCCTTCAAAACAATGACCTGAATCTTTCAACAGAGTGATTTTTCCCCCCAAATTGCAAATGACAGAAAAGCCCTTTCAGGTTTAATACATACACACATATGTACACATATGCATACATTCAATTGTAAATTGGGAGTTGGTAGAACTGGTTCTATTTCCGGCTTACTAACTAGGTTTGTGATCTTATATAACCACAATTTCCTATAAAATAAAATTGGTACAGATAGTCTTTGCTGTTTTTTCATATTTCTACAAGTTGTGATTTTGGGATCTAACCAATTAACAACTGAATATTGAGTATCTCTTCTCTGGCAGGTTCAGTGCCAGGTTGTGAGGAGATGTAGGAGTGAATGAGGGGAACAAAGGCCCTCATTCCAAGGAACCTATGCTATATAGGTGGACAGAGAGACTATAAGCCAGTAAACAAAAGGAATTTCAGATATTTGGAAATACTACAAAGAAATTAAGAATAACAAGATAGAGAGTAAGAAGGAGATAGGGAGATGGGACTTTAGGTTGTGGGAAGGCAAAAAGCAGGCATGTTTTTCTGTATTATATAATTTATTGATACAAATAATTACGCATGCCCCCATGCAGATTTAACAAGAAATGAAAACACAATAAATCCTCAAAAAGGAAAGTGGACATGACATATTTAGGGATTTTTTTTTTCTGAGAAATCTGATTCTAAGCACATCACAGTATTTTTGACAGGCCCAAAGTGTCTTTTGTTTTTTAATTTATACTATGAATAAATGCTATGGTTGGAAGAGAACTTTGTGATTGAAATTTAATGTACCCTAAAGCAAGTTCTCTTGTGCAGCCACATTGATAGATGTTTAAACATGGCCCATGTACTTACCTTTAAAGGTTAACTATGATTTTTAGAAAGGTCTTTCTTTCCTGAACTTACTTTCTGTTAAGTTCTACTGACTGGTTCTGATCCCACCACCTAGAGTTACATGGAATAAATTTAACCCCCCTTCTTCCTGTCAGCCAATCGTAGATCCACATTTTAATATCACAGGTCTCATCAAGATTTTTTTCCAGTCTAAAAAATTTAGTCCCTTTATCTGTTCTCTAACTTTTTGAAGTAATATTTTATTTCTCTCAAACTATTTGCAACTTCTTTTGGACAGCCACACTTCCTCTGTAAGCATAAAAATCTGACATGCTCCTTCCTCACCAAAGATTCTAAGAAGTAGCCCAGTTCCCTTGCCTTCCTCTGCCTACTTTGAAAATCATGGTTTGAGTCAATATTCTGGGTGGTGCCACAAGCCAAGATGATGTGGGAAACTTTGCTAACAGTAGTTTCTTTCCCCACCCATGTGAAATTATGTTATGATGATATTAAATAAGCTTAAAAAAAAAGGTACATATCCTCCATATACCCTTGTTTCCAAGGTGATATTTGACAACAGCCCTGCCTCAAGAATTTCTGCATGAATTTCTGTTACTCAAAGAATGTGACCTCTGGGAATGGTTGAACCTATATCTTGCTTTTCACTGGTGAAGTGTTTGAAATGAATGAAAAATATGTAACTTAACATTATGCCATTTTATGTTTCCAAATCTAGGCAGGCTTGTCATAGCAGAAGTAAGATTTCTCTTCTGTGTACTAAACAAGGTGAGAGCATTAGTGGTGTGGCAATGAAATAGGATCTTAATTTAACTGGGTTGGCTCAGGGGAAGAACAGTACTTTGCACTTAACAGCAAAGACCTAAGTATCTTGCTGGGTTTAGCGGTGAATCACACGCTGTCTTTCCTGCTCCTCGGTAGACTGCGGGCGTCGCCCTGCTGCCCGAATGAACAAGAGGATCCTTGGGGGTCGGACAAGTCGCCCTGGAAGGTGGCCATGGCAGTGTTCCCTGCAGAGTGAACCCAGTGGACACATTTGTGGCTGTGTCCTCATTGCCAAGAAGTGGGTCCTGACAGTTGCCCACTGCTTCGAAGGGTAAGCTGCACTTTGTTCTTTGGCTTTGCCTGGATTTGATCATTTTGTCCCTTGGGCGTTCTTAGTGGCATATGTCATTCTGTGAAGCCACTTCAGTGCAAAAGCCACAGTTGATCTACTTCCTTTATCTGCTTAAGTTTTTTTACTCTTGATGTTGTCATCCTATGTAGGTGCTAATCATTTATTGGAAATGGATGTATATTGCTTATGAATTTTTTCCTAAAGAGGGAGAAAGAGGAAGAAGTTTAGGAGGTTGACTGTCCAGCTAGCATTAGTCTCTTTGCTAGCCCTCTTAAATACATCGAATACACCTGAGGTTCAACAAAGAGGACTGATGTATACTACAGGAAGGTGAGGGTACTGGAGGGACTAGGGAGGACTTTGAGAAGGAGAGTTAAAGGTACCACAATATGTGTATAAGGATTCTCCACAGAATGAGAGACCGATGAGAGAGGAGGGGTGAATTTATTTTAAGAAATGATCTCACATGATTGTGAGGGTTGCTGGTGAGTCCAAAATCTAATGGTGTAGATCAGCAGCCTAGAGACTCAGGGAGAGTTGCAGTTGGGGTCCAAAGGCAATGTACTGGCAGAATTTCTTCTTGCTCAGGAGAGGTTAGTCTTTGTTCTCTTCAGGTCTCCAATATATGGGATGAGGATAATTATATTATGGAGGGTAATCTGCTTTATTCAAAATCCACCAATTTAAATGTTAATCTAGCCCCAAAAACACCTTCACAGAAGCATCTAGAATAATGTTTGACCAAATATTTGGGTGCCATGGCACAGCCACACTGGCATATAAAATTAATCATTACAATATGCCTAAAGGGAGCAGAAAAATAAGGCAACGGGCAAATCTACCCTAAATTGACAACCATCACTGTAGAAGGTCCTCTCCCGTTCCATCCATCTGTTGTGTATTTTAGGAACAAAAAACCCCCAAGCCCAACAGTTACAATAACAAACACACACAAAAAATCCCAAACATTTAGTATGTTCACACAAGATTCTGGGGGTCAGACATTTGGACATGACATAGCTGGTGCAGTTTGTCTCTGATCAGCAATGTCTGGGGCCTCAGCTGGAAGATTCTAAGGCTGAGGGCTGGAACCATCGGAAGTCAGGCAGTCAGTGCTGCCTGTTGGCTGGGGCCTTAGTACATCATGGTGGCTGGCTCCCCCTAGAACCAGCTTCTCCAAAAGGGAGACCTAGCCTCCAAAGACATACATGGTGCCTCTCCTGTATGATTGGTCAGAGCCCTCACAAGCCCCACCCAGATCCAAAGCGAAGAAACAAAGAACTCTACTCTCAGTAGGAGGAGGATTTGAGGACAAGGTTTTAAAAACCACCATACCACTTTTCCCCCCTGTTTTTTAAAAATAATTTTACTTTACTTAAAGTAAAATTAAATATTAAATAATAGCAAAAATTCAAAACGAAATAATTCATAGTTCTATCACCTAACTCAATTGTTTTCATTTGATCAGGTTAAGTTCTAGAAAAAAAATGCAATTTCTTTCTTTTTTTTTTTTTCCTATTGTTTTATTTTTAGCTTTGCCACTTACTGTGTCACCATGGGTCAATTCATTAACTTCTCTGGGCCACAGTTTCTTCACTTGTGACATGAGGGAAATAACAGTCCCCACCTCACAGGGTTGGTGTGGGCAGTAAGTGAAATAGTCTTGTGCAAAGCCTTGGGAACCATGCCTGACACTGATCAGTGAACTCTCAAAGGTCAGCTTTTCTTTTAAAAAATTACTGCCAAAAATACGCATTCTACCTTTCCCCTTTTCATTACGGCATGAGTATTTTTGCATTTTGCTGGCAGTATTTTTATCTTCTTCCATACTCTACTTTCTCATCCTCCTCACAGGAACCCCTGTTTCAGCCTAGCCGATGTTCTTTCTCAGCTATAAACACATACACTTTTCACAGGGTGCTACTGTTTGCTTTTACAACTTGGAATCACAATCTGTGCTTTTGTTTGTTGTTTTTCTCATACCACAATATATCATGGACCTCCCTCTAGGTCAATGGATGTAGCTCTAGCTCTTTTTCAAAACTAAATGATATTCCCTTATCTACATTTACCATAACTTTTTCTATTACTCCCCAGATGATGGACATTCAGGTTAGCTCCCATTTGCTACCATCTTAATAATACTGTAATACATCTTCTCAAACAAAGCTACTCACCTCCTTGTCTTCTTGCTTCTATAGACTAGAGTCCCAGCATGTATACTTAGCTCTGCATGGGGGTTCCAGAGATGAATACGTGTTTCCCTCCTTGGAGTGCTAACCTAGGAAGGAGGCAGGCACTGAAACAAGTAATTAGAATATAATGCAATAAGTGATTATAAAATGGAAATGTGTATATCCAGTAGATTGTTCTTTTTGGGAAAATAAAATATAAAAAATTAAACCAGAACCCCCTTTTGAGAAGTTTTAATGTGTTAAGATCAAAAATGATTGGGAGAGTCTGTGTAGTGTGTCGGGAAATACACGACAATGTTATTGCTTTGGAAGGGGCCAGATGTTTCCAGATGTCTTTTCCAGTTCTGATTTATAACTCCGTGATAAGCAGAGATGACACTATCAAGAGTACATTCATCAAAACACCTAATTTAGGATTACCTAAATAAATCCAGCAGTTCTTTAAGGGAATAATACTCTTTAGGTGTTAAGCCAGATTCATACGCCACTTCTGTCATTTCCGTATGTGGTATCCAATCTTCCTGTTTCACTGATAGCTCCGTAAAATTAACAAGAAACCTTGCAGTAGAGAAGAAATATGTGTTTACAATTAAGGAAATGGATATTATATCAAAGGTCTTGGTGAAATTTCATGGAACACTAAACTTAACAGGACTGTCGAGAGGGACCTGGACTGTCCATAAAAAGCTAGAAATTGCCCAATGTCAAATAAGCCTTTGCTTGAATGTGTGCTAATAATGGATTCCATGTTACAATCTCTCCAGTGGCCCGCAAGCTTTGAGAACTTCTAATTGTAAGCCTTATTCTCTACTGAAGCCATCAACTGCTGCAATTAATGGGATTCACTTCATATTGTGAATTCCATACTTTGGCAAGGCCCAGTGTGACCCTCTGTAGGTCTTCTCAAGCTTGTCTCTTTTAATTATATTGGTTTAAAAAAAAAAAAAAAAGGACAAGTTCGTTTTGCTCTTTTATGGAGAAGTATTTAAAAATCCCAAACGAAAATTAAAAACATATGAGATACTAAGCTGATCAGACCAAGTCCCATATGCCCTAATCACAACTCAGCTTTAACACTTCTGAGGAAGACAGACTTTGACTTTCAGGGGTAATTTAACAAGGAATTTTCTGCCTTCTTCAGCCTCTGAGAGTCTTAAGGCTGAACTTCCTAGGCTGGCCCACAAGTAGTCATTGTCAGAAGCATCTAATTCCACTCTAGGAAACACACATGAAAAATGATCACCTCCCTATATGAACATAACCCTTAACCCTGCCATGTCACCCATGCCGTGATTTCTCCCAATCAGCTCTTCTCTGCAACAGGACTGCAGTTGCTGGTCTGCATGTGTCCCCCAATGATTTCAGTCCCCCCATCTCCTCCTCGTGCTCCAAGCTCATCACGTCAGTCCTCCTGAACAGCTCCCTCTCTCATTCTCCACAGAACAAAATCACTGTTCTTGCCCAGCTGTCCTGGTCTAGCAGTCTGCTAGTGCACTCAGAAAAGGAATTGAAAGGCTTAGTCTGTTTTTTATTAAAAGTTAAATCATGATGTGTCCTCATGATTCCTGCTTTACCTCTAGGTGCTTATGAACTGTGCTGGTAATTCACAATGTGTTTTTCCATTCCATCAACTTAAGCGATTTGATCCATTCCCGTCAGTAATAGTGTCCCCTAAAGCAGAAATTCTCCATTTTGGATCCATACCTCCCCTGGGGTGCTATTTTCCAGCAGCATTGGACAGTAAGCAAATGTGGCTTTAAAAAGTCTTTGGTGACAATGACCTGACTCCATGCTTGCCACTGTACTGCCTCGTATGGAGATATTCTCTCTCCTCCTCTCTCCAGTGGAAAATATCTGGGTTTAGCATGTGGCCAGAAGTTGGCTTAAAATATGTGTCAAACCTCATAGTTTCTGGGGCTCACAGAAACTGGGATCTCCTCCCCTTTTAAGCTTTGTAGTTACTTACGTGTTTCTTCTAGTCATGCAACTACCTACCAAGTACTCTGCATCTGCACCTGAACAGCTAACAATTGCTGAAGAATATCACACACCCTGACAGCTAACAGCTCACATAAAATGTATGATGGTGAATCTCGAGTGAGCATCCAACAATGTAGGACACTTCCAATATACCTCCACAGCAGAGTCACTTTTCTACCCTCAGAGACAACTGTCTGACATCTCCTCTCTCCCCAAATCCTCTCATCCTCCATTGGTCTCACCTCATACTTCATGGAGAAAAGAGACACCATCATGTATTTCACCTTGTGTTACCCTTAATCCCAACAAATTACCTGTAAATGTGGCCATATCCCCTTCTTTCCCTTGACTTAGGGTGGAAGATGTGTCTCTGTTTCTATTTAAGATAATCATATCCTCCTTCATCTTTTTAAAGACTTCATTTTTAAAATCATCATTTCTATTTTGCATCATTAAGTTCTCCCTTTTTGCTGGATCATTCTCTTCAACAAACATGCCTTGATATCACTAACTTAAGCCCCCTTCTCTTGATTTTCCATCTCTCATCAACTATTGCTCATTATGGCTGGAATTCACAGTAAAACTCCTGACAGACTTTCATGCAGTCATTGGCCCCCCTTTTCCACTTCCCATCCTCTCCTCAACCGATTTTGGTTGAGCTCTCATCAAAGTCATCACAGATATAGCACAGATATGGCCAAGTCTTTGATGACTTCCATCTTGCCATATCGAATGGTGACTTTTCAGTTTCCGGTTTGTTGGAACACTTTCTAGTATTTCATCACTACATCTTTCTTGAAATACTTTCTTCACTTTTATCTTAGGATAACTAAAATAGTCTTGTTTTCCTCTTATTTCACCAACCTACCCATTTCTTTCTCTTTTCCTATCTCTTCCTTTTTTAGGCCACTGAATGCTTTAATGCTCCAGAGCTATTATGGACTGCAAGCTTTGTTTCCCCTCCAAATGCACATGTTGAAACTCTAACCTCCAACAGAATGTAATTAGAAGGTGAGGTCCTTGAGAAGTAATTAGATCATGAAGGTGGAAAC
The DNA here is from genome assembly GCF_003265705.2 of Callorhinus ursinus. NCBI lineage: Eukaryota > Metazoa > Chordata > Mammalia > Carnivora > Otariidae > Callorhinus > Callorhinus ursinus. The sequence goes on along the minus strand of NW_027397066.1, from coordinate 39,272,562 downwards.
CCCATAATGGGAATAATGTCCATATAGGAAGAGGAAGAGAGCTTGCTACCTCTTTCTGCCTTATGAGGTTACAAAAAGAAGATTGTTATCTATAAACCAGCAAGAATGTCTTCACCAGAACCTAACCATGCTATCAACCTGATCTCGGACTTCCAGCTCCCAGAACTATGAGAAATAAGTGTATATTATTTTAGTCACTCAGTCTACGGTAATTTGTTATAGCATCCCGAGCTAAGACAAGGACCCAATTCTTGGCTTTCTTATCTGTCTACAGTCATCTAATAATATGGTTTCAAATACATGTACATATTTGAACAAATATGAATATCAAGTATTGATATGAATATCATTATGAATATATTTGAACATAAAATATGAATATCATACATTTATTCATGACTTCCAAACTTATATCTCCAGCCCAGATTTTTCCCAATCACCACCCTTACCCACCGACTTTAAACATGTATATTTAACTTAGATGAGATGTCCATTTGAATGTGTAATAAACATCCTACTTTAATTGCCAAAGCAAAACTTGGTTCCTTACCCTCTCCCACTGATCAAATAATTGTGTGCCTCACAAGCTTTCCCCATCTCAGTAAAAATCAATATCCATTGGTTCACCAAACCTAGGAATCATCCTTAATTCCTCTCACATTTACTCAGTGATAATTTCTGTAGGATCTTCTTCCAAATTATCTCTAACCCAACCACCTCTCACCATCTTCATGCTATAATTCTAGTCTAAGCCATCATCATACCAGGTCTTCACTATTATATTGGTTTCCTAGGGCTGCCATAACAAAATACCATAAACTGGGTGGCTTGAACTGGGTGGCTTAAACAATTTTATTTTCTTACAGTTCTGGAAGCTAGAAGTCCAAGATCAAGGTGTGGGAAGGGTTGGTTCCCTCTGAAGGCTATGAGAGAATGCCTCTCACCTAGATTCTGGTGGTTGCTGGCAATCTCTGGCATTCCTTGGTTTGTAGAAGCATCACACAAATTTCTGCCTTCATCTTCACATAGTGTTCTCTTGGTGTGCATCCCTATCTCCAAATTTCCCCTTTTTATAGGGACACCAGCCATCTTAGGGCCCATCCTAATGACCTCATTTTAACTCAATTACCTTTGTAAAGACCTTATCTCCAAAAAGGTCATATTCTGATGTACCAGGGGTTAGGACTTCAACATATGAATTCGGGGGTGGGGGAAACATAATCCATAACAACTGTTAAAACAGTTTCCTATCTGGTCTTTTTGACTGCTCTCTTGTCCCCTTATTGTCTATTATCCACACAGTGAGATAGTTATCTTTCTAAAATGTAAATCAGACCATGTCACTCCCCCTGCCTTAAACCCTTCCCAGTGTAACAAGAATCAAATCTTCTCATCATGGCCTTTCAAGATCTAGTCCTGCCTCTTGGACTGCATCACCCTCTACTCTCCCATGGTTCACTGGGCTGCAGACATCTAGCCTTCCTTGTGTGCCTAAAATCCTCCAAGCTCATTTCTACCTCAGGGCATTTGGACTTGCTGCTTTTACAGTTAGAGTCACAAAACTACCTCCTTCTGGTCGTTAAAGTCTCTATTTAAGTACAACTTTGTCAAAGACCTTCCCTAACCATCTTGGCTACAGTGAAACTGCCCCTCTCAGTCAGCTATCATATAACCCTATTTTGTCACTTCTAAGTGCCCAGGATAATCTTATTTCTTTATATATTCTTTAGTGCAGTAGAATAAAAGTTCTATGAGGGCATGAACTGTCTGTCTTCCTCACCCTTGTGTTTTCATTTATTTTAGCATGGCATATATAGCAGCCACTCAATAAATATTTGCTCACTGACTAACCAGCCCCTTCTAGATGTTTCTTAGTAATCATATGTGCAGTTCTTTTAGGCGTTAGGACTACAATTTGTCTGGAACTAGAAATGTTAATTCATCTACTGAAGGTCAATGGCTTCTCACTGAGTCCTCCCAGATCTTAGACCACACATGAGTTCAACATTGTCATGTACTAAGCACCTGTATGTTTTATCAAATGGAAGATGAATCTTCTGCATATTGTCTGAAGAACATCCTCTTTGAATAGAGAAATTGGAAGCAAAGGAAACTCCAAACAGTTCTGTTTTGTCTTACTTCTTTACTAATATTATTTGCCACAGACAGAAATTTTCCCCTTTCCTTGTTCTTTCACATTATTTTGCATAGAAGCCATTTTTGTTTCCTACATTTCTCCTTTTTAAACAAATTCCTGTTCAGTCTATGACTAAGAATTTCCAGTAATTGCTACACTTTCATGCCTCTCTTTTGTGATAAAGTTTCCAGTTGCGAAGCTCTGGGATCCTAATGCAGTCTCATTTACTCTTTAGCTGATTCTTCATTTTCTTATTGCAGTCACTGTGATGGTAGCATCAGAATTTGGCATTTTATTTCTTTCATCTCTCTTGATCTGTACTTGCTTTAAGAGTCCCTGGATACAATATCATGTCAGCCTTTTTTTCCCCCAAACATTTTGAAATCTGATTCTTGAATTTCTAGGATACGTATCTGACTACCCTCTTCTCTTGCTTTTTTGGATCTTGGGATAACAGGATTGTTTACTTTCTGTAATTTCATCACTGGTAGCTAGCTCCCCATCATGTCCGGGAGATATGTTGAGGAAAGAGAAGATCTCTTCTTGCTATCTGCCATCCTGTCACTCACCAGTGAGTCTGCCATGTGACATGCTTTTCTGTGGCCAGTACCTGATTCCTATGTAGATGCCTGTGGACCTTTCTTTTTGTACCAGAGAAGTTTAGTAGAAAACGTGTGGTCTAGGGGTTTAAGGGACGAGCATTCTGGTCTGTTACCATCATTTACTACCTCTGTGACTTTAGATGAGTCATTCATCTGCTGTGAGTCACTGCTTTCTCTTCTATGAAATGGAATAAGAATTTCTGTTACATCTCACAGTTGGCAAGAAGACCACTTGAAATAATGTGTATAGAAATACTAGGAAAGCTATGAAGTAGAGCTCTTACACTGCGGTAAATCCAGGCTGCTGGTTTATTTTGCTTATTGTATTGCCTTTTTTTGGGGGGGGGCAACATTTAAAACTATGGATACCTTAAAAGGAATCCAGAACTCTAGCTTTCCCTGAACATTCAAAAGGTCAGGTCCTACCTGGCATCCCAACATGACAGCAATAAGCAGGAGTGGAGAAGTGGATGACCCTCCAGATGGGCAGAGCCTGTGATTTGACACACTCTGCTATGACTTCCATCTGGTCCCTTCACATATTCACTCTGTGATCACCCCATTCTCAAGTCTGTTCCCTGGGTGTGTTGAAGAGAATCCTTTACGAATACCAAGGGCAGAACACAATATTAAAAGTAAGAGGGTTGGGAAATCTAGTAGTATATTTAAAATAAGTTTAAAATCCCTCATTTTGGGTGTTATGCACAAACAATGAATCATGGAACACTACATCAAAAACTAATGATGTAATGTATGGTGATTAACATAACAATAAAAAATTTAAAGAAAAAAAATCCCTCATTTTGGGACGCCTGGGTGGTTCAGTCAGTTAAGTGTCTCCCTTCAGCTCAAGTCATGATCCCAGGGTCCTGGTGTTGAGTCCTGAGCCCTGCATAGGGCTCCCTGCTCAGCAGGGAGTCATTTCTCCCTCTCCCTTTGCCTGCTGCTCCCCCTGCTCGTGCTCACTCTATGTATTAAATAAATAAATAAATAAATAAATAAATAAATAAATAAAAGTAGTGTGTTGTGAGATTTGTAGAACAGCAATGATGCCATTATGTGATATTTCTTAGTGCAAATTTGGTCACCTTCAAACTACCTCCAAATCACTACTTAGCTGTGCTATTTCTGGAGTAAGACTTATAAAATAGGGTGGTTTCTATCACAGGTATTAATTATAAATATTAATTATCTTTTCTTAAAATGATAAATGTTAAATATAAGATGTTAAAGCAAAACCAGAAAGGATGAAAGAAAGGGAAACTTTATGCTCTTAAGATGAAGATAGACATCTCTAAACCTGGCTAGCTGAAATAAGTAAAAATGTGGCATTTTTGTGTCTAAACTGGGGTTCAAGCTGGCATATGTAAACCAAATTGACCAGTTCTTATGGCCAAGGACGGTGTGCCTTTAATTTTGTATAAGTTTTCCTGCATGTCGTCTAAGATGTATATGTAGCTGGGCTTTCTCTCTAGAGCTGATGGTTGAAGAATTCTACGTTGAAATCAGATTATCTCAATGTTCTCTGTAAAGTGTATCCATTATTAAAGTAGTAGTTTAGGCATGAAGCAAATTAGACTGTAAATGTGAATTTCAGACAAGGAAATGCCACCTGGAGCTAGAATGAAAGGAGAAAAATGTCTCTTAACGTCTTCCTCGGCCATTTTCACTGTGATTGGTGGATTTTCACTGGACTTCCTCTCTGCCTGCTTCATGCCTCCCAGAGCATGAGGGGTCTCTGCAGAAACTTCTTTAAGGATGTGCCATTTCTCTGTGCTGCTGCTTTGAGGTCTGACATCTCAGTTTGTAAAAGTCCCCCTTACGCTGAAGACTTTCAGTGGGTATACTTGGCTTTTTTTCTTTGTCGCTCAAAACTCTTCGTTGAAAAGCCCATATGAACATAGCTTGTTCCTATGTATTTCTCCACGGGGGTAATATGAACTGAGATTAGACTCGTGTGGCATTCACGTAGCTCTAAATTTTCTTTCCTCTTTTTGCTTCCACCAATACGGGGTTGTCTCTGCAGTTATTTCTGACTCATTCTTTCCAGCATGTGTTTAACATGCCCATATACCATTGATACACTGTTCCCTCACTTTACATGTCCATTTCAAGTAACAGGTTCTGGTTTTTCCTGGTTTTTGCCAGACTTGGAGAAAAAGACATTGAAAGAGACTTTATTTTTTCCATCACATTCATAAAAAGGAAAAGAACAATATCCTCACTGATTACAAAAATTATGTGAATTTCCTGCATACTCTTTTGGTTGGTTTGTTTTTGGTGGATGTTAATGCCATAGGGACAGTAGCTTGTGTAGCAATAAACTACTAGATACAAGTTAATAACATTTAGTACTTTTATTTTTCACTGTTAGAATTAGATTAAGCACAATCTAGTAATTAAGTCTGAAATCTGTTATTTCATCTTGTTACAAATAACTTGCAGTGTTCAACTGTTTGAAACATTGCTTGTGATTTAAGCAAATGGATGAATATTTGTTAGAAGCAAAATTTAGTAGTTCTGAATCCAGGTCAAGAAGCTATTAAATAGGCAGAAATTTAAAATAAATTGTTGCTTGATTTCAGATGCCTTAAATAATAGAATCTCAAGTGAATATTGAATTTCTCAAATGGTCATGCACTTACTTCTGTAGATGAAAAAATGGAAGTAACAAGGGAAGGAGGGAAGGAAGGGTGGAAGTGGAAGGGAGAAAAAGGAGGAAGTGAAGGTGAGGGGGGAGGAGGGGGAAGAAAGAAGGAAGGGAGGGAGAGAGAAAAGGGGGAGAGAGAGAAGAAAGGAAGAAAGAAAGAAACAAAGAAAGAAGAAAGAAAGAAAAAGAAAGAAAGAAAGAAAGAAAGAAAGAAAGAAAGAAGAAAGAAAGAAAAAGAAACAAAGAAAGAAACAAAGAAAGAAGAAAGAAAGAAAAAGAAAGAAAAAGAAAGAAAGAAAGAAAGAAAGAAAGAAAGAAAGAAAGAAAGAAAAAGGAAGGAAGGAAGGAAGGAAGGAAGGAAGGAAGGAAGGGAGAGAAATAAGAAAGAAAAGACATGTTCTTTGAATGATGGCTTTATTTAATGAAAAATGATTCTTCTGTAATATCATCTTGTAATGCTCATGAGATTGCAATTCCTGCATTTTACTATGATTGTTTCTTTAAATGTTCATCTTCACTCAATTCTAAAGTTTGTGTGGATGGGAATCATGTCTTTCTTGCTTGTCATAATCCCTGCACAATGTTTGGCACGGAGCAGTTGCTATAAATCTGTAACTAGCTGTATGTATCTATACATCTATAGCAAATATCTATGTTTATATCTACATCCAAAGAATGGCATCAATTCCTGTTCATATAGTCCTAAAATTATTATTTTTTACATTGGCAAAACGATAGAATGCATGGACCATGTAGAGCAGTCTTCCAGTTGTGTACTCCAAGAATTCGGCAATGCCATAAACAGGTTGAACGCTGACCTTGGCCATTTTCCTAACTCTCCTGAAATCTCAGGCTTTTGAATCCTTGCCATGCATGAGAACACAATGAAGAAAAGCATGCCAAGGAAAGAAGGAATATAGTTTTTGTCTGAGACTCCCTAGGGAGCTCTTAAAAATATGGATTCTCAGTCCCCAGCCCAAAACTTTCAATTGACACGGGGTGATGCCCAGAAAATTGGTATTTAAATGCTTCAGCCTGGGTTGAAAAACAACTGTTCAGTGGGACAAATCAACCTACTCTAGTTGGGCAAGCTCCCAAGTGGGGAGAGTGGTGGCATGGCTCAGTTAACGCTTCCACCGTATAAGGGAACGTCCACGAGGAAAGCCCCACCAGCACTGCAGTCCTCTACATGTCCACTCCTTTGCTCCTGGCCCACTCTGGCCCTCCAGAGTGGACTGGGACTGGGAATGGAAGAGAAGGTGGAAGGACTGATGGAGAATAGACCTTGCCTAGGTGGCTGGATTTGGCCATTAGTACATGTTTTGAAACAACATGCATTGAGCCACCATTAAACAAATACTTGTTGAGAACCCACTGCATTCTAGTCCCTAGGCCCGTGAATGCAGCAGTGAACAAGACCAACCAAGGCCCTGGTCTCATGGAACTTACATTCTGGGTGCAAGGCAGAGAACAGACGAACAGATGTGCCAATGTCATTGATATCAATGAGATGAAAATCAAAGCAGGGTCAAGAGTAGAGAGTGATGGGGACAGAAAAAAGCCTAGACTGGGTGGCCAAGGAGGGCAGCTGTGAGGAGGTGGTGTTTGAGCTGAGACCTCAGAGAAGAGAAGGAGTTGAGGCAGGAACCATATGGGAGCTGAGAGAACAAAAAGAGAAAGTCCTTGGGGTTGGAATGGAGCAGGTCAGCTCAGAGGCCACGAAGAGTCTACAGTGTATCTCAAGCGTGATTCAAAGTCCCTGGAGAATTATGAGCAGGAGATGGACTCAATCTAATTTTGTTTTTAAAAAGATTCCTCTGCTGCTGTGAGGAAAATGGGCTCGGGGTGCTAAGAGTAGAAGAAGGGCCACCAGCTGGGAGGCCACTGCAGTCATCCAAGTACATGACAGTGGTTTATATTAAAACAGCTTGTGGAAGAGGGAGAAACAACAAGATTCAGGGTACATTTGAAAGTGGAGGGGTGAAGACCTGCCGAGGAAGATGATGTTAGGATAAGAGAAAGAGACGATTCAACTCCGTCACATGGTTATAAGTACTAAATATCTGTAACATGAATCCTGAATGCTTAGAACACAAAGACGTGGGAAGCACTAAAAAATCTTAGCTATCATTAAACATAAAAGTGAGTTTGTTGAATGGATAATTAGGTATTTAAGTTTGCAGCCCAGTGGGGAGGGTGGAGATGCACGTTTGGGAGTTACCAGGACTTGGTGGCATTTAAAACCACTGGTCTGGATGAACTCTTTAAGGGGATGAATATGGAACAAGAAGACTGACAGTAGAGCCCTGGGTCACTTCGACATAGACTTGAGAGCAGAGAAGAAGAGGAGACCGGAGGAAAAATAAGAAGAAAGGAGGGGCGCCTGGTGGCTCGGTCGGTTAAGCGTCTGCCTTCGGCTCAGGTCATGGTCCCAGGGTCCTGGGCTCGAGCCCCACATCGGGCTCCCTGTTCAGTGGGGAGTCTGCTTCTCCCTCTGCCTGCCGCTTCCCTGCTTGTGTGTGTGCTTTCTCTGACAAATAAATAAATAAAATCTTTAAAAATAAATGAAAAGAAAGGAGAATAAAAAGTCAAGGCTAAGACATTCCTCCAAGAAGGAGTAAATGCCTCAGAGAAATGGCGAGTTTTCAGGGGAACCTTTTGAAAAATTTCAAGCCAAAGGCTTAAAAAGGTGACCCATGACTTCCAGTGGTCAGTCTCAGACTGCATTGTTTTTGAACACTTGCTGGGATTATTCTAGTCAATCCATCTAAAAACACTTCACTCACTTAACTCTCAGGACTCTCCTTGTGCCAGAATTTCCTCTCTCTTCTTCATGTCTTTTATTATTTTTCCCACTCAATGAAGCAAGTAACCCCCCTGCCCGCCTTTCAAACCGAAACAAGTTTTATTTTCCAGAGTAGCCCCATTCTAGAAGCATGAGCTTTGCTTTCCACAAAAATACCTATTTACGAATTGCTCAGGCCATTTTAGAAATGCCTCTTACATAAATACGTTGGGTGTGGAAAGAGCCATTATTTACATAAATATTTTTAAAATTACTTGTAAATTTCAAAATTTAACTTTGAGTTTAAGATGCCAATAGCTCTTGAATTTGTTCTTTTAGGAGAGAGAACGCTGCTGTCTGGAAAGTGGTGTTTGGCATCAACAACCTAGACCACCCGTCAACGTTCATGCAGACGCGCCTCGTGAGGACCATCATCCTGCACCCTCGCTATAGCAGAGCCGTGGTCGACTATGACATCAGCATCGTGGAGCTGAGTGAAGACATCAATGAAACCAGCTACGTCCGGCCGGTCTGCTTGCCCAGCTCAGAGCAGGCCTTGCAACCCGACACGTACTGCTATATCACAGGCTGGGGGCACATGGGCAACAAAAGTAAGTCAGGAGCCTCGGGAGGGAGCACTTGCCTTTCCGTTTGTACCTGAAAACCACTGTGTTACCTCCCAGGCTTGGGCAACAGTTTCCTGTTTTCACTTCTAGAAGTGTAGCCACAAAGGGCAAAGAGTAGGGGTATGTCTCACACTCCCCTCCACACACATGGTACTCACATCTGCCACGCTCAGAGGCAGCCTCAAAACTCCTTCTCCACACCTCGGATTCTCTCGTCGGGTGAGCCCCTCACTACCCATGTTATGGAGCCGCCCGGCAAGGGAAGGTCTATCCGTCATGCTGCTTCAGACCGTCTCTACGAGTGATGCGCACCCTGCAGGCAGAGTCCTTCGGAGCCTCTCTCTTGAGCGGCTAGGCTGTTCCAGTCAAGCTGCACGCACGGTCCCATTTCCAATTCTGTGTTATGATTTGGTCTTGTCAACATCTATAACAGCCTGAAAGTCCGTCCGAAAAGAAAACTGATTTGCTATTTGCCTATTTAAATTGATTAAAATAGTTTGGCTCCCTAGGTGATTTAAACATACAAAACATATGAACATTAAAGAATTTGTACTCTTTACTCCCCGTCCCCATAATGGACCCTCTCCTTTTGTTTGACCTTTTAAAAGTGTAGAATAAGACTGTATTCAATGAGATATTTTCTCTAACATTAAGTGCTGGCCTCTCTGACTCTATCAAGAGTAAAGCCGTGGCTCTCAGGAATGGTGCTGTATGTGGGTGTCCCGGTATCTACCTTAGCAACTGCCAATTCGAAGGACAGGTTTTTGTTTTTTGTCTTCTTTTTCTTAAAATTCAGTCAGATAAGTTTTGGGCTGAGTTTCTTTTCTATATGATCAATTGACAACAGAAAGAAAAAGCCAAAAGACAGAAATGAGTCAATGACTTCTGAAAAGCTCCCATGCAAGACCTCCAAAGGCAGTGCTGGACATACGTCACCATTCCTGTGGACCTTGGTTTTTCAAAGCTATAATTAGTACTGTGATGTGATATAACAGAATATACTTTATATCGCCCCTACTTGTATCATTTCTACAATATCCACATCAAACTCAGAGCAATCATGCAGCATCTCACATACCACCTATATGGTGTAGCATGAAGGGGGGGGGTCTGAATTCAGTTAGAAGGCTCTGATTGACCCTGACTTCCTAGCTTACTATAACACGGAAAAAAAAATAATAGCAACTGTCTAATTCTCAGGATTATTTTAACGACTAAAGACAGTAGGCCCAGAAAATGCTGACTGCAGGTCCAGGCCTACCACTAGTACCCAATAAATGTTAGTGATGGTTCTTATTACCATTTTGGCAACTCACTGAAACTGTTTCCATCACATTGATTTTGCAGACGTGATTCTTTCTTCCCATAAGCTACCCTGTACGTATATATACACACTGCTTCACCATCACTGTCTAAAAGGGGAACAATGTGTATAATTTTGTAGGTCTAAACAACAAAAGATTATGCTTCAAGAAATCCATTATTATTCCGTGAGAACTTACAAACAGAAGTTGCATCTTCCCTCTGCTGACAGTAAGGGATGGCTTTGTCCCTTTTGACATCTGTCATCCTTTCAAGGATTAAATGTTCTTACCTCCGGTAATGGCCATGGTAGCCTATGGGGAGACATTGTCTTTAAACCTAAGATAGAGTACCCCTTCCCCTGTTAGACCCGACGGGCATGCTGGTCTAACCCTCCATCTGGGGCAGTGCTCTGGCTTGATTATTTTTCTTTTCCTCAAAGTAGCCGTTGTTCTTGTGGAAGCATATATTAAGAGGGGAAAAGCACGAGGCAAGTTACCTAATCAAGTTACTGATCCAGTTTCTCATTAATAAAATAAAGGAGTTGGACTAGATGATCGCTGTTAACACTTCTGACTGCAAATTCTGATGCCAAACAAGCCTTGTCTTTGAAGTGGCATTTTAAGTAAAGAATATGCTTCCCTGGGAATAGAGATATAATAATTTCATATACAGCTGGCCTCATTTTTGAGTCATTTTGCCCTCTTAGATATGTGGTTTCTTCTTCTTTTTTTAAAAACCCCAGTGCCTTTTAAGCTGCAAGAGGGAGAGGTCCGCATCATCCCCCTGGAGCAGTGCCAGTCCTACTTCGACATGAAGACCATCACGGCGCGGATGATATGCGCGGGCTATGAGTCTGGCACCGTCGACTCGTGCATGGTAAATTGCTCTCCGCGTACCGAGGACAGCCAGTGCCGCGTCAGCTGCATTGGGGCCCTATATACTCATTATTATTCCCGTGTGGCCCTTTGGGAATATTCTTCGGAGATTGCTTATTAACCGATGTTCAATTATTCACAATATGTACTTTCTCCGGTACCCAAGCGATCCCCTTCTCCCCTCCATGCCCTTCGCTCCGGTTGCCTTCAGCTTTCGCATCTCCTGCCTGGGGAGCCACACCCTGGCTCAGCGACAGGAAGAAAAGCTGCTGTCCGGAGTTGTGGTGCCAGACTGCGTGGGTCGAACACTAGCTCTGTGTACGAACGTGGCACACACCCGTGCCTGTCTCACCACCTCCAAGATGGACAGTATAGTAATTCTTAGCAACTCATAGGGATCTCATGAGGATCAAATGAGCTAATCCAAGGGAAAGTGTTTAGAGGAGCATCAATAGACGTAATTACTATTTTTCTCCAACATGACCAGGGGGGCAAGACCATCTATATAATTCCAAGTTTGACGTCCTTACAGGGCAGGAGTATGTGTAAATTCCCACCATGAATTCACATACTTACTTCTTTATTTTCTAGGGTATCGATCCCTCCCTTTGTGTTCGGTATGTTTGTGTTCAGAGGCCGTGCAGAATACACGTAATCTCTGATCTTTCCAGATGTAGCCAATATTGATGTTTATAAAGCCATAGTTTCTCACTGCTAATCATATGTGGGGGCAAGAACTGCAACACTTAAGCTGAAATGTCAAGAATGAAAATCTCCATGCAAATGAGATAGAACAGAGGCTGCAGATACCTTACTGTAAATAATTCTGATGTGCTATTTTCCATCCACGTACACTAACTGAAAAAGTCCTAAGAACTGTTAAGAAATGCAGCAAAATGCAGCAAGTTGCCAGTGTCTTTTACTAAATGCACTCATTCACAAAGCAAGAATCTTGAAAATAGAGAGTTATTCTGGAGTATTTTTCTGAAGTACTGTTTGAGTGGAGAAAAAAAAAAATCTTTGCACGTTCCATTTTGGGTACTTTCAACATTTATAAAATGGCTTGAAGTTAAAGAATGAGAACAATTACGAGAGAATTCGTTCTGATACACTAAATTAAAAAAATTATCACCTATTTTGATAAGCACAGGAAATGGCTGAGAAGTCTGATTTCAGGGAAATAAGAAGGTAGTCCTTTCCCAAGGCACCCCCGTTCTTTTAAATATCAGGGTCTAAAATGCGCATTCGGCAGTTCCATCGGTGTGACGGAAAGCATGCTCCCTCTGGTTGGCAACGAAAGCCTTGTTTAAGCTTTCTAAGAAGTTGGCTAAGCTGGGTTTGGCTTCACTGTACCCACCAGTGACTAATGTCCACTCCTGTTCATTACAGGGTGACAGTGGTGGGCCACTTGTTTGCGAGAGGCCTGGAGGACAGTGGACATTATTTGGTTTAACGTCGTGGGGCTCTGTCTGCTTTTCCAAAGTCCTGGGGCCTGGAGTTTATAGCAATGTGTCATACTTCGTCGAATGGATTGAAAGACAAATATACATCCATACCTTTCTCCTAAACTAATTCCAAAGATGATGAGAGACTTTTGCCAGCTACACTCAAAGAAAATGGCCCTGTCAACTGTGGAGAGCTCCCTGCAGATAGCCGTCCAGAAGCACTTTTCACGGACAGGGATGCTCAGCGGTGCACTGCAAATGTTCATGTTTGTTCTGGTCTCATTTTATTCAGTTTTTTCAATTTTAGTTTTCTCTTACTTCAAGTTTAATGACAGTCTTTAAAAAAAAAAAAAGATTTTGGTCTTTTGCCAGGCCTAATCTTGACCATAGCACAAAAGTATCAGCTCTGGAATAAGGCAGGTGCTAGGGTAACAGGTTCTAGAGAATTCTCTTTATTCCAGTCACAGAGAGGCCATTGAGATCCAGGCTCTTTGCCAGCTTTTGTTTCTCAAGCACAATAGCATAGTGGCAAATTTCAATATTAATATTGGAGACTTGCTTTTGATTTATTAAGAGCCAAGACAGTTTACCTGCTTAAATTATTTACTACTACTCAAGTCTGCATAATTTTGAAAACCTATGAAAGATAGTCAGAGGTAAAAGACAAGTAGCATCCATTTAGGTAGCTGAAATGGCAAGACATATTGAACACAAAGCTCTTTAGACATCAACAATAGCATTTAACAGTATAAGACCGCACGTTCTGAACTTAAATCAAGGATGTAACCCTATAGAAAAGTCTCCATAGAACCTTCCTTATAGCTGGGATTTGTTCAGTGTGTATCAGTTGGCTGACTGAGACCTGTCAACAGCTAGAATAATATTCGTGGGAAACATTCTGTTTTGCCTATGTGACAATGAATGGAGATTAAACTTTGCCAAAGGAGACTTGCTTTAGCCTGGAGAGATTCAATTTTTGAAAACAAAAATTAAATTGCACCTGACCTCCAATTCAGTATTTTCCAACTTTCCTGTGTTCACCCATAATGATAAAATCACAGAAATGCCTCTCAAAGCAGTTCAAGTTTGCATGGAGTAAAACATTTTGTAATTTTCCTTGAAATGTGTTTAATATCTAATGTTGCCATTGCATCCCCTTGATAATTAAAACAAAAATTTAAAAAAATGCTTTTAAGCGCTAGGCCACTTTATGCACATCAATTTCCGAAGTAACTAGCGGTTAAAAGTACTTTTTTCCCCACTAAAAAGCTTCAAAATGCAAATTTTCACAAGTAAGTAATTTAGTTAGGCATCCATTTTGCAACATCCAAATGCCTTCAGAACAAGGAAGATTCCCCACTAACCTTCACCAGCACCCTGGACTGGCTCGGCATTCCTCTCCCACCACCCCCGCCCCGAGACGTACCTGCAATTTTATACCTGGGTTTTTGTACTTTTTTCTATGTGTGCACATATTTCAGATTCAAAACACTGCCTTGACACTTTCCATGTTATTCATCTCCTGTTCCAGAGTTTGTGAAATCCAACAATGGAATTATGGTGAGGATTGTTACAGTGGTAGGTACATACTTCACGTAATAACTGTTAGCCTTGCTCAACTTATGTTCAGACAAGTGTACCTACTGTACTTATTCTAAATAACCCTTAATACAAGTAAAATGGTACAACCTTTTTTTTTTTTAATGGACATGGAACTAGCAAGTCCCAGAAAACCATGCCTCCCACTTTACAGTTGGCCTCCAGCTGCCGACCAATCTGAATTTACCTGTCTTGTGTCTGTCACAGGAACGTGCTCTTTTATTTTAGGTGATGGATGGCTCTCTGAAATGAGAGGTTCCTAATAGTTTCAAGTCCCTTAAGAGTCCAAAGAAAACTTTAATCCTGGTAAGAGTGCAAGGAATCTCTCATGTCTAGAGTATATTTTGGGAGCCTGATATATTCTTTCACAAAACTTTTGGGGTAAAATTATACCACAAAATATAAACTATTAATCAATTTTTCCTGGCTACCAGGAGCAATGATACAATGCTTGGTCCCCCGAAATTTGGTAAAATACACTGAATACCAAAATGCAATAGATCCCATCAGCTTGGGTAACTTCGTGTAAAGTTATTTACTTGTAAATGAGACCCTTTAAAGGCTTGATACAGATCCCAAATCTCTTTTGCCCAAGGGCCAGTTATGTTTCAGAATCCAGAATTTTTCAGAATTTAAAATACAATTTAGCACCCAGTAACAAAATACATTTTTATAGCAAAATATCTGAATGATTACATTAAAGAAATTGCCTTACATCTGTTCAGGACATTGAATTTGTGCCTAATTTATGAAAAATTTTTCAGTTTCAGAGCTCTCAGGATTTTGGAGCTGTGGTTAAGAGATTGCGGACTCGTACGTAACGTGAACACTCAAGACTTTCTTCTGCTTTTATGCACGGATGCTTGACATCTGGGAGACTGACTTTTTTCCTCAGTCCTCTTGGCTTATTCTTTTTACCTTTAGATTCTAACCCTTTATTTATATTCAGGCAATGAATACCAGCTGCTATGAGGATGACAGATGATAGGACACTACTGATTTTTCCATATACGAAAAGGCCATTACAATATTCTGGGAAAAGGTAGGCTCTGGGATTTTCCTTCTAAGCTCTGGTACCAATTACTGTTGGGTTCGGTGATATGTACAGGAGTGATGACAGGTTTTCGTACACATGATTTATTAAACAGTTTATTTTAAAAAATCATTAAAGCAGAAAACAACCTCCAATAGACATGTGGGATTTTGAAAGTTCTAGAAATCAGTCTCCATAAAGGACTATTTGCAGTAATATCAGACAGTTACAAAAAAATGTCAGACCAGGACAAAGAGGCAGCAGGAGAAGATGAAGCCCTGAGGATAACAGATCAATAGTCATAAGATCTTGATACACACATAGAACATCAGCATGGAGATTTCAGGAAGGAGATTCTGGGTGGTTAGTGGCTGACAATTTTCAGATGAATAGATACTGAATTTTAAAAGAACTCAACAAAAATAGATGATCTTGTAACATCTGGGCTCAGTTGGTAAACTAGTCTCTTTGTTCCATCTAAAGCCAACACACATGATTTGCAACGAGCAACTAACTTGCTAACGACATTCCTGTCCTAAAATGTATTTAAAAACAAATTTTTCTAAGAACCTCACGGAATCCTGCTGAGAATCACCTGTATTAGTCTCAATGCATAATATCTCATTTTTAAAGGCTACAACACCAGAGACCTTGCAGATTGTCTTTAAATTGATTGTCTCATCTTGATCAGGCTATTGTAAGTTTTAGAATACAGGAAATTGCCAAGCAGGCTACAGAACGAGCTGACTGTGTCTGTCCTGCCTATGGCCTGTGTTTCCCAGCTGACATCTGCACAGAGGCAGACCTCATAAAAGGTCTTCTCTTGCCTGAAAGCAGAGAGAGGAACATATTCCTACCGAACCCTGGCACCGGTCTGCCCCTTCCCCATGAAGGCTCCGCCTCAAGAGAACACTGAAACGAGCAGAGACGGATGCCTTACATCGGCAGTCAGACCAAAGGCACCTTCCTGGAGGAAATAAAAAGCTATTAATAATCACTAACCACATTTTCAACAGTACAGTTATTGCCCTATTTTAGGTACATTGTCATTTAAAAGGCTCTTTGGAATTTTTTCTCTGGAAATTAACCATTTATAATATTTTTTTTTTCATGTGGCAATCTCTTCTGCATTCTAACTGATATAAAAACTCCTTTTTTTCATTAAAGAAAATTCAGATTGGAGTCTGCTCGCTGAAAGCATTTCCCTGGAATCTGAGATCTCCCAATAAAATAAATACATCTCAAATGAATCCCTTAGGAATGTCCGTACGTCTAAGACAATTAAAATGCTTTTACAAAATCCAAAAAGTTTTCATAAAAGTGTTTGATTCGGGATGAAATATTTCACCTCCCGAAACTCAATTCAGGTCAAACTGCAACCTCTCTTCCAAATGTATCTACAAACATACAAGAAAGGTCATCACGTTGGCTTTTCCGGGCACAGAAGAATCTTCGTGTCCCCTCGAGAAAAATCCACCTCATTCTTGCTTGCTAGAGGGGCCTCTTCAAAGGCCCTCTTCCAGATTTGAAGGGAGACTTGCCACGCCAAGGAGGATACCTTGCTTTTTTTTTCTTTTCTTTTTTTTTTTTTAACCCTCAGAGGGCCTCGCCATCCCTGAGGCCTTGGTTTCACAGAAGTCTGAGTCCAAAGCGGTTTCACGGACAGACGAGCTCCCCTGCTCGACAGCACAAGACGGTGCTGACACCACTGTCAAGGCGGTAGGCGGGCCGGACGGGGCTCTTCTCTTGGCCTTGGCAGCCGAGCGCTCAGCATACTTCCACGGCGCCCGCCCCGCTGTTCCGGCCCCTCTCCACTTCTTGAGAGCGTCAGTCCTCTCCTCCGCAGTCAATCTGTCCAAGTGCTGAGCCCTCCGAACTGGAGATGGAAACAGGGATCCCTGAAGAACCCGGTATGTAAACCTAGGTTCCGAAAAGCAACACAGAATTAGCGTCACCGCAAACGCGGCACGGGACCCCAAAAATACTCACCAACTGGAAAAAGTAAAAGGGGCTGGTGGCCCCTTGGCCTCCTTGAGGTAAAGGGGGAGGATGAGCACACTGTAAGAGGGAGACAGGAGCACTACTAAATACGTTAGTGTTTGTGAAGCGCTGAGGCAACAGGGAGTGCCTGTCAAGTAAATACAGAATAAAATCTTTAAAGTAGCGGTACCCATAGCGCCACGTCATAGGCTTAATGTTTGTTGGATTAAACGAGACAATACATGTACAGCAGACAGCAGCATGTGGGACGTGTTCACACAATGCTAGCTGCTAGTTTTCTAGGACTAGTGAGACACAGTCCCGCACACCGTCCCTTTCGGCCCCGGCGGGCAGCACGGACGCCGGCACGGCATTCTCATCAGCCTTGGGGGCCTCCTACCCGTCGCGGGGCTTTACGCCCTTAGATGAGGGTGCTCCACAGAGCTTTCCGACATCATCCCATCCTCCTTCCCGGTGGCTGCTGAGGGGGCTGAAGGGACCCATGTCACAGACCTAATCTCCTCAGCCTTTTGCCGTCCAGCCACACTGCTGGCCTGCTCCCTAGAGCGTGGTCCCAAAAGCCAATCTCTTCATGTTCACAACTTTGGAAATCTGGATAGGCAGAGAATTTCCCAAATCTAATTTCTCTGGGTTTAACAGGCCTTCCCTCAATCTCTTTTCTCTCACATTTTACTCTAAGCAGCAAGAAGGGACCAGGCCAGACCTTCAACACTAGGTCATAGTTCACAAATTCTGCTTTCCACATAACGGGAAAGCCCACTTCGGCTAAGTTTTCTGCCACTGTAGTGCCAAGATCCCCTTTCCTCAAATTTCTAGCGACACGTTCCTCCTTTCTTTCAGACCCCTCATCGGCGGTGCCTGTAACATCCACATTTCTAGCAGCATTCTGTTTAAGGCCATATGTGCATTTTCTAAGATGATACGATTTTCTCCACCTGTGCTGCTTCTCACTTCCCTCTGAATCCCCACCAGCAGGAATGTCAATGTCCATGATCATCTACGTTCTGTTGGAAGACGTCTAGTATTCTTCTATCATGTACTTGACATTTTTCCAGTCCCTGCCCATTATCCAGTTTCAAAGCCATCTTCACATTTGTCAGCATTTGTTGGAACACTGGGGGTGGCACACTTTCTTCCAGTGGGCCAGATAGTAATATTTCAGGCTTTGCGAGCCAGACCGTCTCTGTTGGAACTATTCGGCTCTGCCGCTGTAGTGCAAACTCAGCCAGAGATAATACAGGAATGAGTGTGTCTATATTCCAATAAAACTGTGCTTTTAAAAACAGGCAGCGGGCCACATTTGGCCTGTGAGCCACTTCGTCAACTGTGTTAGAGAATAACCTAAAATCACCATTTTGACTCTCATATTCTGTTTTAAAAAGGTAGAACAACTATGTGGCACAGTGTTTCCAGCTAAACAGATATATTTTATAAAAAAAAATATATATATATATATATAGAGAGAGAGAGAGCTATAGATTAAAAACGCACGCATACTTCTTAGCCATCCCCATCCTGTACAATATTAGAAATTCAAGTTAAACTAATATGGGAAAGATAACTGAACTCAGATACAGGAGGGATGTTTTCAGTGCTGACAGGCTGTACAGAGACTACTACTTGTCTCTCAGTCCACATTTGCCCGTTTTTCCTTTTAGAAACCTTCAGATTTTTTGCCACTCTGACTCTACATTCTGAGGTCCTAGTTAATGGGCTATGAGCAATGATGTGCAACTTCTGGGTCATGCCATTACAAAGACAAAGCAAAAAAACACGCGAGAGGAAAGCTGCTCGCACTCCGTTTTCTCTCCTCCTCCCTCCCACAGGCAGGGATGTGGGGGTGCTGGTGGTGAGTCATCTCCAATCATGCAGATGAGGGCAGCACCCGTGGGAGGTGGCGGAACAAAAAGCCAGAGGAAAGGATCCTCAGATAACCCTGTGGGTGAAGCTGCCCTATCTTTGGGGAATGGCAACCCGATGAGAATTTTCCATGAGAGAGAAAGCTCTCTTCCAGGTTGCTTAAACCGTTTTTGCTCTCTGGTCAAAGAGTTAAAACCCATGTTTTCACTAGGAGGCAGACTGACTTCTCTCTCCACTGGTGAAGGGAAGGGGATGGTCTGCCATCATTCTTAGCAGTCGCCTGAAGCCTTCTAAGCCTCTGATCTCACTTCCTCTCTCGCGGATAAAACCCCATACCTGGGCAGAAGAGCGACGCATGTTGTGAGGACGCAAACCAGGTAGAACACGGGGTCCAGCATGTGCTCCTGCATAATCCAGTAGGGGTTGGACGGTGGGTTGCAAGTGACACACATGGCTCCAAAAACCAAGGCAAAGAAAAAATAAGACAAGATGCTACCCGCAATGACCAGCATGTGGATCCAGGTCTGTAAGACAAGAAAGGCGGGGGAAATGAACACTTACCCCCAGGGTTTTGCATCCCCATGAACTCTGCTCTGTTGAAGAGACAACGTGTCTAAGCAACGAATGAATGGTGTCACAAACCATAGTGAACACAAAACACAAAATGCCAAAGAGATAAGAGCACCCTTCGTGAAGAGCTCATACCACTGTTTCAATTTTGTAAAATGGAGTCAAATGCCAAAAGGTTAATTTTGATGACTATTCTATTTTATATTGTTCAATGCACCATGAGGTGTTTGGATTCTTTTTTTTTTTTTCTTTTAATACAGTCACTAATCGGCCTGCTTCTTCATTAAGGTAATACTGCAATCCTCAAACGTTATCCATTCTCATGGCTGGTAGACATTACTGTTGCTCACCGATTTTCTAATTTCATCCCATTGTAAGCATCTGGAAGGACTGCATTTCCTCGCCCCCTTAAAACTAAGCACGGCCATGCATCCTGCTTTGACCAATGAAATGTGAATGGAAGGGACATTAAAAAATGTTCAGGTTAGAAGCACAGAAGAGCTGGTGTGCAATTTTCCATGCTGTCTCCTTTCTTTCCATGATGACCAAGGAGTTCCTCCTTGGGGATAATTCTAGATGGGAAAGCTACAAGACACTGCCTGGGGCACTGAGCTGCCCCCTCAGAGGACAACTCCTCTAGAGCTATCTGGCACCTTAGCTAACTTGTACAAGCAAGAAACAAATCTTCGTGTGTCACACCTTAACTGAGCCACCGCTGTATCTACGTACAGCTTGAAATTTTTCTTGATATTTTTCTGAAACTGGCTTACTATTTAAGTAACTTCATTTAGAAGGAAAAGCAGATCACTACCTTAAGTGTCATATCACCATTACCTGTCATAAGAGTGCTGAGTCTGATCTTTGTTACAGAGGGAAACTCAACAAAATCCGAGGCATGAAAGAGAATCACCTTCACATGATGTGGTGTTCAGTGCTCTTTAGTGCAGGGAACAGTGGCACCTAAAATCGTAGTTGATACCCAAGTGGGGTACGTTATTCTTTTGGGGGGGTAGCACTGCCTTTATTATTTTCTAAGGCTAGAATTTTCAAACGAGATCCAATTTTCTCCCTCTTCTTCTTCACCTGGCAAAGTATTTCCCCTCGGTAGATCTCTCCACAAGCGTCACCAAAGACTGCTCATTTTTTTTTGGTAAAATGTACAAACTGCTCAGAAAATGTGGGCTAACTCCTGATGATCATCATGCCTCTAAAACAAGGATTTGTTATTTTTTTCTTTCTTTCTCAAATGTGTTTCCTTCTCATTGAATCCTACTGCCTGATTTTTTTTTTCCCTTGAGATGTGCTTTTGGCAAGTGAGACAGCCACTGATGGAGCTGACGCATTTCCATAAATTGATACAGTTACAGTCAAGAGGCAAAGGGGGAAAGCAGACAGGGAGGTGGGAGGTGCTGAGGACATAAGGAGCCAGAGCGTGAAGGGAAGCTGCCTCACATCCTCAGAATGGCTGACTCCTACTGACAAGGGACCTTCAGAGGCTGTGAGCTCCAGCCTCCCCGGGCGTGAGAAAGAGTTTGATGATGCGTCCTTTGTATAACAGACACTGTTTTCCTGGGCACCTGGCTTTCATGCTCCCACTTCCTGGTGCGGACAGTGTGGATACCCAGTGCAATATCCCTCCTCTAGCCAAAGCCTAGCACTGAAGCTAAGGAGACAGAATTCTGTCCCCCGGGGCAAAACTTGGGGCGCACAATGAGGCAAGAGCAGAACGAAAAGGACTGCAACCAAGTCAGAGCAGAGCAGGGCAAGCCTGTCCATTAGTGTGTTCCCCAGATGTCCGGAGCCACTCTGGTTCCGCAGGCCGGTTTGGTTTGGTTTGATGGTTCTTCAATATATTTTTAATAACTTTTCTATTTGCTCAGGTTGCTGCTGCTCATAACCAGTGAATCCAAACCGACACACTTCATGCCGTAGACCCTTTGGACTGCTACTAAATGTCAGAACCGACGACAATTCCTTAGGGAGTAACCAAGAGTGCCTACAAAAGTGTTTAAAAATGAAATCAAATAGATATTAAAACAATGCCAAATATTTTAGTTCTAGAGTTCCCTTTACTCTCCTGGTATTTTCAGACTTTAACCTTTTACTACACTTTAGGCTTGTACAGTTTGATTATAGCAGGTTATAAGCAAGGCAAGTGATGCCAAAAATATTCTTTAGAAATATTATGCTTTAGAAATTATTATAAATAATTTTATAATATAACTGAACATAACATTTAAACTATAACCTCATTCAGCTATTTCTGTTTGAAATGCACTCAGGATGGTAAATATACCCCAAACACTGGTTAGTCATTTAATCATTTGTTCATCCAGTCAAACATTTTGGAGTACCTACTGTGTGTCAGTCCAGTCCTAGATTCTGGCATATGGTGGTCAAGAAAATAAACACGAACCCTGCCCGTCACAGAGATTATAGTCTAATGCAGAAGATAAACATGAATCAGTTACATAACTGGTGAATAATAAGAAATTATTATTGGAGCGACGAGGAAAAACAAGAGGATGGTATGAAAAAATGGATGATTAGGGAAGGGCTCTTGGAGGAAGCAGCATTTCTGCTGAGGCTGAAAATAGTATGTAAGCTAGGTGAAGTGCAAGGAACCAAGGGAAGAGTAAGAATACTCACCTTAGAAGAGATGGTAAATGCTAAGGACCTGATGTGGTAACGAGCTCACTGTGTCTGAACTGCTAAAGGAAGGACAATGTGGTTCCAGCCCATGAGTAAGTGGAAATGTGATCGGAGAGAAACGTAGAGGCACCACTGCATGAAGTCCTTTAGGCCATCTTAGGCCTTTTCGATTTTATTCCAAGTACAGTGGGAAATGATCGAAGGGTTTTACCCAAAGGACAGCAACAAGAAATGATTTGTGTTTCAAAAGGATGATTCTGATTGTTTTGTAGAGGATGGCTGGAGGAGTCAAGAGTAGAGGCGGGTGGGAGGTCTAAGAAGATGTAGCATTAGTCCAGGAAGTGGCTTAGGCTATAGCAAAGACAATGCCACTGGAAACGAGTGACGGGCATAAATAATCATGGGAGTGGTTTATTCTCCAGAGATGGGTGGAATGTTCTTCATTGGCAAAGGAAGGTTTACAACAAAGCTCTCACTATCTGAATCCTACACATTAGCTTTGTGGCAGAGAGCTACTGTACAATCATTTTGATGATGAGAATCAACTATCATTAAGTCAGCAGTTAAGATAAAAAAAAAGACCTAGATTTAAATGAATGGTAAAAATTCTGGAGGGAAGAAAATATAATTTCTTTTTGTAACATGAGACACTTTACTGTGATAAAATCATCACTTACTAAAGTCAGTATACCAGGATCATGGCATGACACCTCTCTTTAGTTGAGTTGAAAGGCATCAGCATGATCCTGAAGAATGTTGGTCATGGAAATGTAATTGTTTCTTCAGCTTGACTCGCCATGGATACCACCAAGGGGACCAGGTAGGTATTTTCCACTTTCTCTGGCTATACATCAACCTCAACATAACGGCACTCAACAATCAACAGGAGCATCCACGAAATCACCCTTCTTATTTGGCGTCATTACTCTTCTCGTTACCATGTGTTTTTTAGGCATTGAAGGTTTAGCGCAGTCACTGCTAATAGAAGACATTTCCCCCAAGCAGTTTCAGGCCACTTCTGGGGCAGGAAAACCACTCACCAAACTCTTGCTTTCAATCACCAGGTGGAGGATAATGATGAACAGAGCAGCTGTGTTCAAGGGGTTTCCAAATGCAAAGATGTCAATGTCTGAGCCCTGGTAGGTCTACAAAGAGAGGACAACAGGTGGCGATCTTGGAGAGCTGTCGCACTTGGTGCTTTGAGTACCATCCCTTTATTTGATAGCTCAACTGAGGATGGAGTCCCTTCTTCAGTGTTGCTCATAAAGGGTCATTTAGGATAAACTTGAACATTTCCGAAAAAGAGACTGACTCTTGGGCCATCTAATCTTTGAACTTTTCAGTTGGAATGCCTCTTTATCCTGAGCCATAATTTGTCTTCCTGGAACCTTTTACTTACACTTCTGGCTCTTTGAGGTATAGAAAAATATCAAATATGTCCCATTTAATAGAGCTGCAAAACTTTGAGGTAGCTATTCAGGCTATACTGAAGGGGCGCCGGGATGCTCAGTTGGTTGAGCATCTGACTCATTTCTTTGGGCTCAAGTCGTGATCTCGGGGTCCTAGAATCGAGCCCTGCGCTGGGCTCTGTGCTGAGCACAGTCTGCTTGGGATTCTCTCTCCTTCTCCCTGCGCCTGCGCATGCGCTCATTCTCTCTCTCTCAAAAAAAAAAAAGGCTATCCTGAGTGTATGATCTCTGCTAAGTATATATCCCCTCCTCTCCTATGTATATGTCCTCAAACCCTTAAAGTATTCTTCCAAGCACACAATTTTCTGACCTTTCACAATTCTACTTGCTCTCTTCTGCTTACCTTCAGATTGCCTTATCTGTATCCCTCTTGAAATGCGGTATACCCAGAATACTCTAGCTGGCAAATTCAAGTCTTGTTTAAATAAAAAACTAAAGAACTGAGGTTGTTAACTTAGAGATTATCAATTTTTTTTCATTCTTAATACTGTGCTTTTGTTAACGCCAATCCATGATCGAACCAGTGTTTTCTTCTGGGTAGGGGTGTATATGGGTGGGCAGTTATATCATGCTGCTTTGAGTTTGGGGTTGGCCTGAATTTTAAAATTCATTTTTATACATGTTTTGTTTAGTCACATTTCTTCTATTCTTCACCTATAAAACAGGTTTTTTAGTTTTGGAGAGACTATTTATAATAACTTAAATTTAAGACTATGAATATCATCCTAGTAGATTTAGCCCAGCACTCACTAATAATTGATTTCATATTCTGACTTTGCCTCTCTGATTTTGACCCATCTCATTGTATGCCTGGACTCTTAATTTTATCCAGGTCATTTACAAAATCTATCAAGCAGCACAGGGCTAAAAAGGAGACTCATGAGGAGTCAGCTATGTACTTCTCTCCAAATATAATCCATTGTCTAACATATTTGGGGGAGGACATTGTAATTGAGTCAGTTAATGATCAACTTGGTTATATGAGCAAGATACCCTAATACACCCACTCTATATGCTGATACAAGCAACAAAGAAGCATCACTGATTCATTAGTAACATACACTTTGAGTGAATAAGGACTCACATAATAAGGCACAAAGAAGCAGACCAGGCTTTGATAAAAGGCATCCAACAAGGTGATCCAGAAGGTAAGGGGTAGGTATGCCTGAAAATGAAATAGATATTGTGGAGGGATTAATAAGAGTCAAAGCAAAGTCAAGGAACAACACAAGCCAATAATTATTTTTGCTTCTCCAAGAAGAAGATTATATTCCTTCATTCTCTTACTCACAAAATAGGTGGGATTTGTAAATAGTGGCAGAAGAATACGGTGTGAAGTTGAATAATAGGTGCAAAAGTCCATGGAGGAACTTTCCTCAACTCATGTCGCTTCTATCATTGATCAACCTGAAATCTACTTGAAATAGGGATAGTAGTACTGATTCTCCATTTCCTATTGATCAGAGAGTGCGGTTTCAAAAACTTCTCCAAATCCATCCACTTCTGTCTCCATTCTCCTTCACCATCAACTCTCTTTATGAATGACTGAATAACCACCTAACTGGTTCCTTTGCTTCTTCTCCTATCCCTAATCCCATCTTCCACAGCGGTCAGAAGGTTCTTAAAAGCTATAAATCAGGTCATGCCATCTCCCTAATGAATCAAACTGACCCCCTCCAATGCCTCTCCGCTGCACTTCCAATACAATTTAAGTTCCTTCCCACGGCCTGTAATGTCCTGGAGGGTCTGCCCACTGGAGCCCCTGCTCCCCAGGTCCCCCCCCTTCCCATTCTCATCCTCATCCACTATGATCCTACCACAGGCAACCTTCTATTCTTCGAAGTTGCCAGACCCATTCTTTCCCTGGGGCTTCACCTGTGCTTTTTTCTCTGCCAGGATTCTCTGGGCCTCCCATGGGACCTCCCACGTGACCTCCCACGTGACTCACTCTTCATTATTCACATCCTAGCTCAATATCATCTCCTCACTGGGGCACTCCCAGACCGGTCTAAAAGTTATGCCCACCCCATCACTTACTACCATGGCATCCTTAGAAATCTCAACACCATTGGAAATAGTTAAATTTGTTTTCTTAATGATTTTCTGGTTCTCTCAGCAGAATGCAAACTTCATACAGTGGGGCTTTGATTTTTTTATGCAAGTGATTAAAACAGTACCTGGTACATAACAAGTACTCAGTAAGTATTTGTTGGATTAATAAACTATTCCTATATAACTTTTCACGTGAACTGCTTCTAACCAAAAGCGTACAGAAAAAAGAAAGTTCAAGTAGAGACACTAATCAAGTGATGGAAAACAGGTTTTCAAACAAGAGCCAACTCTGATTGAATGTTGATGTGTGTGCAGAAGGATTCTGAGGCTGTGTCCAGACCCCGGAGGAACAACCAAGTGTTATGGTTTATTAGTGATATATGCCATGGACAAAAATGGCAACACATGTATTATATCCCTGAGCTAGTCTTCTGTTTTCTTAACACGTTCTCAGTCTTATTTCCTTCTAAATGTGAAAAGGATGGCATTTCCTTGGAAATAAGCAATTGTCTTCTAAATAACAAAGTTCTGTAAATACACAAATTCTCCACATACGTTCTTCTATTCTTCAATAGACTATACTTAGAATTTTAAAATCTGTTCTTTAAAAAAAAAAAAACCTCTTCATCCTCTGGAAAATCAAAGCAATGAGGATTTGTTGTTTCTAATATTGTTACTGTTACTGTTCCTTTTCCCTGTATCTTCTTTTACTGTTTCCTCCTTAAAAATGATGGGATGTTCTACCTATCTTTCTTCATCCAAAGGCTCATAAAAATCTAAGCAGAAGCACAGTCAAATGGCAGAAGAGAATGTGGTGGAATCAAAGGGGCAACCAAAATGCCACTAGACAAGAGAGAACAATTTGGGGATAAGCTAAAATGTAACTTCATGCTACTGGGGGAATGGAAGTTGCTCAAAAAACCCTAGAGCAAAAAAGGTAGAAGCATAATTACTCCACAGTCCTGTGAGTCGGGGGACTCTGGAAGCAAAGGACAGAAAAAGATAAATGAGAGGCTGGCGAGAGGAACTCATGGCATCTCCTGGAATCTGAAAGGGAAAATGCGGACATGAAGTCAAAGCCAGGAAAGGTGGCTGTGTGGGAGGGGGGACGGGTAACAGATGATTGCTTCTCGGGAGGGAGGCCTCTGCTGCAGCCTTTCAGATCATCTCCTTTGGGGAGGGATTCCGTAACCCTGGAGAGCATTATTTCATGACGCCGAAGACAGGAAATGGCCCCAGCATAAAACAGAATTCGTTTGAAGGCCAAGTTCAAAGAAAGGACAACTCTTCTGGAAGGTAAACTCAATGAAATCCATGACCTTCTACCAAGAGCCACATGCTGGGAATCTGCCTGCTATTACCATGTATTACGAAACTGGCTGGCTCAATAGAACCATGTGTGCAAAGGATGGATAACAGGGTTCAACAACAGGAAACAGTGACCTCAACTCTTCCAAGGGTAAGAACCAATCACAGTCTGTACAAATGGGCTTTTAAAATGCCAGCTCTAAAAACTCTGAAGATCCCCCTCACTTCTCTTTCCCCAACGGACTTGGACTTTAATTTAGGCCAGGGGTACAAGACAACCTTCATTAATATCGATCACCCATCCCTGCAGCCTGGCCTTGAACTTTAAGTCAGATTGGATTTCTCTACAAAAACCTCATTTAGTTCTTTGATCTAAATGGACTGGATGATATTAAAGGATTACAAGAATTTCTTCTTCCCTGGAAGCCGAACGTGTGACTTCTCTGTGTTGGCTGCGGCAGGTAGCCTGCAGACATTAAGTTACTCCCCAGCCTGGAAAGGAAGTTCAAGTCAGAATAAAGTTAGACTGATGAAAATAAACACACTTTAAATCTGGGATTTCCTCAAATTTCGGGTTAGTTCTGGGGAGGGGGTAAAAATAACAATATTGAGAGCTTCATATAGCTAGAACTCTTATCTTACTTGGTCCTCACATCGTCTCCATAAAGAAACAGAAGAACAGGCAAGTTGAATCATTTACCAAGGTCACACACCACAGAACCAGAATTTAAACTCAGGCTAAACATAACCCATTATTTCTAACTGATCTGGGTCAGTGTCTTTAGAAGCGTGAGTGAAGCACAACACACAGATTTCTCACGGTAGGTCTGATTTTTGCCTGCCCCGTACTTCTCTAGGAAACCCTTCTTCCCAATTCTGTCCATGTGATGCAGCTCTGTCCTCAAGAACAATAAATGTCCCAGGCCTGGCCAATGAGAAAATGATCTTTTTTATTAAGCCAGTTGGAGCTTGCAGCTGAAAGGGTCCTGACTAACAGAGTCTTCCTCTCAAGGCTAGAATATCTGACTACAATTTGGGGGTACCTCAGCTTTGCCCACTTACAGGCGTCTATAGGTTCCTGGCCTTCCTCAGTCCCTGTGATCCTGACCATGCACTTGTGAGAGCACTTTGGATTTCTGGCCATGGGACGGCACAGCGGAGGCGGGAGGAGACCCGGGGACTGAAGGCCGCACCAGTGTTCTTCCTGCAGTCCCGCGTAACGGTGGACAGCATGGACTAG
Organism: Callorhinus ursinus; assembly: GCF_003265705.2. Lineage (NCBI taxonomy): Eukaryota > Metazoa > Chordata > Mammalia > Carnivora > Otariidae > Callorhinus > Callorhinus ursinus. The sequence continues at coordinate 39,244,353 of NW_027397066.1, read as the reverse complement.
AGATCCAGAGTTCACCTGCACCGCCCTTGAACTCTGTGACATGGGCTCGTTACTGAAAGTACCTTCCTGTGCCTGACTGTCCTCGTCTACAATGTGGATAACGATAGCACTGACTTGCAGGGTCATTTTGAGGATTAGATTTATGTATATCAAGCACTTCGAATAGTGCCTGGCATATAGGAGGCATTACATAAACGTTCATAAGTGCTTTATTATTAATTTTGTAGAAGATAAATAAGAAAGAAAAGAGTTGTGAGACAGCTAGCCCAAGTAATTAGCAACCACAATCCCCTAGGACAGTGAGAGAACATGAGAAAGGGAGGACAGATATCAGTGATCCATCAGAGGGAGGCAGGTAGCATGAAGATCAATGAAGTAGAGGCAGGGCTTGGCTTTAGGGACAGGAAGCCATTCAGATCATGCCACTATGCTGCAGAATAGAGCCTGAAGAATTTATTTTGTCTTTAGAACCAGACTAAGAAGGATTCATATCCTGCCTCTGCTAAACATAACCCATTTTTGAGATTTTTGGAAAATTTTGTGAGATTTTTGGAAAAATTACTGAGCCCCTTTGAAATTCAGATTCTTCATCTTAGAACGGCTACAATACCAGGTTCTCCCTCAAAAAGTTCTGTGGAGATAAATGAGACAGGGGAGGCTTATTAGTTCACACAAGAGATGGTACAGTGAGGTCTAGCAAATCCTAGACATTATGAGCTGTGGAAACGCCAGATTTCTTCAGATAAGTACCTAAGACCTTCTGCAATTGTACCTATGTTCACCTCAGAAGCAAGTAACTTCCTATCTGCCATGTTAGCAGAGATGTTTTGAAACAGCCACACCATGCCAAGAGTTTGAAGCAGTCCTGAATGGACCACATTATTTGAGCTGGGCTCACCGGAACGTGCCCTGGCTTGCATGGCGGATGCGTGTCGGTCCAAGCATTTCTGCCTCGGCACCTACCTCTGATTTCTGACCAGCCTTGTAAAGTTCCGGCAGCTGCATGAGGGTCTCTGCAGACACATCTTTCTCCAAGACACCGTAAATGACAGGAGGAGCGGAAGTGAAAAGGAGGTTGAACAAGATCAACACCCAGTAGTCAGTCATGGAGGTTCCTGAAAATCCACAAAAGAACTGGTACCAGAAAAGGAGGTTCACATAGGCCTAGGGACACAAGAGGGAACATTTGCATCTTAGAAACAAACAGCCACATGTGCCATGAGCGCACAAGCCACACGCTGCCACTGTCAGCTACGTGATCCCGGCCTCTCTCTCCCTCACCAAATGGAAGACCATAACTCGCCTTGCCGTCTTTTTGGGATTCGTGTTTTATTAAAGGAGAACACTACATACATATACACACATACGTGCACACACGCACGCACGCACGCCCCTTACTGTGTAGCACTGGCCCTGTTCTAAGAGCTTTACAAATAATCTGTTCAACCCTCCTAACAACTTGGGAATTACTGTGGCCCCATTTTATAGATGAGGAAGCTGAGGCACAGAGAGGCTAAGGAACTTGCTCAAAGTCATCTGGCTAATGCGTAACGGAGCCAGTGTTCAGACTGAGACACCGCTTCTACATGGAGAGATCCTAGCCACGTGCCTGCTATGTAGCAGGCACACAACAGATAGTCATCCTTTTGCTTTCTAGGTTCAAAATTACTTTTTAGTGGTGCCGGCCCCGTGGCCAACCATCCCAGTGAGTTCGGGATGGAGGAGATTCCCGAGACGAGAACTCTCCTAACACTGGGACGGTCCCAGGCAAACCAGGACAGGTGGTCGCCCTGGGGGCTGGAAATACGCATCCTACAGCGTTTCCTCCAGTATTCAGTCGCAGAGGAACTAGGCCCATGATAGCTAATGTTCTGTGCCCTTAAGCAAGGCAGGCCCCAGGAAAGGACCCTGGCCTTAGACTTAGCAGTTGTACTCAGGGCCTGAAGACACTTCCTGCTGCTTTTTTCCACTTTAGGCCATTTTCCTAACCTTTCCGAATTTTGATTTCCTCATCTGAAAAATGAGGATTATACCATCCCAGAGCTTAGTATCAGGATCCACTTAGAAGGTGCTCACGACCTGTAAAGTGCCTTACAAATACGAAGATGTTATTGTTGGCATTCTGGATGCACTAGAATACTTTAGGACAGGAGCTACAATCCTCAGGACAGAGTTTCTTAAATCTAGGGTCGATGGACACACACTGTGCCCCGCTCCTGGAAACGTATCAATTTGGGGTACATGTGTTTTGGGGAATGAATTCATAGTCTTCATCAGTATCTCAAAAGTTTTCTAAGATCCAAGAACCACAGTCTCAGAAAGGTAAGTTACCCGATGGCTTCTGATACTGGCCTTCTTCTCCATAGTTTACAAAGCATTCACTGTCTTGCTAGGTTAGTAAGAGGCAGAAGTAAGTCTGGAGAGTATCTGTGTGAATGGCCACTGAGGGTTTCACAGCAAAAGACCGCAGGGTCCTTGTTCCCTGGTGATGGAGTGCCTACTCATAAACACTGCCCCACTCTCCAAGAGCATATGACACCTCTCTTCCTAATATTAATGCTCCTTACCCTCTGGGTTTAATCTGCGCTTAAAAGGAAAGGGGAGGGGCTGGGCCGCACCACAAGAGGGGCAGGTAGAAAAATGCAAAAGTATTAAAAAAAAAAAAATCACTTGGGAAAGAGGCTCCTCCCTAAAAGTCAGTGACCACTACTAAGTCCTGGAATTTTAAAAAAGCTCATTGTGTGGTAGGACCAAAAAAAAAAAAAAAAAAAAATGGTTCTACACACACACACACACACACAGATCTAAATTACACATTTGGAATATATGTAAAATGACCTATTGAAGTTATTTTTTTCCCCCAAAGGTGGTATTTCAAGAGAGTGATATAAATTGATGTTTACTATTAACACGCTACCTATGGACTTTGAAGGCTAAAAATAAATTTGGTCTAAAAAATCCTGACATTTTTACATAATCAGTCCAGCTAGAAGGAACTTAAGTGAAGCAATCTAAGGTCAACATGATCGTATAAAAGAGGAGACTGAAATTTAAATGGCATGCCAAAGATTAGAAGCTAAGGCTTCTCATCAAATTCTGCCCCTTTAGGAATGACATAGTCAAAATTAAGTTCCCTGGTCGCCAAGCGCAAATCCATTTTACAGGCTTGCTAGAAAATTTTTCACTTGTGTTAGCCAGCTGCGGGCTAAGGCGTGATCTTGGGTTTTCAGCGGCATCTGCGTCTTCAATATACAACGTGGAACATCAGTCCGAGGACAGCAGAGAGCTTTTGCTGTCTCCTGGAAAACGGAAGCAAACCTTCTCACTCTCTACTGGACAGCATTAACGTTTCTTAATTCTGCTTGCCACCACCTTTCCATGGAAGGTAAAAAACTGGGTCTTAAATGAACCAGACAGGACTTAATTGAACGGAAAAGCACAGGGAATAGGAAATACTGGCAGAGGGACAAGCCCAGCGATTTGCTGTCAGTGGCTGAATGGGAGCGCATCCCCAGATTATTTCCAGGACGGCCGCAGGAGTGCTCCTGGCTGCTTCCCAAACATCAGTAAGCCAAGCAGCCTCATGCAGGGCACTTCCTCGCCATCCCTTCCGCAAGCAGGAGAAGAAAGGGAGGAGGGGGCAAGGGACAAATTCTCCAGAGCTACGTACCACGTTCTTGTAGAAAAAATAGAGAATCATGTTGGAGAGTCGTGTGTAACACCAGTGCCCGTGGACAAGGAGGAGCCTGCCGAGATGCTTAAACTGAGCAACGGCAAAGTCGCTGGCCATCACCGCCTGCAGAGGCAACAGGGACAGGGTGCCACCCTGAGCCACGGGACATGTTAACACAGACGCAGCCGGGCAGCCTGACCATCAGCAGGCTGCGACTGGTCCAATCTGTTGTTTAAACCATCCGTGCAGACCAACACAAAATAAAGCAAACCCAAACAAAGAGAAACTCATGAACACAGAGCCACAGTCAGCTTTCCAATAGGGTCCCACGAAACAAGACTTCTCTTTGGTTCCCACTCGGGACGGAATTTCGGCAAATGTACTTTCCTGGAAAGTAGCTCCCTTAAGCAAGAACGCCACGCGTTGCCATCAGCATCCGCTTCTCCTCAATGAGAAGAATATTGAAAGGACCGTAGTCATGACTTCATAAATTTCTCAAGGTTTGCAGAGAATGTCATAATTTACAATTCTCTGAAAACCCCAAGCCTCACGTCTGATCTTCCTCTGACGGCGTTTGCTCCATACATGAAAAGCAGTCTTGGGACAAGCTTTTATCTGACTTTTGTGCCCAAACACACTATCCGGTATGCACACATGTGCACACACACACGTACAGACAGGACCCTCCCCTCTCCCTCATTCTCAAGCACCATCTTCCTCCCTCCCTCTTTAGGTCTGTAGGTCTTTTATTCAAATCCTACTTTAGTAGCTTTCACTGGTGTCCAAAGTCACACAGTTACCGCAGGGCGAAATATATATATTATTAGGATCTAGAGGAGCTATAGATTTTAAACTGAACGAGCACGCAGTTAGTTACCCAGGAAAACACCCCAATACTCACACAGTACATAATCAACAGACACAATTCCTGTCTCCCACTCCTGATATAGCTACGGCCGGCCTCACTTTACCACAGAGATTTCACCGTGGGAATGTTGCCCTTGGATGGGCAGGTGAAGTTCATGGTACTTGGGCGCACGAAATCCACTCACCTGCATGCCTTCTTGACCTGAGATCCCAATCCCAATGTCTGCCACTTGAATCATGCTAACATCATTTGCACCATCACCTTCAGGAGATCGAAGAAAAGGCAAGAAGCATATGAAGGGTAGAGAAAAGATGCAAACTCTGCAAAGCAACAGTGACCACTCAAGCAAACAAATCCTTCAAAGTTTATATCTCAAGTCTGCAAGTTACCTGGAAGCTAGTGAAACAGACATTACATTGTCGCATCCCGCTGCCATCAGGAAGAATTCTAAACTCAATAATGCCTTAAAATCCTTCACGCTAAGGCACCTATCTAGACTGATCTCCCCCTTTTCCGTGCCACTCACTTTACTTTCAGTTTTCCAGATATCTCTGCTCCTTCCAGCCACTGCACATGTGGTCTGTATCCTTGTGACACTGGCCTCATCACCCCCACATCTCGGGGCTGGATTTCCATTGCTCTTGCCCTCAGCTCAGATGTCACTTCCTCTGGGAAATCTTCATATTCCCTTTAGATTAGATATGCCCCTTCCTTGGACTCCAGCGCTATATCATACGTTATCATGTGATATTATGGTTGCTATATAGTTCTTGGTCTCCCCAGCATACTGGAAGCTTCTTAAGGGGAAGTATTACATTCCTGCTGGTGACGAACATTTGTCGTTCCCAACTGCCCACCAACCATTCACCTGTTTTCAGTATCCCGATTTTCCCTGGGAACTCAAGGAAGAGATACAGTCTCTCTCTCCCTCTCCCTCTGCCCCTCCCCACCTTAAAAAAAAAAAAAAAAGACCAAAAATTTATAATGGCCTCCAGGACCCTAGATGATCTGGTCACCTGCCACCTCTGCCCATCACGAATCTACAGAAAACTCTTCCCTTTGCTCAATCTGCTTTGGCTTTGAACATACCAAACTTGGCCTATGGCCTTCACTTTCCCTGTCCTCACCAGGAGTGTCCTCCCCTCAGGTTTCCCATGGCTCCCTTATCATTCTCTTCAAGTCTCTGCCCACATGCAGCCTTCTCAGTGATACTGTCTCGGAAAAACACTGAAGTTAGCAGTCCTCCTCCTGTCTCCCCAGCGCTCTACATCCCCTGGTTCTGCTTTTATTTTTTTTTAATAGCACTTGTCACTACCTGACATATATTTATGCCTTTTTTGTTTTGTTTCATTTTTTACTATATGCTTCCTACTGAATGTAAACTCAAGGAAAAAGTACCTTGTCATCTGTATACACTCTTATCTCCACTGCCTAGCAAAATGTCTGGTAAACGGAAGGCACTCAATATTAATATCTGTTGAACGAATGCATAAATGATTTGTTCATGCCCCTGAATTTAACTTTTCTGAAGGCGGCACTCCTAGACTTTTCAGCTCTACGATTCAGTACATTTACCCTCCTTAACTTGGTTGATCCGGGGTTCTGACATGCAACCCAAGGCCCTACCGTATTGGTTTCCAGGTCACACCCCTACCCCGTGGTTCCTAGCGGTGGTCAAAGAGGTGAGGACGAGAAAGGGGGAGGGAGTAGGGGGCAGAGAGTACGAAGGGAGAAAAGGGGGAAGAAATGTGGGGGTGGAAAAGGACAGACAGACAGAAGAGTAAATGGACGTAGGGTGTACGGAAGGAAGGACAGACAGAAGAATCAATCCCCCGGTGGGGCAGGAGAGTGAGCAGCCCACGGCTGGATCGCCTCCCCACTCACCGATGGCCAGCGTCATCACCTGCAGATGGCTGCGAACCAGCTTCACCACCTCGCTCTTCTGCAGGGGGGTGGCTTGGCAGCAGACCACAGCCTGACAGCAGGCAGTCAGCTCCAGGAACTGCCTCTGCAGCCCCTCCTGCAGGGCGCACTGCAGGGCCTTCCCAGTGATGATGAGGCCAGCCCGAAGCCCGCAGTCCTGTGGGTGCTGTAAGCCCTCCCTTAAGGACGCTCGCTCTGGAGAGGCGGGATTCTTCCCCTGAAGTTCTTTCAAAATGGTGCTCATCAGCGTCTCACAGGCATCCTTGAAACAAGAGGCCAAGACAGTCAGGCTCAGGCCTCCCCTGGCGGCCATATCCAGCTAAATTTATCTTTAGCCACCGCTGTGTCAAGGCTAGTGAGTAATCAGCTACTTCTGAAGGCCTCCCAGCTCTTCTGCAGAGATTTCCGTGTATATGTGGGGGCCAGTGAATAGGGCAGAACACATCTCACTCCCGGGTCTACAATAAAAAATCATGTAGAATTTCTTTATTTGTACAATTTCCCTTCTCACACAGGGACTCTCAAGAGTCCTTTGATCTTTTTCTACCACTCACTATCTGCTTGACTCGAGGCAAATTATGTCACCTCTCTGAGCCTCAACTTCTCATGTGAGAAATGCAAATGTCTACACATGGTAATGTCATTGTGAAGAATGAGGGAGAGAACATGTGCAAAGGCCCTCATGTAGGCATGGCACAGAATTTAAAGCAATAGTATTTTTATCTTCTTTTGGACAACGTTCATTCATTCATTCACTGAATATTTACTGAGAAAACATTCTAGGTGCTGGGGATTGGTCAACGAGCACAAAAAAAAAATCCTTGCTCTCATGGAGCTTACATTCTGGTGGAGATGTTCTCAGTGGTGCTTGTCATGTTTGGTTTGTGTGCTGCCCTCTACTCTCCTCACCCCCACATAGTCAGGAAATACTATAGAGATCATTTTTAATTTACTTTTGAAGCCCTCACAACGCCTAAAAGAGAGCCACATCAGACAATGAACACTCACTGGACAGATTCTACTCAAGACTAACAATAAAATTATCCAGAAATTATTGTGTCAAGTGACCATCAAGGACAGAACCTAACAAAATCCAGGAGTCTTGCATTTAAGTTTAGACATTAAGACTGAAAGAAAAAAACAAACAAAACTGAAAGTTTATTCATAAGAGAACCCCTCACTCAGAGGTCATTCACTCTTATTTCAAATGCTGTTTAATCAAGCATTTCTCAACCCACAAAATCAAATGGATAGAGAAGAAGTAGATATGGATATGTAGCTTGACACTACAAAGACTTAATAACTACAGAAGCTACACAAGAGAGTTCCAACTTTATTTTTTTTTAAAGATTTTATTTATTTATCTGACGGCGAGAGAGAGAGGGAGAGAGCGAGCATAAGGGGGAGAGGGAGAAGCAGGCTCCCCACTGAGCAGGGAGCCTGATATGGGGCTCAATCCCAGGACCCTGGGATCATGACCTGAGCCGAAGGCAGATGCTTACCCAACTGAGCCAGCCAGGTGCCCAAGAGGTCCAACTTTTAAAACAGAGCTACCCATTTAGGTTCCTAAACCTTCGGAACAAATGTGATCCTATACACCTCAAAAACCTCCTAGGAAAAAGTGTATGAAGACAAATCAAATATGCCCTTCATAGGCTCAACATAGAGAAAAAAATCATTTTTAAAAACCTTCTAGAGTCTGGTTACATTAAAATGATACATTTAGAAGGTAACACACCCTGAAGTCACTGAAAATCAGCATGTCAGCATGATGATGTTGAAGGCACACATTGAGTGAAGAAATACAATACTGTAGACACGCCTCCGCATGCTCACAGTGCACAGAATGCAGGCTGGAGTGGGTGTCCTCCAAAATATAAGCCGAAATTATCTGTAGTTTTATGATTCTAGAATGATTATAGATGTTTTTATCCTTTTGAGTATATATTTAGTTTTATAAATTACATTTTCGTTAGAGAAATATGTATAAATACACACACACATACCCAATTTCCTTATTTGCAGATTCCCTATATGTGAACTCACCTACGTGCTAAAATTTATCTGGAATGCTATAATCAGTACTTGTAGTGCTTTTGTGGTCATTTGTGGACATGCACAGAGAGAAAAATTTGAGTCATGTGATAGGATTCCAGCTGACACTGAATGAGGAGACGCTCTGTCTTCTTACGTCAGCTCCCATACTGTAAATAAGTGTCCTTTTCACTGTTTGGTGACACATTTTCTGTATGTTTCTGCTTTTTGTTGATTTTGCAGTTTAAATGGCCTCAAAGCCCAGTGCCGAAGTGCTGTCTAGTGGTCCTATGTACAAGAAGGTTGTGATGTGCCTTGTAGAGAAAGTATGTGTGTTAGATAAGCTTCATGCAGGCAAGAGTTATGGTGCTGTTGGCCATGAATTCAATGTTACTGAATCAACTATACACATATAGTAAGTTGTTGTTAAACAGAAACACACATGGAATAAAGTTATATATTGACTGGTTGACAAAACAAAATGTTGTGACCAAAGGCCTATGGGAACCTGTATTTCCCCCCAGGGGTAATGGTTCCGTATTCACTAATTCAGTGTTTAGGGCAACTTTATAGAATTTAACTCCATGAATAATGAGAATAACTAGATAGGTAAATACAGATTACATAATATATAATACAATACAAAATGTACACTTGACACGTAATCAGCTGGGGATACTTAGACAAATCACAACCTTTTGGAGTTTCAGGTTATAAAAATGAGGATAATTTTATCTGATCTGTCTACCCTTTATAGCTGTCAAGTAAGATCCTGTATGAGAAAGTCTCTTATAGATTCTAATTAACATGAAAATAAAGAGTTATTATCTCAGGAGAAATTTTTAAATGAAATCATAAAAGTAAAACTTAAAAAATTAAATGATGGATCCTGAAAAGGCTTTATGTATCACAAGGCAGTAAATAATCCAAGATATGGGGGCACCTGGGTGGCTCTGTTGGTTAAGCGTCTGCCTTCGGCTCTGAGATCGAGCCCCACATCAGGCTCCCTGCTCAGCGGGCAGCCTGCTTCTCCCTCTCCCTCTGTCCCTTGCCCCCACTCATGCTCTTTCTCTATCTCAAATAAGTAAAATCTTAAAAAAAAATTAATCCAAGATAGGTTTGTATTAACCCCCTGCCCTGAAAAAAACCCCAAGACTTTTATGAGAATGGAAACCATGTAAAGTTTATAAGTGGTTACATTTACTGTAATCCAACTTGCAAATTTAGGAACAGGAGCTGATGGAAATTCATAAACCTGTAATACTACACTACAAAAACGACCAGATATTCTACTGGTTTCCAGGTGGCCCACTTAGAATGTCACAGAAGCAATTTCTTCACTAACTGACAAAGCAGTTTCCATGATCTTTCTTTTTTAACTCTTAGCATCTCCTGATGAAGAGGAAGGAGTGGAGGAAAAAAAAAAATAATACAGTGACTGAGCCCCTACTATGTGCCTGACATTTTATATGCTTGAACTTGAGTCACCATAAAACTAAATTATGTTCACTGTGTTCTGTTTAGTTATCTGGAAAATTCACACAAGGTGGAATAGCTTTTGATAGTAAAAAAAAGTTTACTTTTTGCACTTAGAACAGTCCATAGTGGATACTCCATAAAGACTTCTTGAATTGTTAAGTTTTAAATGCCTCTAACTATAAATCATAGGTTTACAAATAAGTTCTACAATCCTAATGATTTTACTGCTCACAAAAATGTCAAAATCAAACATCAAGAACTGACTTTTCTTTTTTAATGTTCATTGAGCCCCTTCTGTCTGCCAGGCACTACATGTTTAATTTATAATCTATATTTTCTCATTTCATGCCCACAAGGACCCTATGAAATAGGTATTACTCTCACATCACAGGTGAAGTAAAATGCCCAGAAGAAAACTCCCCAAGGTCATATACCTGATCACAGGCAGGCCAAGCACACGAACCAGGGGCTTACCAACCTTAGTGCACAGCCATTTTAGTGACCAAAATGACTAATGGACAATTTTCTTATGCTCAGGCCCTGCTGGTACTGGGGGCTGGCTGGTGGTTGTGGTTATGGGTCTCTGGGCGACAGCCAACTGCCAAGGAAAACCCATTCTGTGTTGAATAAGGAAAATTCTCTTTTCTGAAAATGTATGATCTGGTTAGGTATTGGCTGAGGCCTGACCTTAAAAACGGCTAACCAAACATGGCAGCCTGTGACAGAGCCCCAAGATGCGATCCAGGTGAGAAGCTCCAAAGGATTTCTGAGAGGCAGGCTGCTGTCAGAGAATGGATGTCATTGATTAAGTCTGACTATTGAAGGAGAGAGGAAGGTTTTCCAAGCTAATTAAATAACAAGCACAAATCTCAGAGAATATTACCATTTTGGAAAGTTAAAAAAAAAAAAAAGCCTGTTTAACTGATTAGAACCTCTGTGGTAGAGATTAATGGGGGTGGGGCAGGGATAATTATAAAAAAATAAGCTGGATCGAAACCTCTTAAATTCCTTAAGAAAAAAAAATTTTTTTTCCCTTCCCGTAAAACAGTTCTTCAAACTTGATATTCTCAACAGCACTACATTTAAGAGTTGCCACTAGAGGGCATAATTATCCCGAGAGTCTATTTTTGTAATTAACCACAAAAATATTAATGTGTTCACCTGATTCTGATAGAAATCACTTCCCCTCAATTTGAAATAGAGGTATATTCCTGTCCCAGAACTTGATATATTTTGTCGTTATGGGCTAAATCTTAAATTCCTGGAAATCCAATGTGGGGGGGGGAAGCAAATAAAAAAATAAAAAGGCAATTTTCTTTAGCAATAATCCCTTTGAATCATGTTTAACCATGAAGCCTTTAGAAGAACTACGGTACCTTCCCAAGCACAAGGTAGGCTGCTGGATAGAAGACATAATTACCAAGGAGCTAATGGTTATTGGTTTCTTTTTCTCCTTACCTTCATCAAATTACAAATGCTCCCCTGGCTATGAAAAAGCAAAAAGACGGATTCGATCTCATTATACCTACTTTACTCTGGGTATTGAGGATAAAGAGCTTGTCACCCGGCTCCAGTAGTTTGCATGCATAAGCTACGTTGATAGCTGTCTCCTGCTTGTCCCCTGTCAGCATCCAGATCTTGATGCCGGCTTTCTGAAGGGCTTCGATGGACTCAGGGACTCCCTCCTGCAGACGGTCTTCAATGCCTGTAGCACCTACAAGACAGCCAGAGTACAACAGGGCTTGCGAGAAATCAAAGCCAGCAGAAGCTCACCTGGGCTGTAACTGAACTCTTGTTAGGCAACCCCATCCTGAGCTACACATTGCTCCAGTAGCTTCCAGGCATTCAAAGGAAGTGTGAAGACCCAGACCAAAATCATATACAATGTCGTATTTTGGGAAGGAAGCCTTAGGAATCACTGAGCTTATTAAACTTACTTGTTCTCCTTTCGGCTAGCTTTCTTCTCTGTAAATTGAGGGGAGCTTGTAGTTTCAGTCACTTATGTAACCTTGCTCTATGATTTTATAATTTTGTGATACTCCCAAGGGTAAGGGCAGGCTTTTAAAGAATGTCCTTGTCAATAAGTTGCTTATATTATGAGAGAGCGTTAAAAACAGATATTACAAGTCCATAAGTCCCTCTTCTAAACCAACTGGGGCCAGACAAGTTTTGGAATTCAAGTTTTTCAGATTTTAGAAAGGTAACATAGTGCATCTATGTTTTGAAATATCTGCTAATGAAGCATATTAATATTTCTGTAGCAAAACTTACAAATGTTCGTACTAATTAGGATAATAAAGACTCATAAAATCTTATCAAATCAGGCCTGATTTTGTAGCCAAATGAGTTCCGGCACTAAACCCACAGAGCATTTTTGAGTTTGGAATTTCAGATGAGGAAATGTGGACCCATACTACAGACACTGTCACAGAGAAATGACATAGATTAGGTATCATTACTCTTCTGGCTCCACACCGAGATCATTTTTTTTTCTGTGAACCAGAGGAATGGAGCTCAGAGACTGGTCTTTTGGTATGTTAGCGCTTAGAGTCCAGATCTCCAGACTCTGAGACAGGGGTTCTCAACCCTGGCTGCCTCTTAGAATTCCTTGGGGAGCTTTTAAATATTCAAACACCCCAGCCACATGTCAGACCAACTGAATCAGAATCCCTGAGAAAGGATGCAGGCACCAGTATTTTTTAAAGTGTTCCAGATGATTTCAGGATACAGCTCAGTTTGAGACAAGAGGTGTCCGTTGTGCAAACTTTAGCTGCAATCAGGAAGTAAGAGAAGACAGAGAAACAAATTTCATTGGTCCAGTTGTAGGTACAGAATAAAGAATGTGGGCCCTGGAACTAGGTAGATCTGAGCCTCCTTCTAGCTCTGTCAGCTATTAGCACATGACTGGGAACGAGTCAATGAACTGCTCTGTGCTCTAAATTTCCTCTAAGATAGAGATTTGTTGTGCAGATTCAAAAGACCACCCATATTAAGTACCTTAACCAATGCCTGGCAATAAACTTCAACTGGATAGCCTCTTGAACCAGGATATTTATTTGACTTGGTATTCTATGTTAAGTGATAAGGTTTTAAATGATCTTCTTAAGGATGACCACCCTGATCCCACCATAAATGAAGTCGAGTTCACTACAGTGGAAAGCAGAATGAAAAGAATTGCAAACTGGGTACAGATCAGACTGGACAGGGTGGAGAGAACTATTTGCTCTATTAGATCAAAGTTGGGGGGTGGGAACCACTGGTGAATAACTTACTTAGAGATATCCAGTGTTTTCCAAATTTCTCTATTCAGACATAGTCTACCTACCAAGTAAAGTGAGCTTGTTCTCCAACCTCATGGCAGATTCAAGGAGTAATTCTTCCCTGTGGTCAATGCTGGTTTCAGCTAAAAAATGGTTCCTCAGCCACTCTGCATATTCAGTGTTACTCATGACCTATGGGGGTGGGGGGAAGGGAGAGAAAAGAGCTATGAGAAAGGCCATATCATCTTGTAGGATCCTGCAAGGATTGACTGACCACTAGCAAAATATCAAGCCAGGTAATTCCGGGTTTATTCCTCACGCCACCTGGTCACAAGCTTTCTGAGATCAGACTACTGTAACACTGATGATGGATGGACCCGCTAGCTCAGTATCTCTTGGAAATCCTAGGCATCATATATGATGAAAGTGGGTTAATCTATTCAATTAAGCCAAGAAGTATGCAGTTGGAAGAGGTCTTCACTTGGTTGTTAAATCTAGAAAGATCCTAATGGTGCAGTTGAGAAAGTGGTGTCAGGATTGCTCAGTTTGAGGTATTAGGTAGCCAGCAGTACCACCGATGATTAGTTTGTGGGTTAGTTATTTGTAAAGGTGAAAAGAGAGAGGGAACCATACAACGAAGCAAGGACATACCCTTCCAAAAGAAATTAAATGGAATTCCTGGAGAAGGAACCAAGAGTACATTTTCCTTTTTCTTTAGGTTGTCAGAGGGAGAAATCTACATTTCAATTCTCATAAAGCAATATGAAGTAGAGGGAGTGAGGCAATTTCTCTCTTTACTTACTCTTACCCACAGGGTTATTGGACTTAGGAAGAATTTGACATCTACTGGGCTGCATTTTTATCAGGGGCAGGATCATTCCACTTGAAAAGGTAGAACTCTCTCCTTTTGCTTTGATCTTGAAACTCTGTTCTTCATTCTACTATGTGTGAGGCAGATTTTGATTCTCTATGCAGCTGGTTGACTAAGTGTTGACTAAGTGTCTGCAACAGATCCCAGTTTCCCCAAGGCAGCTCGTAAGAACTAGAATTTGGGTAAGAAACAAGAGATCCCTATGTTTACCTTAGGTCCTAGCTATAGTCTCCAATTCAGGCTTCCAGGAGGCTTGTATTTTGGAACTCATAATGGATGGCAACTCATGAATTGATACTTTGATCTACATGTATTTCCCTGTCTTTTATACTCGCTAGAGCCCAGAATGATAGAGGGACATCAATACTCCAGCTTTAACACAGCAAAAATTAACTGCAGGGTTTACAGAGAGAGAGGGGGAGAGAAAGTGGGGTGGGGCGAGTGTTTATATGGAGAAGAGGGAAAGAGGTGGCAAGATGAATTTCTTGGTTCTTTTCTAGTATTTCCCCTACATGGGCTGGTTGTTCTGTTTCATGTTCTTCAGTGTTCACCAAAGTCTCTGTTACACCTTCACAACTAACTCCCTTCTCTCTCCATAAGACAGCCTCCTATTGTCTCAACCCCTACTAGACTTTCTATACTATATACTATACTCTAAAGCAGACCCCTACCCCTTTCTGCTGCCCCCTCATTTACTCTGAAATAAAATAGGCAGTTGAGCTTTCACTGAAGGAAAAAGCACTATCCAGGTATTCAGTTGGCTATGTGGTTGAGCCATGATTATAGGGATAGCATTGGGGAAGTCCTGGCTTATCAATGAAGGAAGGCTTGCATAGCCTCACTGGGGCTGAGAAGCTTGACTTGGTCAATACCCAAACCACATCCTACTGGCATAAAAACTTGACCAATTCACTTTAAAGTGCTCCATGTCTGTTTCTCCCATGTCCCCAGGGGAGGTTCTGGTAAGATCATCCCTCAATTTCTTAGAGCTCTGTCTTCTTTCTTATTACTTAAATTTTTTAGAAAGAGTACACTACATCTCAGGATTATTATCAACAATAATCAATACTGACCTAACATTTAGTAAAATTACTTGGATTTATAGAGAAGACTTATAGGCATGTAAGGAAAAAATATTTAGAACTTTAGGGGAAAATTAAGGTCTCTGGCCTCATTCTTTCCAAAGAACATTTAATGCAGGAATGATATTTACGAAGTACTGAGGGAAAAGAAAGTAGGTCCAGGGATTTTTATTTCCAGCCAAACTGCAGTTAACATACAAAAGCACTCACAGACACACTGAAACAGGTGAGAACTCAGAGAACAGAACTTTTAGGTATTCTTCTGGCAAAACACTGAGAACAAACTCCAACCAATCAATACATATGGGAGACAGACACTGTGAACAGAGAGTCCACGATCCAAGAGCTTTCCCAGCTGTGCGGATCAGGGTTTGATACATGCTCGACCCCATGAAGCAAGGGCTACACAAGTGAAAGAATGAAGACCATGGGCCTAACTCAGCAGCCTCACCTTCTTTGCTATACATAAAGTGCGTAGGCCCCGTCTGGCATAGTCATCCAAGTGTTTCTGGGTTTTCTCCCTTATTATCATCTGTTGTTTCTCCAGACTTGCTCCATCTGAAATAATTAACAAAACAAGTATTCCCACCAGTCTGCCCAATTACAGGCATGTTTTTGCAAAAAATGATACAGTTTATCCCACAACAAACAAAAGACCTTGTAGTTCTGAATCCCAAATGTACATTTATAAAAGGAAGCCTCTGAATAAATCTTTCCCTTGTTTCTTTCTTCCTGGAGAGAGGAAAAGTACCAAGAACTTAATAAGAACACCATTCCCACACCGTCAATAACAACAGTAACAAGAACTCTAATATGCTAGCTGCCATTCACTGAACACTTGCCATTTGGGGAAAGGCTCTATGTATACTGCGTACAGTATGTCATTTAACCTCCGAGGAACTTATAAAAAGGGTACAACACTCCCCATTTGTTGAACACAGAATACGCAGGTAACTTTACCAAGACACCGCTAATGAGAGAGGCCAGATCTGCACCCAGGTCTGTGTAGTGCCAAAACTTACATGCTTTCTCACCAAATCCTAGGCAGCTTCCCCCACTTTACCAAGTGCAGCTGATCCCCAAATATCCACATGTTTCTCTTTATAAAGCCCATCGAGAGTGGCCTTCGAATTTCTGAGCTCTGAATATACACCACCCACCCCCCTCAGTATGAACTCACCTGGGGAAGCCACTGAGAGCAACTCCATGATGGCTGAATCAGCACCCTTCGTATACACCACGACTTGGTTGGAAAGGGGGTGCCGAACGACAACAGACATTCTTTTTCTTACTGAGTCGAAAGGCAGGATGTGCAGGAGTTGAAATGTTAATGGTCCCAGAGCAGCGAAGTCCACCACGACCTGCTCTGGTGTCCGGGACCGTAAAGTGCATTGGTAGGCCCTGGCGGCATACACCAAGGCCGCTTCATCGGGGCTCTCGGCCTCATAACACAGGGTGGAGGCCAACGGCTGTCCAGAGGAGGGTGCTACCTCGCCCTCTGGGAGGCCCGGATCCCTATTCCGTTGCTCAGTTTCTGTAGGGCAAGAAGAGTTACTAGAGCCCTGGGGGCTCTCGCTCATGTGGGAGGCCTCTTCCTCCACAGGAGAAGCCAGTTTCATTCGACTGAAGAGGGAGAGTCTGCTCACAAAGGCATTTGGGACCCCAGGAGAGGGCTCTTTCCCACTGGCAAGAGATGGCGAACTTGATCTTCGGACAGACAATCTCTGGAAGAGGTTTTTAATCTCTTCCAAGGACTTTATAGGCATTCCACTCAGTGATGAGAGTCCAATCTAGGAGAGATGATTTGGGAGGGTCTCAATAATACAGCCAAAAGCAGTTGACAACAACATTGAAGTCAAACCAGGAAAAACTTAGATAAGAAAAGAGTTACCACTCCTTAAATAGCTAGTAGCCTGCTTCGTACTTAAAACTGCCCCCCAGAAAATACTAGCAAAAATAAAAATGACCATAATGAAAAATATGTACTAATGTTGATGGCACTATAAATTTCTACAACCATTCAGAAAGAGATCTGACAAATGATAGCAAAAGATATAAAATGCTAATATTGCTAGCAGTGGGCATATTATAGCAGTGTTTCCTAATGAATAACTTAAAATATAGACAATCCACATTCTTTATTATGTACATCTTAGCAATTTAAAAATTATAAGCAAAGTATTCAAAAATAGCAAAACAGAAATATCTTCTTGAAATGTTATACAATATTTTAAATATAAAATGTATAAAATCTATGGGGTGAAAAGCTGTAAAAATATAAAAATTGTGTAAACAATATAAAAATTTTAAAAAATTGTGTGAGGCAATATAAGAAACAAATGAGTAATAATACACATGTAAAACACTGGAAGAAAGTAAGTCAAAAGATTAAAATGGGCTTTTCTCCTCTTTTATTTTCAAGATTCTATAAAAGGTTGTGACTATGACTTTTCTGTTGTTTTAAAAAGGCCGGTAAACAAAGTCACTTACAGAAGAGTTATCAGCAGAAATTATCAGCTTATCAGCAGAAAATCACAATGAATGTGAATTTCTATTGCAGAATTTTCTCTAATTTTTAGCCTGATTTTTTTTGCTAGCTCAACTTTTAACAGTGATTAAATGTAGAATTTAATATTATGAAGGCCAATTAATTAGATCCTAAAATTTTCTCATTCAGAAATACCCAAGATATTAAAAAGTTTTTTCCTAAAAATGATTAATCTTCTGACAGTTGGAGAAACACATGTTGGTCAATTTTCACACTTATCAGAACTCAGAAATGAAGAGAAACAATCACAGATGAGGTTTCATACTCTGTAGATTCTGATTAACTCCTTATTATTCAGTCTCTGTCATTACCTCAAAATATCATCAAACTTAGGTTCTTATACCTGTAGAGACCTTCTTTCAGACCACAGGGTATTATAGTCTTTGGGGATAAGGCAACAATATTTTTCAAACAAAAAACACCAAGAGGTGCCTACTTTGGAAACAGATGTATGAGAAAAATTGTTACATAAGGAGAAAAAAGAACATCCAGTGATTTATTCTCTAATTACATAATCACTTTCCAAAGAGCAACTCTCTAGCTGAAAGTCTTATAAAAACACAGTTTTCGGATCAAATAAAAGCTTAATTGGAAATAAGTTATTTTTATGATAAAGTTGACCACCTCTGAAGTTGCCAAAAAAAAAAAAAAAAAGATCTGATAGAAAATTAAAATTTAATTGGGTTGTGCCACAAACTGAATTGTAAGTGGATATGTGCAAAAGGGGAGAAAGTTACACACAAGGAGGCTGGCATAGCATGCGGCCAATCACCGGTCCTTAGAACAAGTTTTTCTTTTTAATTGAAAATGAACTTTTTGGGCGCCTGGGTGGCTCAGTCGGTTAAGCGACTGCCTTCAGCTCAGGTCATGATCCTGGAGTCCCGGGATCGAGTCCCGCATCGGGCTCCCTGCTCAGCGAGCAGCCTGCTTCTCCCTCTGACCCTCCCCCCTCTCATGTACTCTCTCTCTCATTCTCACTCTCTCAAAATAAATGAATCTTAAAAAAAATAAAAAGAAAATGAATTTTTCCATAAATTCTAAACCACAAATAGACTTTTAAAATCTAGCTTTTGTGGGAACTGCAGCATCTTGGTAGCTTATAAATGTACTGGATTTTAAATTGAGTTAGAACTACCCCAACTGGTACATGAAAATGATACATTATCATTAAACATGATAATGAACCCAATACTTTATATTTTGCTTGATATAATGCATAGGATGTGGGAAGTCTCAGAAGCCTCAAAGAAACTTCAATTTGGGAAGGAAAACTAGGCAAAATGAACACAGCCACATTCTACCAGAGCTGTTCTCATCAGCTATCCTCCGAGAGGCAAAACAGTAGAACACCACTGAGCCATACTTCATGGGTTCAAATCTCACTTACCCCACAGATTGGTCCTGTGACCCCAGGAAAGTTAGTAACCTCAATTATAAAATGGGGAATTGTGGAGTAATATTACCTAACTTATGGGGCTGCTGGGAGGATAACATGTTAATATCAGCAAATCACTTAGAATATCGTAGGTGCAGAGCACAGATTAAGTGATGTATGTTAGCTGCTACTGTTATTATCATTTAGTAGTATTACCTACATAACAAGGCCAGTATAAGTACATTTAAACCCAAAGATCTCTTCTGGAAAATAATCCTTGTTTGCATTACAGACCTTACCTTTTGCCGTGGTTGGTTAGGAGCAGAAACCACTACTGTGTTGCAAATTGCCAATGCAATAAAGAAGTCTATGATGTACAAGGTCTCGAGTGGTGGATCTGGGATAGTCTCATCTAGTGGGGTAAAAAGCTGAGGTGTAATCTGATTAAACTTGTCCAAAAGCCTGGTGTCTGGTACCACATCTGTTTCCTGAAAACCCAATAAGACAAACTGTTATTACAGTAAGTATCTTACAAGGAGAGCTTTAAACTGAAATGAGAAGTAGCTTTTATAAGCAGAATCTACGAACCATGAGACAGTAAACTTTATTCTTCTAAAAAAGACTTAATATATATGGTGCCAAGGGAAGTGAGAATAGTAAAACAGACCAAAAAAAAAAAAAGAGGGAAAAATGCAGAATGCATAATACTGATGGAGAGTATCTTGACTATTAAACTCAGCAAGAGACAGGAACAATGCCTTCCACCAAAATCTAGTTGACTGTTTTCTTATTTTGAAATACACAGTTGCCAGAGCATCTAACAGCAAGTGATGATTCATCCAACAACTGAGGAGTATCAACTCTTTTTAAAGTCAGGACATTATTCATTCCATGTTATTTTAACAAAATATCTTATGGTTCAAATTACTACTATTATAAAAACAAAAGCAGAAACAAACAAAAGAACCCCTGTGAAATAAACATTAGTATGAGCACGTGAACATATTTAAAGATCATTACCTAGTAATATACTACAAGACTTTAATGAGGGTTCCTCCGAGAGATTTCCGATCATCAAATATATTTGGCAACTGTGTCCTGTGCCCTCCTCTTAAAGATTCTGAGTACAAATTAGCTCTCAGAAGTTCTGCTATTGAAAAAAAAATATCCATTTTGTTTAACACAGTGCTTCTCATGCCTACTGAGGAGTACTGATTTTAACAAAAGAATGTTGTAGTAGAAATCTGTTTATAATCCAGTAACATGTAGACAATGCTTTAGAAATTTTTCAGATGAATCAAAAGAGGGACCATCTGCTACAAATCAAATTTTCACAAAAGCGTCACTGTATTCTAGAAGAGATGTGGATGTAGTTGGTTGGCAAAGCATACTGACTGCAGGAAAGCCAGGAGAGGTAATTTAGAGGCAGGAGTAAAATATGGAGATGTGAGACGTGTGATACTAGACTCAAAAGACCATGGCTTGTATTTTATGCTTAGGAGTTTGGTAAGAACTAGCCATAGGCTTAATAAGAGCATGGGTTGAAAATCACATGGGCTTGGGTTCAGGTCCACTGCACACTAGCTGGTGGCCTCAGGCAGCTTGCTTGACCCACCGAGCTTCATTTTCCTCTTCGGAGTAATAATAAAAATAACACCTGTATCACAAGGCGGGTATATAAAGTGATGACATAATGAGGGGATACCAACAACAGGAACCTCCAGGCAGGTTACCAGACTCACAATGGGTACAAACGATTTGTTGTCACATTCTTTTTTTTTAAGATTTTATTTAATGAGAGAGAGAGAGAGAGAGAGAGAGAGAGAGAGAGAGAGAGCACGCATGAGTCGGGGGAGGGTGGAGGGAGAGGGAGAAGCAGGCTCCATGCTGAGCAGGAAGCCTGATGCGGGGCTTGATCCCAGGACCCTGAGATGATGACCTGAGTCGAAGACAGACACTTACTCAACTGAGCCACCCAGGCACCCCTGTCACAAAGCATTCTTAAATTTCTATCTAAATACATCAATACCAATTGTCCTGTGATATTTGACTTAGCAAAATTTGAATTTTATTGCAGTTTGGTGGAGTTCATAGGCACCAGTAATCTGATGGCTGTTCTCTAATGAGTCAGCCACCTTTCCTCATGAATCTCACGTACACAGTAACTCTGAGCCAGTGCCTGGGCCCTCAGTTCTTCAGAGAACAATCCCTTCCTCAACGACCTCCTTGCCAGAGTGAACAGAAGAGCGTGGTCAAGTTTGAGAGACTTCTTTCTTACTCAGTGCTTAGTCAGCCAAGGGATGCTTGGGAAACTCATTACATGATATTTATCAAGGTCTCTGATTATAGTGTCATCTAGGGCTTGTGAGACTCCATGGGTTGGAAAATGTTTCCAGAGACATCTGTCTCAGAACGCTAATATACAGTAAGCCACACAAAACAAAACAAAACCCCAACTTATTTTAGAATGGAACTCTAAGAAATTAAACAGGTTTCTTTATTGTAGCTCTTCTCAAGAGAGTTTAATGGGTATTGGGACTCTTCAAGAAAAGGTATGTGCAGGCTTTCCAAATTAAATTTTTTAGAGACATCTGTTCTGTGGAACACATTTGGGATTGCGTTAGAGACCTTATAAGCATTTAGTGATTTCACTGTATCAACGATCTCTGCACTAATAACTGGCTTCAGGACGTAAGGACTCTACTGCATTCCAAAATCAATCTAAGACAAATGAAAGGCTTCTACCTTCCACCTTTGTGATAAACACTATTGACATAAGTCAGTCTCACACGCCAGTCAGGGAATGTGCTGACTGCATGAACCGAGAACCTGGGCCATGAGCATAAGAAGAGAAGAGATACTAGAGCCCGCCAAAACTGGGGCTCTGGTCAGCAAAACTGTGTTTACAGAAAGTCCTCTTAATTGTGAGAAAAATCCAGAAACTCAGGACCACACAAGACAACCATAACACAATATATGAAAGAAGAGCCCCTGAGATTTGAGGAAAGATCCCTATCACACTGCAGCTGCAGGCATGGAGCACTCTTTGCCTGAAGTTGGTCTCTCCAAATAAGTTAATCCTTAGTAACTAAGATATTTAGTTGCTGAACTGAAGAGAAGGTATAGAGTTATCACATGCAATTCTGATCTCTATGACTGCATCTATAGGGACTTTTCCTAAGACCCAAATCTTCCTCACTGAGACTCTGTCTTACAAAATTGGTTTTTGCTCTTTTTTCTGTGACAGACAGCTTCTGCCTTCTCGGAACTCCTCTCCCCCGGAGCCAGGCCCATACCACCCGGCTCTAAATGATTCCACGAACGTGTCCTTCATAGAGTTGTAAGTTCCTTTAAAGGAAGGACCATCTTATATTGATCTTTGGATCCCTAACACAATACCTAGAACATGGAGAAGAATAAAAGTTTATTGTACACGACTACCAAACACTTGCTGATTTTATATTGTATAAGTAGGCGCTGGAGAAACAGAATAAAAAGATGTCACTCTTCAGAAAACATACATAAACCCCTCCCGCTTGGCCTCAAATAGACATTTGTTTTTAATGAAGAGAAAAGTTATCCTCCTAATTAAAGACTTTAAAGCACAATGTGGATGGCTTCCTACAATTAAACAAAGCCTTATCTGGTTTCATGGTAGGACTCCAGCATCTTTATCTGAATCCTATGTAACATCTATTTTAAAATTTTAGATTTTCATGACTCATATTATGCCTTCCTACCAGGTTGCAGGTTTCACGTTCTGGTTGCTTTCTCTTTTTTCCCCCTCTATTTGTATCCAAATTCAACAAGCAAACACTGGCCAAGACTCCTCTTTGCCCTCTAATAGTGCTGGTTGAAGCTTTAGGGTGGCCTTAATACTCTTCCCCATTCCTCCCCCAGTTCCACCAGTAGCCACGGCCCTTATTTAATTTCCCACTGACATCCTAGTTCAGTTTTAGGGGCTCACTGGCCCACCTCGACAACTTCGGCTGAAGTATGGACACACAAACCTTCTTCTGGCTCCCTCAGATTCCTGACCACCACAGACCTGAAGGAAAAAGACGAGCACCCACAACCACACACGGACCTTCCTCCCCCACACCATGTTTACCCACGGCCCCTTGTTTCTGAGCCCTTGCCTGTGCCACATTGTATGCCCCACATGCTCTTCCTTCTTCTGCTCTGCAAACCCCTACTCATTAGTTTAATCCTAACTCAAGTTTTACCTCTTTTCTCCTCACCCCTTGAGAGTTGATCACTCCCTTCTTTGTGCTCTTACTCTACTCCGGACTAACCCACTATTACTGCATCTATAACACAGGATTGTATGCATCTATTTGTATGTCTGTCTCCTCTACCTAGAACAAAACTGAAGGACAGGGACATGTCATTTTCATTTTATATCCCAGTGTCTAGTATTTTGCCCCTGTTTTTCACTAAGCCATTCATTCATTCATCCCATCAATATTTGTTGTTAATCTATGGTGCCAGGCACTCTCAAGGAAAGAGGGGTGCGCAGGACAGATAGGATCCTGGCGAGCATGGAGCTCACATTCTAATGAGAGGAGACGTCAGATCCAAACACTAAGCTGTGAACAAATAAGATGCTTCTAGACTGAGACAGAGAGAGACAGGGTGGGGATGGGGTAGAAAGAACTTTGGATTAGGTGGTAAGGAAGGTTTACTGAGGAGGTGACATCTAAGCTAAGACCTCAATGACAGAAAGGAGAACCATATAGAGATCTAAGAGAATAGCCACCCAGGTAGAATGAACAGTACTCTCATTGAATGAAAGCAGAGAGAGGATGAAAGAAGCACAAAAACACTGGCTTACAAAGAAAAGGTTTCTATTTCAAAGAGGTAAAATGAACCCAGGACTCAGGGGCCTCAATGACATTTTAATTTCCAAAGGTTGGCATATTTTTGCCAGCAGCCTGCCAAGGATCCTTACTCCCTGGCTCTCAACTTGCCTCCCCACCCAAGGTGCCATCTTACAATCTTC
The DNA here is from genome assembly GCF_003265705.2 of Callorhinus ursinus. Classification (NCBI taxonomy): domain Eukaryota; kingdom Metazoa; phylum Chordata; class Mammalia; order Carnivora; family Otariidae; genus Callorhinus; species Callorhinus ursinus. The sequence continues at coordinate 39,220,238 of NW_027397066.1, read as the reverse complement.
CATTTCTAGACATCACGGCTCTTGGTGTACTCTTAAGCCGGTATTCTTAACCCGGGCTCTGTGGACAGGCTTCTGCAATTGTAGGCAAAATTTTTACAGATGCTAATTTTTCAGGACAAAGAATCCAAAGCTTTCTCAAAATAATCATAAGGCTCCAAAAAGGGAAAATTCAACTTGTCTAGAGCAAGAGTGAGATGATCTCATATTTCAAGGAACACCTACCTCTTTATCCTATATATAATGGTGTGGTTCTGAAAACACAAAACCAAACAACAACCTCAGTGCGTCTATGCAATCAGATTGACACATGGCCTTGAAGTATAGGGCAAGTAAAAACAAAATGGACTCAGTGGGGAGACTGAGCCTGGTAAGCATCTTCATTTAACAACCTTCAAAACTACTTCTCGAGGGGCACCTGTGTGGCTCAGTGAAGCATCTGATTTCAGCTCAGGTCCCAGGGCCCTGGGATCGGGCCCGGCATCGGGTTCCCTGCTCAGTGGGGAGTCTGCTTCTCCCTCTCCCTCTCCCCCTGTTTGTGCTCTCTCTCTAATGAATAAATAAAATCTTAAAAACAAAAACAAAAACCTACTTCTCGAGAATGGACACACAAGTCACTGAGCTAGATGTTGAGTAGTCAAGATATAAGTTCTTGCTCTCAAGGAGTTAATGATGTATGTCAGAGAGAGAAATAAGGCCTGTGTAATGAGAGCCAAGGAAGGGAGGGAATGTGTAGACAGAGCTCAGAAACTGAGAAGAGTCTGAGAAGTCTTCAGAAGGAAGAATATCTAGGGGCACCTGGGTGGCTCAGTCAGTTAAGCAACTGACTCTTGGTTTCAGCTCAGGTCATGATCTCAGGGTTGTGACATCAAGCCCTGAGTTAGGCTCTGCAGAGTCCGCTTGGGATTCTTTCCCTCTTGCTCTCCCCCTCCCGCTCAACCCCTCCCACTGCTTGCAGGCAGGCTCTCTCAAAAAAAAAAAAAAAAATGTATAATAAAAAAAAGGAGGAAGAATATTTAAAGTAGTTTTATAAGAAATAAGTATTTCATCAGGTTTGGTAGACAGAGGTAGCTTGCCAGTAGGGAGAATAAATTTTAGATGGAGGAAATGGTACAGATGAAAGAACAGAAATATCATTTTTTCTAAGAAGACAATGAGACTAAATCAGGAAACTGAGAGGGTGGGCGTGGCACAGCCCCACTGGGTTGCCAATGCCCTACTACTTCCAAGCAAACATGAGTCAACAGGCAGTAACTTCACGTGGGTGAAAAATGTAAAAGATCAGTAGAGGAATAGGTAAAAAGAGAAGAAAATAGATATTTCTGATATAGTCTTTTTTAAAAGATTTTATTTTCGAGTAATCTCTACACCAAACGTGGGGCTCAAACCCACAACCCTGAATGAGATCAAGAGTCACACGCTCTACCAACTGAGCCAGCCAGGCGCCCCTTTTTCTAATAGAGCCTTAAAGTGAGTGCACAGGGGGCGCCTGGGTGGCTCAGTTGGTTAAACGACTGCCCTCAGCTCAGGTCATGATCCTGGAGTCCCAGGATCGAGTCCTGCATCGGGCTCCCTGCTCAGCGGGGAGTCGGCTTCTCCCTCTAACCCTCCCCCTCTCATGTACTCTCTCTCTCTCATTCTCGTTCTCTCAAATAAATAAATAAATCTTTAAAAAAAATTTTTAAAGTGAGTGCACAGAAGAGGCTGTACGCATTCTTTCCCTATTTGTCTTTCAGAAGTTGGAGAAAAATTAAGTCTAGATGTTTGGTATATGTGCTGCCGGGCTGCCAAGCGAGCACTAAGTCTAGATGTTTGGAACAGCCTGACCTATGGCAAAGATACAGTATGACAGGTTTTGTATCTTTAATGCCACAGAAATTAACTAAATGAGTTGCACTGAAATGATCACCCTCATTGCTGCAATTTTCATTGGCAACTTTGAAAAGAGCCAGGAGAGTCCCCTCAAGGCCTTTCCAGGACAAGTGAGACCACTGGGGTCTACTCAGATCACATCTCTACTATGAAAACCATACAATAAATTCAATGCAGAAACACAAAGATTCCCCACAGTGGATTCGTTCTTGTTAGGCCACCTATTTTAGACATCAACCAGTTACCGGTCTCGTGACTGGGGAATCCTCATCTTGGTAAAACGCAAGTATTAATGAATTGTGGAAGGCAGAGAAGGCAACTGGATTTTTACAGAAGCAACTTTAAGTACGACCAAACTTGGGACCTCTAACTCTTCCATGGAAGTATCATTGCTCTTTCCTGTCTTCCGCATGGCCCTCTATAGTTTCCTGCAGCAAAATGGGTTCGTCAGCGGGTGTGACTAAACAGTTTCCAAGACTTCCCGCTGGGAATCACGCAACACTCAGCTGAGCTTTAAAATGGAAATACCAGAAAATGTCATTCTGAGGACTGGGAAAGGGGAAGCTGAGGACACAGGTGTGGTGGGATGTGGGGGAGGAATGCAGAAAGATAAAAAGGCCTTGCAGGGTACTTGAATTTGCCTGTGATTCAGACATCCTTCCCTGTCAGAGATAACCCCGTTAAGCTTCGCTGGCTCTGAGCGTGAGCCCTGGTCCTTAAACCCTGGCAGCCTTCTTCAGGCTCAGACATGATTGGCCCTGATCAGAAATACCGTGCTTTTTCAGAAATGATATACTATCTCTCAACACTGAATCATCCCACAAATTAGGAAGTTGTGATATTGTTTGCTTATATTTCTAATGATGTGTGGCAATTACGCTAAACTGCAATTACGTAGTCTCTTCTCAGGTAGAAAAGACAACAGTGTTCGGCTTTGTCATAATTACGAGGATGTTCTTTCATTATTCATGATGGATATGCAAAATTCAAGTCACGCATTCACACTTACAATGGGGCTACTGAAAGCAGCCTGTCTGGAGTGAGGCACTTCACTGGCTCCTTCTCCACTTCCCAGAGCTAAACAGTTCCCAGCAAGATGATTCGAGGATTTACTTCCCAAGGGCCCATTATGAACCCTCTGGCAGCTGGGGGCCCTCGGTTTCACCATATTGCTGAGGGAGTCGCTGGGAGTGTCTGTGGAATCTTCATCTTCAGAGACAGCTTCCTGGTAGGACTCTAACCTCTTGGCTGAGAGAGAAAAATCACACTGGGTCATTACCTGAGAAGAACCATTTGCAGGTTGAATATGTCAGGCATTTACTTCAACAGCTATTACACATCATCTCCTCCCTTTTCAAATCTGCCCTCCAAACTCCCCTCCCCAGATTCCCTTAATGAACTTACCTCGCTCAGAAAAGTAGAAGCAATTAGAAAGCAACTCCCTTCTTATCCCATCATCAAATCTACCAACCTATCCACATCTGTATCCAAACTCTGTTTTTACTACTACTACTACTACTACTACTACTACTACTACTACTACTACTACTGATAAAGTTTCAAATGCGAAGCTCTCTCCATTTGTGATCTGCCTCCCACGCCTCTGGCTTTCTCAAGGACTTCACCCTTACAATTCTCCCCTTTATGCTGATACCAATCTCTCCTCAACCAATCTCATGGCTTTCTGTCCCTGTCTGCCCACCGACACTACTCCTGGCAAGGTCACCCATGAGCTCCACGTTACCAAATCCAATTAGTGCATCTGTCCACATCTTATCTGCACTCTTAGCAACATCCAACAGAGGTGACCATTCTCTTCTTGAATGGCTCTTTTGGTTTCTCTGACACCATGCATACCTGTTTTTCCTCCTACTTTAATGGCTGTTCCTTCTTAAGTTTCTCCTGCTGTCTTCTCTTCAGCCCTCAAATACGGGGTTGCTACAGGAACTCTGTCCCTTCTCCACCTATATACTCTTCCTCAGTGATGTCACCTGGTCCTGTATTTGAAATATCCTTTCATACGCGCCTGACTTCTAAACCTGTAACTTCAACTCCAATTTCTAATTGGAATCCAGACTCCTATATATATATATCTAACTCTCTGCTTGATACTTCCAGTTGGATGTCTAGTGGGCTCTTCAAGCAGATATCTGCAGAGCTCACTCCCTTACCTTTCTCAAGTCTCTTATCACATCCCTTGACAGTAAAAACTTGCCAGATTTAACCACACTATTATAAATCCTACTTCAGCACTTACCACCATCTCTACACACTATAGATCTTGTATTTATTTTTTGAAACATCCAGTGGAATATAAACTCCAAAAAGGCAGAGTTTTGTCTATTTTGTTAATATGATATTCCCAGAGCCCAAAGCAGTGGCTAATAATAAATATTTGTTGACTAAATAGATAACAGATACCTTAAATTTGATATGGCCAAAATAGAACTCTTCCTCACTTCTCCCTCAAATTTACTCTTCCTCTGGCCTTCCCCATCTTTGTAGATGGTACCTAGCTATTTATCTAGCTACTTATGCCAAAAATATAGGAGTCTCCTTGATTCTTCTGGTCTTCCCCAGCCCCCGTATTCAAAGCATCACCAATAGCTATCTATTATTTATCCAAAATATATCTCAAATATCTCAAACTCTCTCCATCTTCATTACTTTAGTCCAAGCCACTATCATCTCTCAACTGGACCAGTGCAAATAGCCTCTTAACTGGTCTCCTTGCCCCTCTGCACTCCAGTCCTCAACCAGTAGCTAGAGGGATCTTCCTAAAACATAGAGCAGATTACTCCTGCAACAAAACTTTCCTTATGTTGGCTTACATAACTCAAAATGATCTGACCTCTGCTGACTTCTCTCACATTCTTGCCCCTTCTTCTTCCACACTTGCTCCAAAGTCCAGCCTCACTGGCCTTCTTTCCTTACTTTGGAAAATCGCCAAGCTCATTTCACCCTGAGGGCCCCTCTACTAGCTGCTGCCTCTAACTGGTAGGTTTTGGCACCTGAACTTCAAGATTATGTTATTCAGATCTAAGCTCTAAACGTTAGAGAGGCCTTGCCCCCCTACCCAATCCAAAGTGCCTTCCAATCATTCTATATCATATCAACTCATTTTAATTCTCTGAAAAGCACTTTTCATTATTTTTTTTCTTGATTTAAAAATTAATTTATTTGCAACTATTTTCTCCAATAGAAGCTCTTTGAGAGCAGGGTCCTTGTCTGTCTTGTTTATCATGATATCCAGTGTCTGGAATACAGAGTAGACAATCGGTAAATATGTACTTGTTGAATTGCTAGCTGTCAGTATTCGGGCCAAGTCCAGCTGCTAAATATAGAGTATGGCTTTTGGCAAGTTACTTTATAAAATAAAGAATATTTGCATATCCTGTTTAATAGTCTTTAACTGTACTTTTTAAGGACAAGGAGAGGCTTGTGGTGATTCTGAGCTCTAGAACCATCTCTTTCAAAGACTCAGTGCCTTCTAGGAAATCACTTATTCTTTCTTGGGCCTCTCTTTTCTTATTGGTGGAATGAACGATTTAGATTTAAGACTTCAAGATTCTTCCCGGTTCTGCAAGTTTCTTTATATTCTCTGCCTAAATAATACAGAGCACTTCCCTGTATGGCCTCTCAGCTTCAAAAACCCATCTGCTTATGGAGTCCCAAACATACTCAAGTTCTCCATTCTCACCTGTGCTCTTGCTCAGAATATCCATTCTCTTCTCTACTTACGTAAATCCTCAACATCTTTAAAGGCCAGTTCCTCAATGGTGACCTCTGGAACTATACTGACCCCCACTCGCTGGGCCTTTGAAGCTTCTATGTACTGAATGTTACTATGTACCAGGCATGTGTCTCTTTTAATAACCAGAACAACCCCTCTGAGGCAGATACTATTAATACTTCCATTTTAGTAATAAAGAAATCAAGCTAATTTCCCCCATCTCACAAAAGTAGTATTCATCAGTCTTATATCCAGTTCTATAAGCTCCATAGCCAATGCTCGGAGCCCTCATGCTACATTGTTTCTAAATATAGCCACATACATTAATGTGTATTATTCCTTATCAGTTTACATCAGTACCACCTGCTCAATTTCAGTGAGTCCATGCTTTTAGTTTAAATATTTATTAAATGAATGTATGAAGAGACACATGAATGAAATATCACTAGCATCAGGGGAAAGTTGTGGGGTAGGGACTTAACATTTACTGAGGACCTCCTTTTCATCAAGCATCTGTCTAGGTCCTTTTATAAACATCTACATTTCCCCTTTTCATCTTAAACATAATGCTACTGGGTAGGAACTATCACTGCTCTACTTTGTAGCTAAGAGAGGCTAAGATCCAGACAGATCTTTGACCACAGACATGGTATTTTGACATGGTTAAATAGCTAGTTGGGGTTAGAGCTGGGAAATGAATTTAGGTCTTCCTGACTCCAAAGCCAGTGCATGTATCCACTACTTTTATCTCCTCAGCAGTCATCTGTATATGATAGGTTAGTTCAGAGATTCTCAAGAAAGGGTGAATTTGTCCCCCAGCAAACATATGACAATGCCTGTACACACTCTGGTTGTCACAACTGGGGGAGGAGTGCTACGCGCATTCAGTGGGCAGAGCCCAAGGAGGCGTCTAAACATCTTAGAATGCACACGACAGCCCCCACAACAAAGAATAATCCACCCCAAAAGGTCAATAGTGCTGAGGTTGATAAGTCCTTGAACAGCTAAAGAAATTTACTGGTGATGTGATACCATTTTTAAAATAAACAATTACAGTATTACAAAACCTACAGAAACATAAAGGCTATAGTTCAGGAATTTCTCCTAGCCATCATTAGGGAAATCAGTCATCATGCAACTGTGTTATTACTATAATGCCAGACAGCTCAGCCCTTAGGACAGGACAAACTTGTTCAATAAATAGCACTGGAAGAGTGGAATCAAGAACACATGGGGGTAATCTTTAATCATTTTGTAAAAAACTATGAGAAGGAAATAGACCAGTAAAGTTACAATTTGATTCTGAAAACAAAACTACTGGAGTATACTTGTAGACTCTGAAAATTTGTCAGAAACTGGGTATGGAAGGAAAAGCATATTACCATACTGATAAACAAAATCTACCCAAATGATCTTGAAGACTTTTCATATGTCTCTTAAAGCTGGTTCTAATTAGTTCCATGAATGCCTCAGAGTGGGGCAGAAATTCTTGCCTTCCAACTCAAAGGAGAAAATACAAAGTATGTAGTCTTTCCTTTGCCTCAAGGTAGGTATTGGGTTAGATACTAGATCAACGATTTTATTTCTCCCTCTTAGATAATCCCTAATCTTCTCTTCCAACTCCCCCTTTGAATATCTAATAACCTGTTCATGGCCCATTACTTATATTTATTTGATATCTGGAAGAAGTGAGCAAGAGTCTACGGAACAAAAAGTTTATCATACTTTTCAATGTGCTCCCCAAAGGACCAAAACCAAAGATGAACAGCACAGCATACTCATGGATTTCTCCGAACTGTATCATCCCCATATCTGCCAAACATTTTGCTATGAACTAATCCCCCAAACATTTCCAGCATCCCAACTTTCACTGGCTTATAAACAGCATGCCCAGCTAAGCTTCGTCCAACTGTATCATCCACATATCCTTGATACACAAATCTTTTCTTCTAAACTAATTCCCTGTGCATGTCCAGCATTCCAAAAATTTCGTGCCCAATATCCTTCTAGGCCCCAAACCTTGATCAATGCTAAATTCACCTCCCAAGCTGACTGCCTGAAAATCAAAACAATATGCAACAAGAACACCAGACTTTAATCTTACGACACTAAGATATTTTTACATTTCCATGCCTGTCCTCCACACTGGACCAGATAACTCTATTTCTTATTTTGAGAACTATAATTACAACAACAATAGCAGCTCTTACTTATAAAGAACTTATTCTGTGCCATGCTCCAAGTGGCTCTTCATGAATTTTCATGAATAATAGTAGATCCTATTACTGATCCTTTTTACTGAGGCCCAAAGAAATGAGATAATTAGCCCAGAGTCACACAGCTTGTAGGCAGTAAAAATGGGAATCAGACTCAGGAGGCCTGATTCCAAAATCCTTGTTCTTGGGAACTATGACACGCTACCACTGTATATATCACATTCACAAACTGTGCATCATAAAGGCACTCTCCAGACAAACTCAAATTGAGAAACATTCTACAAATCCCTAAATAGTGCCCTTCAGAATTAGGATCATCCAAAAACAGAAAGCCTGAGAAGCTGTCAGATCTAAAGGAGTCTAAATAATGACTGTCACATGGTCTCCTGGATGGGATCCTCAGACAGAAAAAGGTAAAAACTGAAGAAATCCGAATAAAATATGGATTTCAGTTAATAATCACATATCAATATTAGTTCATTACTTATGACAAATGTATTATACGACTAATGTAAGATGTTAATGACAAAGGAAACTGGATAGAGGGGCAAAATGGAACCCTCAAGAGCACTGTTGTAACTTTTCTGTAAATCTAATAATATTCTACACTAATAAGATTATTATTAAAAAAGACATCCTCTTTCCATAATCTTTTAAGGAAATGTCTTCTAAAATTTTAATATGCACACAAATCACCTGGGAATATTGTTAAATGTAGATTTTAATTGAAGCTTTAAAGAGGGGCTGGAGAGTCTGCATTTTTAATACACACCCAGGTGTTGCTGATGCTGCTGAGTCCATGGACCAAATTTCTAAGTTTCAAATTTATTTTTTTAAGTTTTTTTAAGTTTATTTATTTAAATAATCTCTACACCAAACGTGGGGCTCAAATCCACAACCTTGAGATCAAGAGCCACACACTCTTACAGCTGAGCCAGCCAGATGCCCCTATGTTGCAAGGTTTTAAAAACATCAAATGGTGTTGTCAAATGTGTTTAATTCAAATGCATACGTGCATGGGGCTATTTCCTAGCAGCAATGTTCTTTATGGAAAGACCTCCTAGGCAAAGCTTTTGCCCCCCAAATCCTGAAGGGTTAACTTGTTTTCATTTCAGTGAACATAATATGTCTCAGGGTTAAATTCTGGAGAGAAGAAGCCCCTACTATTCCCTCCTTCATCAATCAGAGTGTGTATGTACATGTCCTTGTTTTTAAACCATAACAGAAAGAGACCAGGAGCTCCGGATGTATCTATGGCAGAGATCTGCTCAAACGCAAAGGTGGCACCTTCTAGAAGTAGTACAACACCCACGGTCCACAAACAGTTCAGTCAGGTTAGCACAGGATTTTCAGTCACTTGGTACCTTCTCTGCCTAAGCGGCTACAGAGGAGAAGCATTTGCTGAGCCAAGTGTGCAGGCTCAGGGACTGGGGTGGGAAAGGGCTGGTACTAGCCTTCTTAAATGCTACAAATACAAAAAACAATGTAGTGCTTTCCATCATACATTTTGTGAAACATTACTACTGTAAGATATTTCTTGAAAATAGGGATCTATAGTCAAATATTTTGGAAGACACTAATCTCACAAATGGGTGTGAAAGTTCAGCTACGGTGAGGTGGATTATTTACATAAATTTTGGCAATTATTATAGTGCAATATAGCCTAGCCTCTAGAAGAAAAAGGAGAGAATAGAAAGGTGGTCATGATGAAATCTTAAGAAAAATGGTTGTAAAAACAAAAGCACACCATAATGCCATTTAAAAAAACAAAACAGGGCGCCTGGGTGCTTCAGTTGGTTAAGCGACTGCCTTCGGCTCAGGTCATGATCCCAGAGTCCCAGGATCGAGGCCCGCATCGGGCTCCTTTGCTCAGTCCTCTGACCCTCCCCCTTCTCATGCTCTCTCTCTCTCTCCCCCTCTCATTCTCTTAAATAAAATCTTTAAAAATAAATAAAATAAAATATATATATATATATAAAAAGTTGTAAAAAAAAAAAAAAAAGACTCAAAAGAAATGCACAAAAATGTTAACAGTGGTCCACTCTGTTTGGTGGGGGTTATTGATGGCTTTTAAATTTTCCTCTTTTAGCTTATCTGAAATTTTCTAGAATATTGCTTTTTGTAACAAAAATACAATAAATAAGACAAAATAGGGGCACGTGGGTGGCTCAGTCATCAAGCATCTGCCTTGTGCTCAGGTCATGATCCCAGGTCCTGGGATCGAGCCCCGCATCAGGCTCCCTGCTCCGCGGGAAGCCTGCTTCTCCCTCTCCCATTCCCACTGCTTGTGTTCCTGCTCTCGCTGTGTCTCTCTCTGCCAAATAAATAAATAAAATCTTTAAAAAAAAAAAAGACAAAATAATGCAGAGTATCATCATATCCAATATGACTAGCTATTTTTTATATTTATATAGTGATTATGTGATAAATATTCAACATTTTATCCCTAATGTTCACAGGTAACAATAAAACCTGGCTTAAAAAATATATGTGCCTAGGAGGGGCACCTGGGTGGCTCAGTAGGTTAAACGTCTGCCTTCGGCTCAGGTCATGATTCCAGGGTTCTGGGATCGAGTCCCACAGTGGGCTCCTTGCTCAGCAGGGAGCCTGCTTCTCCCTCCACCTGCTCTGCCTGCCACTCCCCGTTTGTGCTCTCTCTCTCTGACAAATAAATAAATAAAATCTTAAAAAAAAAATTCTTCTCCCTCTGCCCCTCCCCCCACTCATGTGCAAGTGCTCCCCCCAATGACTAAAATCTTAAAAAAAATATACATATGTATGTATGTATGTATGTGTGCCTAGGAGAAAATACAGTTACATTTTTTAAAATTTTGGCCCGGGTTTAAGTTTAACACTACTGACAGAAATTATAATATTCATAATCTTATTAATATTCATAACAACTGACAAGATTTAATAAACATATAAAAATTCTGACAAGTAGAAACACCCTAAGAGACCGTGCTAGACAGAATTCTAAGATGGCCCCCAAATTTCCGGTCCCCCTGATGTATACACCTTCTGGGTACAACGGGGTTTCACTTCTGTGATTAAATTATGTTGTATGGAAACGTGGAGGGATTTTGCAGATGTAATCAAGCACCTAACCAGCTCAATCTGAATTAATCTAAAAGAAGACTATCCTAGGTAGATCTGATCTCATCAGGTAAAAGGAAGGGTCACAGTACTTTCCCTGAGGTCAGAGAAATTCAAAGCTAGAGATTCTGCTGCTGGCCTTGAAGAAGCAAACGGTGAGGCTATGGAGAGGCCATGTGGTAAGAAACGGTGGGCCGCCTGGGGAGCTCAGAACAGTCCCAGGCTGACAGCTGGCAAGACAGCAGGGGCTTCAGTCCTCCAACCTTAAGCCTCTGAATTCTGCCAAAGACAAGGGAACTATGAAGAGGACTCTGAGCCTCGGACACGACCACAGTCCCAGCTGACACCTACATTCCAGCTTGGTGACAGACCCTGAGGGAGGATGTCGCCATCCCACACCCAGGCTCTAGCCCCACAAAAGCTATGAGACAGTATATCTGTGTTGTTTAAAGCCACTAAATTTGTCGTAATTTGTTATGTGACAACAGAAAACTAATACAGTGATAAATGATGAACCAGGAAAATACTCATCACATATAGAAGGATAGTATCACAGCATCAAATTATTTAACATTTAGTTCAATACAAGGGCACAAATGAAAATGGACAGTGGCCACAGACAACCTAGACTGAACAACAAGCTGAATGCCAGTCCTGCCTTAATAGATAAAATCTTCCTACAGATGACAAAGAAAAGCTCATTTGTGAAATAGGAAAAGGAAATGATCACTTTACCAAGGAAATTCAAAAAGCCAATAAACATATAAAAAGTTAAGCATCTCGCTGCTCATCAGAGACAAATTAAGACAATGAAGTGCTGGGGCACCTGGGTGGCTCAGTTGGTTAAGCGACTGCCTTCGGCTCAGGTCATGATCCTGGAGTCCCGGGATCGAGTCCCACATCGGGCTCCCTGCTCAGCAGGGAGTCTGCTTCTCCCTCTGACCCTCTTCCCTCTCGTGCTCTCTCTCTCTCAAATAAATAAAATCTTTAAAAAAAAAAAAAGACAATGAAATGCTGATAAAAAGAGTAATTTCATCCCATTATGGCTGGTGTGAAAAATGGGTATTGTTTTTCTGGGTGGTGGGAATGTAAATTAGCACAATATTTTAGATATAAATTTTGTAGGATCTATAAAAATTTTATATGCGCGTACCTCTGGAGCCAATAATACCACTTCTAGAAATGTATCTTTTTTTTTTTAAAAAGATTTTTTATTTATTTATTTGAGAGAGAGAATGAGATAGAGAGAGCATGAGAGGGGTGAGGGTCAGAGGGTGAAGCAGACTCCCTGCCGAGCAAGGAGCCCAATGTGGGACTCGATCCCGGGACTCCAGGATCATGACCTGAGCCGAAGGCAGCCGCTTAACCAACTGAGCCACTCAGGCACCCTCTAGAAATGTATCTTATGAAAATAAGATATGTACAAACATGTATGTACAAAAATGCATATTACATGATGAATTTTCTTTTACATATCATAATCTTTAATACTATCTCCTTGCCTTAAACTCTAAAAGCTACATGAGATCAAGGGACTTTTGCCACATATTAGGGGCTCACAAAATTTATGTTGAATGAGTAAGTAATAACTGAGTAAGTTCACTGCAAGTACTGTTACAATAGCAAAGTAAGCCTGACCACATACAATGCAGTACTATGCACTTAATGTTATGAGCTGACTCAGAAAAAAAGTCCGTGAGATATTGTTGAATAAAAGAAGAAAACTGCAAAAAAAAAAAAAAGTTCTAACTTATAAAAGGGGAAATGTGCAAATATATATGTTCACATATAAAAGAATATGGAGAGTTATATATTCATCAAATTGTTAATGGTGGTCAACCTCTAGAGAGTAAGCTTTTTAATTAGTTACGGATACTTCTCAGAAACATTTTCACAGGAGTGTATATTACTTTTGTAAATAACAAAATTAATGTAGTTCAATTCTTTAAAGAAAACTTGCAATTTGTATATTTACTTCCTTAGCCTCAGATGTTTAGTTCATCATATTTATTCTTAAACTAGGTGTTCTTAACCAAGAATTGATGGATATCTATGGGCTAAACGATGATGTGATGGCTTAAAGGGGGGGCTGTAGCCCCTCCCTTTGGAATTATTTTCAAAATATTTCTTAGGGAGATGGTCCATAGTTTCATTAGATTCATTAGATTCAAAATATTTCTTAGGGAGATGGTCATAGTTTCATTAGATTCTCACAACTACCTATAATACTGTATTCTCACTTAACCTCATCTCCAACCTTCTACTACTAGTAGTAATTTACTTTCCTTTTAAAAAAACTATGGCAGTAGACTCCTTGACTCTGACCTACTAACTTTTGAAAGAACAACAATGAAGCTTAACGCCTCTTTTGATGAGTTAAGTACCTAATGCTTAAACATAGCACCTGTATGCTAGAATTATCAGACCTTTAACTAGGTGCCAAAAAAGACCAATCTTAGGGTTGGTTTTCATAGAAACCCAACACTCACCATTTTCTTCATGGCAGTAATCAAACCCTGCCACACTACATCTTCGGAAAACCATCTTATTCTCAGTGAGAGTTCCTGTCTTATCAGAAAAGAGGTACTGAATCTGTCCAAGATCCTCAGTGATGTTCAGGGCTCGGCACTGAACAGTGGAATCCATCTTCTCATTGTAGAAATCCACATCACTTTGTATAAAATATATCTGTCCGAGTTTCACAATTTCAATGGAAACGTAGAGAGAAATGGGAATCAAGACCTAAGAGGAACCAAGTAATTCAAAAAATGTTAGAGAGCAAAAAGAAAGTTTGAGAAACCAAATATAGTTGGGTAAGTAACAAATATCTTAAAATTCTATGATGAGCTCAACAGAAATTACCTGTAACAAAATGATCATGGTCCAGAACATATAGAATCCTGCCAACACTGGTGATATGACATGTCCATCAGGCTCAGGGATATTAAAAAACATCATGCTTTCATATCTACTCAACCAGATTCCATGACCTTTCAAAAAACACACAGACATGAAAAGGATGCTATATATGTATTATGTAAATATAGAACTTCATTCCTAAAGAGGAATAAAAGTATTTATTTTGGTTGAACACCAAGGGTTTATTTTTGAAAACAAACTGAAATGCAAAAGGCTCCACATTCTCCTGTCTCGGTGTCTCTTTAAATCTCTTCCCAGGTCCCTTTCCTACTGTGGCCACATGTAACTGGATATAATCAACATTAATGCCTTTCAGATCACAGAATGAGAAAGATAAAGATCTGATGGAAAAAAACTATTGGCAAATAATCTCCTTTGCAGAAGTCAAATATTCATAAATATTTCAAGAATTAAATACTTTTAAATAGAGATCTTGCTGAAAAGATGTCAGTATAAAAAAATCCTATTTTACCTACCCAATGCACCAGTTAAACACATCACAACCAAAAGCAGGACACACCAGAGGACATCTGTATTTGCTCTCCTTTCTAATTTGCTGCGCTTATACCTTGGACCACTGTTGTTCAGCATTGCTTTGGTTTCATGGCCTACACAGGTAACATGTCAGAAAATGTGCAAAATTAAAGCCAGATAGCAAATATCAAATTTTTAAATCTCTGTGACAGATACAAAGAGAAGTTGCATAATATATTTTGCTAATTTAGTTTGCTTTTGTGATCCATTTAGAAAAACAGAGACCAAGGATTAAGTTTATCAAGACAAAATTTCCTTTCTGCTTTTGTAAACTGCATTTTGAATAAATGGAAATGTTAACTTGAAGAAAAACACAGAGGAGACAACAGTGAAAATGGGAAGTGTCACTGACCTGCGTAAACCACAATGCCCACAACAGCCTCTGTGTTTCTAATGGTGCATCCTCTAAGTAATAAATTTTCTTTACTGAGACCCACACGTTCTTTGTTGGAATGTTCTCTGTAAGAAAGACAGCACAGAGATTCATTTTTACTTAGCAAAAGTGGAGGGAAAAATAAATAGCAAAAATGGGGATGTAAAAATAAAAATCATGGATTTTGAGTTTTCTTGACTGGGAGTATTAATTTGAGCAGTTCAGAAGAAAGGTTTCAAATCTCTGGGCCATTTGCTTTTGTTATTTTGTTTTGGCGCAGAGAAAGATGCAACAAATTTCAACTACCACTGTTTTCTAATATTCACTGTTTGTCAACTTCGAGCACCACAGAAACTCAAAAATATTCCAAATAAGGAGATGTTACTCTAGTACAAACTGTATTTCAGCGTAACTTAGTAACAGACAAGGGAAAAGTTCTTGATAGAATTAGGAAATTACTTTTTCCAACCCAGATGGAATCAAGGATCGTTCTAGGCAATGGTAACCTATGGCTGCTAAAATCATTAGGTGACACACTGATGAGGAATTTTATAATGAAAGGATAAGGCTGAGAATACCAATCTTAACAGAACCACTGACGGGACAAGGGACATCATGGGCCTCCCGATGGTATGGAATAGAAGCACATGTCTCCACAGGATCCTAATCAAGGCTCTGTCACCGCAAATCAACCTGGGGTCTGCGGCATCAAGAGATCTGTGAAGGCTTTGAAACTGTATGCAATATTTCCTGCGTGTACGGATGTGTGGATATCCACGTCTACCTTGGTAGAAAGAGGAACTATTTCTTTCATCAGATTCGAAGGTGCCCCTGGACAGTTTACAGGAAGTCAGAGGGCCAGAAAAAAAAACAATGTTCACCACCACCCCAAGGATGCAGTGGGCCAAATCTAAGTGCAGTATAAACCGCAGCCAAAATGACCTGGCTTATTCAACAAATGGATGGCAAGGGGGCACAGGGAGAAGCAGGGAGGTCTCAACTCGGGAAGAAGGCAATCAGCTCAGTCTAGAAAGGGGTAAATTCTACCAGCTAAATGACCTAATTTCTTGGGAGGGAAAATTTAGAGACATGTCAACCAAATGAAATGGGCAGACCTTATTCTGATCCTGGTTAGGCTGTACTGACTACAAAAAATTTTTTTGAGATAACTGGACAAATCTGAACAAAAACTAGTTATTAAATGATATCAAGAAATTGTTCTTAATTTAGTTAGGTGTGATAATGATGTTACGGCTCTGGTCCTTTACTGTTATGTATTCATAGTGAAGTAGTTACAGTGAAATGCTAATGGGGAAGAAATAGGAAGATAATTAAAACAAAGTTGGCAAAATTAGCCCATGAGTGTTCATTATATTTTTCTTTCTGCTTTTGCATGCTTGAAATGTTCTGCAATAAACAACTTAAAAATTATCAAAGTAATTACTTAAGTTATGATAGTGGCAAAAATACAGAGAAAAACAACTGGAAATTTTTTTTAAATAAGCAAAAAGTAATGTATTTCACCTATTTTGAAAATGCCCTCTTCATTTCAGCATTAAAATTAGACTGTTTTCTAAGCAATATGCTTCAGTCAGTAAGTTGTTTCTTTTTTCTTACATATAGGAAAACTGTCCCTGTATCTGGCATCCTTGCTATCTGGAAAAATAACTCTTCAAAGAAGGTTTCATACCACAAAGGACAAAAAAAATTGATTTGTTCCTTCACTCCTATATCTGTAAACACCTTATAAAGAGATTTATGTTTACATTCCTTCATATACGTCATTTTATGTACAAAGAGACAACCATGGAGTCATAGTCAGGGTCAGCAATGTCCTTGGGTTTAATTTAATTCTACTTCCTGGTTTTATAGAGGAAGAATTTAAGTCCCAACATTCACATTTCCATGTAGTATTCCCAGGCAAACACCACACAATGCTCATCAGGATAGCATTCATTATCCCTAGAACTTTTATAGGAACAGATTTAATATACACAAGCATTTCCAAAGTTCCTCAGTAAGATTTTAGATTTTTTTCCCCCCCTGGGATCCTTATTTTTCATGATTACATCACTCTAGGTTACTATCATTAGATCAAAGCCTAACTCCTATCCTTACTGTGTCTGCCCAAACATTAAACAGGTCCTGCACCTGACAGGTATATATTTGGCACTTATGACGTGGGACCTTTGGACTCTATATGAAGCACTGACTGTCCACATAGAGCTCTTATCCATTGAAGAAGCTAGGTAACATTTGCCACATGCCCAGCAGTCCTGCTCAGATGCTGGGAATGGAAAAACACACACAGTCGTGGCTCCTGTGGTCTAAGGGGAGGTAACTGATAGAGAAATATGTAAGTGTAATAAAATTATTAGAGATATCATGATAGAAATCTGATATTCAGCATGCACTGTGGGCACAAATAGGGAGAACGTCAGTTCTACCTGAGAGTAAGACCAGAGAAATCACCATGTAGAAAGTGAGCTTGAGCATCTCAATTTTTGATTTGATTTTTTTTTTTAAGATTTTATTTGTCAGAGAGAGAGAGAGAGAGAGCACAAGCAGGGGGAGTGGCAGGCAGAGGGAGAAGCAGGCTCCACGCTGAGCAAATGATGACCTGAGCTGAAGGCAGACGCTTAACTGACTGAGCCACCTAGGCATCCCTCAATTTTTGTTGATTTTAGAAAACAGACCACAAAGCAGGAAAGGAATAAGAAACTAGTTTCGTGGATAAAAATAACTCCACATAAAATCACTGTATCTTCCTGAGCTGACTCATTCAATGCTTCCCTGCAAGTTGCTGAAGCCAGTTCTCAACAGAGGCATTAACAGAGCAGACCCAGGGAAGTCCAATCACTGAAGAAGACAGAATCTCAGGGAGTGAGAGGAAGCTGAGAGCATCTTCTGGATGTGGATTCCAAGAGGAAGGCAATTCCCGTGGTCAGACCAGGCTAATCAGAAAGTAAGGCACCACACTTGAAGCAGACAGACATCAGGGGAGCCCATCTTGAATGGAAAAAACCAAAGAGCAGGCAAACATGGCATCATGGAATCTGGAGGCAAGTGATAATTAGGAGAATCAGGAGGTTAGTGGGTCCCTAGAGCTAGGTGAGGGCTCTGGGGCAAGACTGAGTACCCACAGCAGCAAAAGATGTCTCCAGTGTGTCCGTTAAGAAAAAAATCACGTCCAGTGTGGATGAAGACAGAGGCTGACAAGGTAGACCAGGACTCCCGTTTCAGAAATTTGGTTAAGGCACCCATTAATCTGCTTTCCATCACTATAAATCAGCTTTTGTTTTCAAGAAATTATATAAATCAAATCATATAGTATATATTCTTTTCCACCTGGCTTCTTTCACTCAGCATGATATTCTGAGATACATCCATGTTCTTGCGTGTATCATCAGTGAATTCCTTTTCGCTGAGTAGTATTACATGGTATGGATATCCAATTTGGTTATCCATTCACCTGCTGATGGACATTTGGGTTGTTTCCAGTTCTAGACTCTCACAAATAAAGCTGCTATGAATATTTGTGTGCAGGTTTTTGTATGAAGAAATGTTTTATTTTCTCTTAGGTAACCACCTAGGAGTGGAACAGCCCGATCATACAGTGGACATATGTTTAACTTTACAAGAAACTTCCAAATTGTTTAAAGTGGCTGTACTTTATATATCCCCACAGGTGGTATCTGAGTGCTCCGGTTCCTCTACATTCTCACCAGCACTTCTATTCTTGGGTCTTTTTTTAGCAGTTGTAGCTCTGTGGTTTTAACGTATATCTTTTGACATAGCTATTTGTCATCTACATAAGAAGTGTCTTTTTTTTGGTGAAGTGTCTGTTCAAACTTTTTTACCATTTAAAAAACCATATTGTTTGTTTTCTTATTGCTCAGTTTTGAGATTTCTTCATGTATTCTGAACACAAGTCCTATGTCCAATACATGCATTGCGAATATTTTCCTCCAGTCTGTGACTTATCTTCTCATTCACTTAACAGTGTCATTGAAGAGAAAACGGTTTTAATTTTGATGAAGTTCTTTTTTCTATTTCTGGCCTTTTATGGATTGTGCTTTGGGTGTTGTATCCAAGAAATCTTTGCCTAACCTAAGGTATCAAAGATTTCCCTTATGTTTCCTCTATGTGTAAGGAGTTTCTAATCTTAGGTTTACATTTAACCATAGGCTCCATTTTTGGTTAAGTTTTTTACACAGTGAGAGGTATGGCTTGACATTTATTTTTTAGAATATGGACATCCAATTGTTATAGCATCATTTGTTGAAAACTAATCTTTCTTTACTAAATTGCTTGTGTACCTTTGTCAAAGGCACATTGATGGATAACAAAAACCAGCTGACTGTAAATGTGTGGATCAATTTCTGGACTCTATAATCTTTCAATCTCTTCTGATCTACTGGTCTGTCTTTATGCCAAAACAACACTAACTTGATTATTGTACCTTTACAAGAAGTCTTGAAATCAGGCGGTGTTAGCTTCCCACTTTGTTCTTTTTCAAAGTTGTTTTAAGTTAACATGGGTCCTTTGCACCCCCATATAAATTTTTAGAATAAACTTGTCGATTTCTTTTAGAAAAAGACCAAAAACAAAACAAAACAAAACAAAAACAAAAACCCAAACCATGCTGGGATTTTGATTGTGATTACACTGAATCCACAGATCTATTTGGAGACAAACTGACATCCTAAGAATATTGTGTCTTTCAACCCATGAACAACATATATCTCTCCAACTATTTAGGTCTTTAATTTCTCCCAGCAGTGTTCCATGGTTTTAAGTGTGCAAGTGTTTCACATCTTTTGTCAGAATTATCCTCAGGTATTTCATTTTTTCTGATGCTATTATAAGTTGTATTTGGAAAAATTTCAGTACCCGGTTGCTCATTGCTAATATATAGAAATACAATTGATTTCTGTATATTGACACTTCCTACAACCCTGTCAAACTCACTTATTAAATTCTTATAAATTTTATCAGGTTTTTCCCAAAGAACATCAAACCATCTACAAATAAAAGACAGTTTTACTTTTCTTATTTGATAGCTTTTATTTCCTTTTCTTGCCTAACTTCACTAGCTAGAACCTGCAGCACAATCTTGAATAAAAGTGGTAAAAGTGAATAACCATGTCTTGTTCCTGATCTTAGGGGAAAAAACATTTAAAAGCATTTAGTCTTGCATCATTAAGAATGATTCTAAATGCAGGTTCTTCATAGATGCCCTTTATCAGGTTGAGAGAGTTCCTTTCTATTTCCAGTTTGCAAGAACAGGAGTTAGATTTTGTCAAATGCTTTGCAACTATGAGATGATCACTTGGTTTTTCTTTTACAATTTGTTAATTACGACTTGTTCATATGGTGAATTACATCATGTGATTTTTTTCTAATATTAAACCAACCCTGAATTTTGGGATAGGTCCCACTGGGTCATGATGTATTATCCTTTTTACATATTGTTGGATTTGGCTTGCTATAATTTTGTGTAGAATTTTTACATCTATGTTCATGCAGAATACTGATCTTTCCTCATATGTCTTTGTATGCTTTGTTATTAGGATAACTCTGGCGTTGGAAATTTTCTCTACCATTTTGTCTCCAGATCACCACTATGAAGTAGGTCTAATTATCTCCTCTTAAAAATCAGGAGACTGAAGATCAAAAAGAATAAATAACTTGGTTCAAGGCATAAAGCACTAAAGTGGCCAACACCAGACCTGAAATTAGGTAAGACCTCAAATTCTAGCTACCCTTACAAAAGGGACATAGATACCACGAGAAATCTCCAAAATGAACACTGTTGGGACTTCCCATACTTTTTCTTACACATGTTCCAAACCCTTGGCTAACTTTTGCCAACCAGAAATATCCACCTGATACTCTAATTCTGCAGGAGGACACTATCTTATCCTGTCACTTCGGTTGCCAGTTCTTTCCAGACACCTCCTTCCAAACACCATGTCTTGGGCTTACTATGGAGCTCGTGGAAAACATTCTTACGCTACTGACAGAGACTTTATAACTATTTTAAGAAGAAGCTTTTGGTGTTTTTAAATCATACATAAGTAAATATTTAACTAAATGATTAAAATAAAGCTAAATTAATAGATGGCTAAACACATGGCCTTTGGTGATTTAACTTGGATATATGGACACATATATTTTATTGAGTTAAATATAACTGCAATCAACAATTCCACTCATACCAACAAAGGTAAGTCATTTATCACTCACAGATAGCCTCGGAATCTGTTGAGGTCATTGTTTGGACTTTCACATTCTATCTTACTGGAGAATTTCTCTGGGTCAACTTCAGAGTCCTAAAAATAAATAAATAAATAAATAAACAAACAAACAACTATATATACATTTTAAATCACAACACAAGAAGAATTCAATGTCAAAACGATGACATTTTTACGTATATCACTTAATTTGCATTAAGCATATATGTGAACATTCTGAGCACATATACATTTAATTCCAACACATTTTATTTAAAATTTAAAAATAAGCTGGACATCAGCATCTTACAAAATTCTCTAATGGATTAAACGATAATTTTAGAATGCTTGATGAAACCAATGAGCAAATAAGTAAAGGGTTTTTATAGAACACAGGCACAGATTCACTAAGAATAAGCCATGTGAACTTTATCTCATTTCCTTGTTTTTATATGAATGTTCGCTTAATAAAAGAAATACCATTGATATATCTTGTAACGCATTAACATATCACAGCAAATGTATGGAAAATCTGAGTTATATAATCATATGATTTGATTTGTTAATCAATTTTTTGAGTTCTTCTGATGTACCAGAATCTCGACTATGTACTTTAAATATATTAATTTCTTCTTTAAAACCCCATGAGGTAGGTGTTATAATTAGGTCTAATTAACAGATAAAGACAGAGAAGCACAAAGAAGATCAATAATTTGCTATAGGTTTCCACATAAGGCAGGCTTTAGAAATAGGACTGCAAACTAGGTCATGGGATTCCAGAGCACTGACCCTTAACTGAACCCAAAGTATGATGACTAATCAACTGCCATCACCCTTAAAGTAGGTACTTAGTGGTATATAACAGAATCTCAAATTGTATAAGATTTTTACCAATGTCTTAGGTATATAAATGCTCACAAAAGTGACAATGACAAGCTGAGAGGCATATCAATCACAGGATCCAAATTAAATCCAGAGACAGAAAGATGGCCCATTGTTACATCAGATGATGAAATTTACTGAAGATTAGGGCATTTATGTGGCTAAAACACTTTTTAGTTTACAAGTATAAGATGAAGAAAACCTGACTTAACAGTTCAGTTTTAAAAAGACCATTATTTTTTTTTTTAGTTTTGATACCTGCATGCTTGTTATTTTTAAATTTTTTTATTAACATATAACGTTTATTAACATAAACAAAAATTGTTTGTTTTAGAGGTACAGGTCTTTGATTCATCAGTCTTACATAATACGCAGCGCTCACCATAGTACATACCCTCCCCAATGTCCATCACCCAGCCACCCCATCCTTCCCAACCCCCCTCCACTCCAGCAACCCTCAGTTTGTTTCCTGAGATTAAGAGTCTCTTATGGTTTGTCTCCTTCTCTGGTTTCGTCTTGTTTCATTTTTCCCTCCCTTCCCCTATGATCCTCTGTCTTGTTTCGCAAATTCCTCATATCAGTGAGATCACATGATACTTTTCTTTCTCTGACTGACTTATTTCGTTTAGCATAATACCCTCCACAGCGTTGCAAATGGCAAGTTTAAAAAGACCATTAATTTTTAAAATACTTCATCTCAAGTGTTTCCAGAGAAAGGGAAAGAAAACTGATATGTAAGCACTATCCATGACATTTTTACATATATTACCTCATTTGCATCTCACAGCAAAGCTATGAAGCAGGCATTATTGTTTCTACTTTAAGATAAACTGATACATAAAATAAGTGACTTGCCCAAGGTCACACAGTAATTAAATATCAAAACAGGAATTCATTCAAACTCATGTTAATATAGCTTTAAAGTTCTTGTTTCCCTTGCCACAGCAGGGTCTATTAAGGTCTAGAAGCTCTGTGGCAAGAGAAGCTACACGAATCTCAAAAGGTCTGGGTATAGATGCAATTACAGATTTTAGGAACAGAAGGTGATTATTTCCATTGCAAAATAACTCTCCAAATTGCAAAGTAATTCCGTTTCCTTTAATTCAGTTCCAAAAAATATAGGATTGCCAGACTAAAATGTGTGAACTTCAAAGTCATTACATCCTATTATCTATAAAACACTTCCACAGATAGCTGGAAATGGATTAAGTCCTCTGGGATTCTATTTTGCAATAGTAAAAATGAATTTAAAAATCTCTTTATATGTACCTGTGAAAATCTTCTGAAAAGAAAATGTTAATAAATCACCAACTGAGAACACATTATTTACCTGTTCTGCATATCCTCTAACCACCTGCCTCTGTTTTAAATTGCTCTCTCCATCAAGACCAGAAGTCTCAATGTGACAGATTCCATCTGGATCAGTAGAAAAGAGTAAGACCATGTCTGCAGGAATAACCTCATTACAGGAAAGGCGAATAAAGTCCCCAACAGCAACATCTTTCCAGCACTGGTCGACATATTTTTTCTCTTTCCTAACATTAGGGGGAAACAAAAGTATAAAGAGAGTATGAAGACAGAAACATATATAGTCTTATTTTTTCAGTTTTGTGTATAATTTAAAGCATGTTTAAACCCTTAGGGTGAATTTTAATCCATTAAATGTTAAAAGGGAAGCCAGAGAAAACCTAAATTCCAGAATTTGTTTCACCTGAAAATTGAGTTATTGAGCTAATAAAACATATTTCTCAGCTCCTTTGCCCTTTGAGATTTTGAACTATTATGCTGTTTGAGGTGTAACTGGAATAAAATGAACATTTGCTGGGTTTACTCACGTACAACACAATCCCTGTGTACTGCTGTTGTCAGGTATCAAGGATCCAGAAATGCACAAGACACATCTACTCTCACATCACTTCCTGTCTGTCTGATAGGATGAATTAAAGAAAACACCAAGGAAGTGAAATAAAAATAAAATGAGGGGCGCCTGGGTGACTCATATGGTTGGGTGTCTGCCTTTGGCTCAGGTCATGATCTCCAGGTCCTCGAATCGAGCCATGCATCTGGCTCCTGGCTGGCTCAGCAGGGAGTCTGCTTCTCCCTCTCCCTCTGCCTCTCCCCTGCTTGTGTGCTCTCTGTCTCTGTCTCTCTCTCTTAAATGAATAAATAAAATCTTAAAAATTTTTTAAAAAATGAAATAAAATGAATACTCAACATTTTAAAAATTATTATACTACTTATTAACACCTCTAATTATCACTTAATAGAAATACTGGTAAGACAGTCCTGAGTCTGATGCAGCTAATCACTAGAAAAGGAGGATGGAAAACATTCACCCTTTTCAGAAGTGTAGTTTTCCGCCATATATATTCATTTTAAGAAAAGATACATCATTTGAAGTTGTCTTGCCTTAAATACCCTGCTTTATGTTAAAGTTTCTGCCATGCTTCTCAAGCCTTTTCATACTAACCTGCATGAATTATGCTTCAGAAAGCGTTTTCCTTAGAGTAGAATGAGGAAATCTGTATCACAGAACATCGTATCAACTGGTTAAACAGCATTTCATACACAGTGTCACCAACCAATATTAGGAAGGCTGTCCCATTCCCTTATTGCCTACCTAATAACCATAAAAAACTGGTATTTGTCACAAAAATACACTTATTTCAAAAGTAAAGATTTATTTCCAATTACATTTATAGAGCTAAATATTCACACTCATTGTCAAAGATGCCTGGGAGATAGCTATATTCTAAATTATGCATCAGATTAAATAGAAATGCCACCTTAGGGCAAAACTTGTATACTTTCTGCTCTACAGAATTATATCCGTTATTTCAAGAAATATTTAGCTTAAAGGGCTACCTAAGAAATACATTTTCAGGGCTTATTTTCCCAAAATATCTAATGCACCAGGTTGAATCCAACTAAAGGAAATCCTTGATTACCTAAAGAGTTGGTTAGTTTACAGAGAAAGGCAAATCAATGATTTTGTCCTTACCATTCTTTTTCCTAGTGTTTGTGCACACCCGTTCACTCTTCGTGGAGGAAAGTAAGAGAGAACATCCAAAAACATAGGTATGGGTCATATTTCAAAGGTTCAGTCCTAAAAGTCTAGGAGTAGTGATTTCATTCCAAAGAAAATGGGGATTCACAAGCTTCACCAGAAGAAGGAGGATGGGATGCTACTTCTATTTACTAACTCCTGTGACAGAGTAATGGATGGACTTTGGGTGTCAAGCTAGTTTGGTGTAGGAATGGCCAAAAAAACTAATGTAAAGTTATTGAAATAATTCAGGAGAAGAATGAAGATGGTCAGAAGGCAGCAGCAACAGAGATAAACAGAAGATTAATTCAAGACATATTTGGGTTTTTTGACTTAACTACATGCTTTAGGACTTACCACACCACATTTTATGACTGAACTACATGTAAAGGAGTTACCAAGCATGACTCTACAGTCTCTGACTTGTATGATGGGATGATTGAATGGTGCCTTTCACCACATCTCAAATTTTCGATCATCTGGTTGCATGAGAGGGCAGATAATAAACTCATTGGAAAGTTTTTATCTGAAGCGGGATGTGAAACCGAGGATGTGCTGCAATTTGAGGGTTCTGATCTTATGCTCATGGGTACAGATATAAATGTGGAAGTCCTAGGAACATAGAGGGCAGGTGACACCAGGTAAGGACATGAGATTCCTTAGGGAAGGAGACTTCAAGGTAATAAAGAAGTGGAAGGAGACCCCAGAGAAAGTAATATCAGAGAAATCTAGAGAGAAGGAAACTTCAAAAAGGGAGTAATCCTAGTGAAACAGCAAAGGGGCCAAGCCTATGGTATTCAGTGATTAGGATGTCTGTTGACTATGGAAAATGCTGATAGAGTGAAATTGTTGCTGGGAGTATGAATAAGGAAGTGAGACCTCCATGAACCAGAGAGCGACTAGAAGTTGAAGAAGTAGAATATTTCATGATGTTTAGCTATGAAAGGAAATAAGGGGTAAAAGCAGCCACTGCAATGAAAGGTAAGTCAAAGGACAAAGGATGAGAGTAATTGGACATGAACATGAGATGTACGAAAGGAGTCCATGGAACAGGCAAGGTAGAAGACAGAGCACTGAGTGGGGGATGCTGGTGGAAGCTATGGAGAAACAAGGAATGGGATTAACAGCACAGAGGAAAGGATTCCTATCACAATAAAGGGAGTTGCCTCTTCATCTAAGGTCAGAAGAAAGTTGTTGAAAATGTGAATGATCCACGAAGGAATGGGGGGTACACAATTCATGTTTCATGGCCTCTACTTTTTCTATGAGGAAAGCTACAAGGAAAATTTGCTAAGAATTTGTAAAGATAGGAAGAGAAGACAGACTTGACTCTTAGGGTTAGGAATTTTATTTTTCTTTCAGACATAAGAAGCAGGATTCCTCTAAAGGACAAGTTTATTTATTCTACATTGGAACAAAATTTAAATGAAGCCAATTTCATAATTAACTTCACTTTTCCCTATTTGGAGTATACACCAGGATTTCAAAAAAAATACCTAATTTGCCCAGCAGCTAGCTAGTTCAGATCAATAAACATCTACGGACCTTAATTTATGCCAGTTACACGTTAGGTGCTAAGAACACAAATGGTTCATATATGGTCACCACCCTATACAAGTTATGGTTGAAATTAGAAAAAGAGACACAAACAGTACTTTCATAAGAGAGAGGTATGCATGCCCAGGTTACTACGGGAGCCAATAGTTGGGGTGTTTAGCCCTGGAGGAGGTGAGTCTTGATGGATGACCAAGAATGACTCAGGTGAAGAAAGGTGGGACAGTGTATTAGTCAAGGTACAAAGACATAGGGCAAGAGAGAGCTCGTGTGGGAAAGCAACTGCAAGCGAGTGACAATGCTCACTGCCACATTTAACTAGCTCTGAAGATTTCTCACTGTGGTAGACTCAAAATGAGACTATATTTCCTTACCCAACAAAGAATTAAAGCTAGTAGGAGGACCTTCTTCTCCCACAGCCTGAATGTTCAGCTAGAATTTCGTGCATCTACTTGGTTGTATGTGCTTCTGAACTACTCTCATTGGACAGAACATTGCTCTCACAATCCCTCCTTCAGGCAAACTTCTAGACCCATTTCGCTTCTTTAAGAGTTCAAGATCACACATCTTTGCTACATAAGCCTTGGGAAACATTGGGAAGGACACACTGGACTATTAACTGTGATTCCACTGGAGTGGGAGAAGGGGAGAGGTAAGAAGGAAGGGTGGAGAATGCAAACTTCTACTTCTCGCTTTAACAAATTTAAAGAGAGAAAGATGAGAATTATGAACAAATTTTTCTCTGATTTTTTTAGCATTTTCCCATGAGATGCTAAAAAAATTCATAATAAGCAAATAATGAATAATCGTTGCATAATACAACAGCAAAGATTTAACAGATGCTCTATATTCACCAGCTGATTTAATTTTTGTATCAATGTTATGTGGTTGGTCCTATAAATGAACTATGATCCCTGCCCCTCTGCCTTTATAAATGAGAAAAACTGGTTTTGGCAAATTAGGTAACTTGCTCAAAGTCACACAGCTCCTAAGTGGTCCTGGGATTTAAAACAAGGCTGGTAGCTCCAGAGCCCATCTCTCAAGAAGCAGACTTTACTCCAGCTACACTCACTTCCTGATGACCACCAAATAAAAAATGTTTTAGTTGTATATTAGAAAGCGAATTTGAAGAACCATCACTTTTGAAAACATCACACAAAAGGTTGGTTACCTTAGAAGGCCACTGATGTTTAGTCTTATTTTAAGCAGCATGAAATTCTATGAATTGACGAGATTCATGAATTTATGATAGTCCTAAAATGTTAACATTAGCCAGTATTTTGAAACTCCTAAATTCAACACAGTGATTTTTCTAAAGATCAGAAAATAATGTAGCGTCCTGGAGGGAAGGCACTGTATCTATTTTTTTAAAATCTATTTTTCCTTTAAATCTCAATCTCTCAGGGCCTACAACACAGTAAGGCACTCAAATTTGTGAAGTGATTAATAGTTTTGTTTTCAACACACTTCTATTATCCTTGAAACAAAACTTAAAACCTTATAAACAGCTGTTATTTGAAAGGCAATATTGAGAAAGTTAGGTTTTCCATAATAGCTCATTCCAACTTAATTGAGGTATAATAAAGTTTAAATGTTTAATTTCTATATTAGTGTGTTATTTCCCAAGATACTTGCCCAAAGACAAGCACCATGTGAAAGACCACATATTACAAATAAGAATCAAATTATCTGCACAGAAATGTTAATACGCTTCTTCCAAAAGCTTGCACAATTTAATGGCTTCATACTTTCACCTTAATTTTGTTGAGGAATAATTTGTTTTCTAAAGTGATGTCTTTGCATTTCATAAAAATTTAAGTTAGCCTGTTTAAATCGACAAGGCATGGTCTTACAACCTACCTTTATTTCTTTATATCCTTATAATTTGTTCCAAGAACAATATGGGGGGTGAAAGGTATTATTTCTTCTGCAATACCAAACAAAAGCAAATTACATAAAATAACAGATAAAAGGACCAAGTTACCAGGTTCTATTATGAAATGCAATCATAAAGTGGTACCTTGGGATAGACCTTAAACAATTGAATAGAATATTGCATCTTCTCTTTAAGTTTATATGCAAATCATCTAAAATAGATCTGGACTACGTCCAAAAGGACACCTGAGAAAAAAATTATACCAGGTCTCCCACTATGCAATTTTAATATTTACAAAATCATGCCGTGTCCTAAAGAGTTCTCAAATGTTGATTAAATAACTTGATAACGTGGCAAACTCCAGCTAATAGTTATTACTAACCTACAAAAATCATCATAGTGGCTAACCTTTACTTAGCACTTAGAAAGGGCTAGGTTCTATTGATTACTGTTTTATTACTATTATATTCATAACGAAGAGAACTGGGGTTTAGCTAGCTTATGCAATTTGCCCAAAGCTAAATATAGCTACTAAGTGAGAAAATCAGGATTAGAACTTATTTAGAACTTAAAAAAGCAAACAAACACACATTATCAACTTTAAACCTAGCACTAGAAGTCAACAATCATTTATAGACAAAAACCTATATTTAAAAATACATATAAGAAGCATTCTTCCCATTTGCTAAATTTGGTATTGCTGAGTAATTTTTAAATTGTTCAAAATCTGGACTTTGTTCATCATATAATCATTCTAAAATACTATTTCCTACAACTATTTTTTGAGGGTAAGACTGTATCAATAACACCTCTCTATCCCTGGCACATGATAAAGACATAAATGTTATCAAATGATTCATAGCAGTATTTTAGTAGAACACTTATGACTTTAAAATGAAAACCATGAGCTTTTCCTATTATTTTTAGTTTTCTATAATACATGAGTTTTTCTGGTTAGCTTTAGATCAGATATAAGAAAAAAAAATAGACCAAATTTTTCCTTATCTAAGTACAAGTCATATCATCCTACAAAGGAGGAAAAAAAAGCTAGTTTTGTTTCTGGATCCTTAAAACGGATGTTGAGAAAGTCACTGAAGAATTCTAATAATGAACAGAATTCAGAATCCTTCAGGTTTCAGCTTAAGTATCACTTTATGTGAGCAGCTTGCCCTAACTATCTCCTCTGCGCTCAAATAAACTGGAAGACAATTCTACTATCAGGATAAGCCTTTGAGTTATTTTTCTCCCTAAAGTAAACAAAACAAAAATTACATCATCTAGTTGAACTCTTGGTCAGTCAAAAGAGCCTTAAATTTGTTCAAAATATACTTTTTATTAGAAAACTAGCCTTTTGAACCTAAATGTCTTTTGTTCAGACTTGGTAACTAGAATAGAATCGGATCTCTAGTCTGACCAATTTAGAATTACAATCTTGGGAACTTAGAGTTTAAACAAGAACACTAAAGTCAATCCAAGAAATGTATTAAATACTCTGAGATATCAGAAGAAACAGTGGCAGCATCTGTCTAAGGGAACCTGTCAAGTCAGCTCAGAGGCTGAAGGAAGTGCTTGCCTACTTCTGGGCTCAAAGCTCAGTCTTCTAGCTCTTCACATTTTCTCCCTTGGGGATTTAAGTCAAACTCCTCACTTCAAAATCACCTCTAAACAGACTGATGACTTCAAAATTGCTTACCATAGCCTTTCCGTCTGACTAGAACTCCTGTAGCATGTTCCTATTTGCCCATGGGGCATTTTCACTGCATGCCTGTCTTGCTATCATTTCCAGTTCATCCTACCTGAGGTGAATTTAATGCTCCCTGTTTCTATTGGTGGTACTTTTATCCTCCAAAGCTCAAAAATCGCAAAAGTTCACCAAATTTAATTGGGTTCTTCTTCACAGTATCTCTTCTATGAACCCCTTCCTGTACCTTGCATCTACTCCTAGTAATGCCCTGGACTGATGGGCAGAGGCAGAGTTACCCTCTTTGTAGAACCTGTTCCCAGGACTCGAGTGGACCAATATTCCTCAAGCACAGCTTTCACCACATTCCTTCTCTGCTCAAAAGATGGAAATGAGCAAAGGGTGGGGGGGTGGGGGAAAGAGAGACAGACACACACACAAACCAAGAAACAGACTCTTAACTCTAGAGAATATGACGGTTACCAGAGGGGAGGGTGGGGGATGGGTGAAATCGGTGTTAGGAATCAAGAAGTGCACTTGTGATGAGCACTGGGTGATGTATGGAAATGTTCAATCACTACACTGTACAACTGAAATTAATATTACACTAACTGGAATTTAAATAAAAACTTAAAAAAAAAAAAAGATGGATTCTGTAGAGGCTGCTTTTAGGTAACAGGCTTGAGCGACGGAAACGTGACCCAGGCAAAAGGGCCCACAGCGACCCCCCTGGCTGAATACAGACAGGCCCATCAGGTGACCCACCTCAAAATATCCATAGGCCTTAACTGAGCAATGGGCTACTTTCAACCAGGTACGATTACCAAAAAGGGGAGACATTCCCTATGTCGTCAGATCTCCTCACCTTCCCCCTTTAAAAACAGCCTCCACCCGCTGCCTCGAGGCAGTCTCCTCTGCCGTCCTGCCCGCGGCTCCCTTGTGGTGTGTTCAATAAGCTGCTATCGCCTTTGTCCGGCCTCAGGTGAATTCTTTCACCGCCCCCACACCATGCGCGCTTCCAAATGATCATCGCCCCACGTTTGGGGGTCCCTGTCCAATCAGAGAGACACTGCAGATTCTCTACCCCTGAAGGAAAATATCTCTGATGGTTAATTTTAAGTGTCAGCTTCATGAGGGATGCCCAGACGCTGGTTAAACATGACTTCCGGGTGTGTCTGTGAAAGTGTTTCTGGGAGAAATTAGCCTTCAAGTTGAACTGAGTAAGGCAGACGGTCCTCCCCGGTGTGGGTGGGTATCATCCAATCCCTTGAGAAGAAAAAGGCAGAGTAAAGTTGAATTTACTCTCTGCCTTCCTGAGGCTTGAGCTGGGACACTGATCTCCTCACCTCAGCATCTCTGGTTCTCAGGCCTTCAGACTTGGACAGGAATCTACACCATCAGCTCTGTGGCTCTCGGGCCCTCAAACCACACTGCTGGCCTTCCCGAGACTCCAGCTTGCGGGTACTGGGGCTTCATAGCTTCCTTTATCACGTGAGCCAATTCCTGATAATAAATCTCATTCCTATTGGTTCTATTTTTCTGGACAACCCTGATTAATACACCATCCAAGGAGTAGCCTGGTGTTGGAAGTCCCTCCACAGAAGGCCTCAAACTCCCTCTCTTTTCATTTCTCATTACTGCTCCTAGAGCTGGTTTCCCCCTCAGGCCAAGTCAATATACTCAGTATCCCCAGAACACTCCCCAAGCCTTCCTAACCTCAATATGGGGGGAGAGGTGACATCATAAACTTGTTTGTAAAGCAGTTAACATATCAGATTCAGAATTTCACACATCTGTTCTAATGATGACTTTTTAAAAAATAGATACATTTCTCATGAAAGGGAACACCAGACAATATTCCAAACTTTGTAATTCATTTTCATAAAAGTATGAAAAGTGAAAATTTCATTTTCATAAAGACACGGGAAGTGTTTGCGGTACAATATTAGGCTAAACAATTAGAATAAAAATATATGGAGTAATCTTTATTTTGTAAAACATACACACAATGCACACAGGACTTGAAGATACGGCAGTGTTATAATTTGTTGTCTCTGGATACTAGGATCACATGTATAATTTGTAAATGTAGATTTACAATATACAGCACAGTTCCAAACTCACATTTACAGACTATTCTTAGCTACACAGTCTTTCTGTTTAATAAATACTGAAGATACAGGTCTCCGTGACAGCAAATATGCTTTGGAAAAGACCTCCTATTATGAATGCTTTCTGTTGCTGCAAAGGGGAGAGTTTTATAAGCCTCTAGTTTTGTGTACAAAAAAAGAACATTCTTCCCCATTTTTCAGTATCCCTTTCCTCCACTGGTAGCTCTTATCTTTTTTTTCATATCTCATCTTGTTTTTCATATCCATTCATATTTTTCATATCCCATCCTCTTCTTAATCCCAAATTATAACATCCAGGATTAAAAACTATCTGCTAGCTTTCCCTCTTATGAAGTTTAATTCTTTCCATTCCACTTATACATAAGTTATAGAAGGTTTTGCTTTATCAACTCCTGGATTGACAACGGCTTATATAGATCTTTCTTGACTTATGAAAGGGTTAAATCCCAATAATCTTCTTGCAAGTGGAAAATATTTTAGGTGGAAATGCATGTAATACACCTAACCTACGGAACATCATAGCTTAGCCTACCCTACCTTAAACGTGCTCAGAATGCTTACATAAGCCTACACTTGGGTAAAATCATCTAACACAAAACCTATTTTTATAATAAAGTATTGAAAATCTCATGTAAGTTACTGACTACTGTACTGAAAGTGAAAAAAACAGACTGGTTCTATGGGTACAAAATGATTCATTGTTTACCCTCGTGATCACCGGGCTGACTCAGAATGAGGCTCCCTGCTGCTGCCCAGCATCATGAGAATATCTTACCATACGCTAGCCCAGGAAAAGGTCAAAATTCAAATTCTGAAGTAAGGTTTCCACTGAATGATTACTGCCTTTGAAACACTGTAAAGTCAAAGAATCCTAAATCAGACCATCGTAAATCAGGACCATCTATACATTTTGGTTCTGGTAGGACACCTGAATTAAATTCACTACAGGTCCTTAATAAATATTAGTTGAAAACATCCACCACCACCATCACCAAAAAGGGTCCTGATCACATCTAAGGGGGAAGAAAGTAACATTCTGCATGTTTCTAAATGACACATGTATATTCCCTAGCCCAGTTCCTGTTACACTTACCTACTGTAAACTTTAGTTACTAAATTGTTGATCTGTTTGTCAATTTTGTATTTGCGGTAATCTTCCAAACCATCTTTTATTGCAATAATTGTCAGGACCACCACGAGAGGTAGCATCGTAATTTCCTTTTGGAAGGCTTCTACCAAAGGCACCCAGTTCAAGACAGCTAGAAACAGGAAATATAAATTGGCGGCCCTGCAATCCAAACACACACAAGGAAGGGTTAACAAATCACATAAAAGCCTAAAGCAAAAGGAACAAAAATATCTTAGGGCATTTTCCTACATTTCCCTTAGTTGATTTTCAATGTGACAGAATAGTGAACTAGCCATACCTGACATATCTGAACAACCTGTCACTCCTGTAGATATCCAGCTCATGGCTTTACTGTAATAAATGAGGTAGTCTTTATTAAATATATGGTATGACAGTCTTGGGTTGTGAAAACATAAGAAACATCACAGAAAACACTATTTTCGGGCGCCTGGGTGGCTCAGTCGTTAAGCGTCTGCCTTCGGCTCAGGTCATGATCCCAGGGTCCTGGGATCGAGTCCCACATCCGGCTCCCTGCTCGGCGGGAAGCCTGCTTCTCCCTCCCCCACTCCCCCTGCTTGTGTTCCTCCCTCTCTCGCTGTGTCTCTCTGTCAAATAAATAAATAAAATCTTTAAAAAAAAAAAAAAACACTTTTCTTTTTAAAAGCTCAAAAGAGGGGCGCCTGGGTGGCTCAGTCATTAAGCATTTGCCTTCAGCTCAGGTCATGATCCCCGAGTACCGGGATCGAGCCCTGCATCGGGGTCCCTGCTCCGCGGGAAGCCTGCTTCTCCCTCTCCCACTCCCCCTGCTTGTGTTCCCTCTCTGTGTCTCTCTCTGTCAAATAAATTAAAAAAAAATCTTTAATAAATAAAAAATAAAAGCTCAAAAAATTTAGAGGAAATTCAGTGTTAACACACTGTAGAAATAAATTTTTCAAAACCCCAACTCTCTAGCCTTCAGAAGTTAATCTGCATGTCCAAACATTAGATTCAAACAAGGCTCAAGATAAATAAAGACGCCTGGGAGGTTTTTTTTCCCCTTGAAACCAACCCTTCTATTTCAGCTTTTATGAGATTCATTTTTTTCAGGAACTTCCTCCACTCCTTTATTTTATATATTCAAATACTCCTCCACTGGCCCCTAAGGTAAATTCAAGTAGCCCATTTTCTTAAAAGAAATAGAATCTCAATCCTGCATAGCCCCTCAAGTTTTTATCACATATTTTCCTCATTAACCATTAAACTTCTCAAAATTAATTTACCCCCATTTCTCCTTCCTCATCTCCAACTCCTTGTATTCTGAAAATTCTTTCTTAACCTTTTTTGCTACTTTTTTTTTCTTTTTTAAAGATTTTATTTATTTATTTGACAGAGAGAGACACAGCGAGAGAGGGAACACAAGCAGGGGGAGTGGGAGAGGGAGAAGCAGGCCTCCCGCGGAGCAGGGAGCCTGATGTGGGGCTCGATCCCAGGACCCTGGGACCATGACCCAAGCCGAAGGCAGACACTTAATGACTGAGCTACCCAGGCGCCCCTTTTGCTACTTTTTTGGCCTCACTTATTTCCATGTGGACTGTATCCAAACCAACAGCACTGACCCTGAACTCTGTTCAAGTTTCAGATTCTAATTCATAAAAGACAGAATCACCCGTAGCATGTAAAGCCATTAATTCAGCAAATTCACATCTATATTTTAAACGTATCCATCATTCAATAAATGTATATGGAACCTACATACGGTGAATAATGAGAATGACTATATGCAAAATGAATAATGAATGTTGAGAATCTGTATATTCATATTCGCATCTCAAACTCAACATTTATAAAAACCAAATCATCTAGCCAAGTTTCTTTTTATTCCTGTCTTTACTTTTTCTGCTAATCCTCCTGGTCATTCTCAGCTCAATATGTTCATACCATCTTTTTACTTAATTCCCTGCATCTAATCCATAATATCTGTAATAATCCTTCTTTTCGTTCCCACATTTTTCTAAGCTCAGGTCTTACCACTCGCCAGGGTATATATAGCATCTCCCTAAATGTTCTCTCTGCCTTTGCTTTGTTTCTAATTGCGCCAGGCAGAGGGCTCTACTTTCCAGACCTCAAGCAATGTATGCTACTGCCTTTCTGCTTTTACTTATCATACTCCTTCCCCCATCTGAAAGGTGCTTTGCCGACACCTCTGCCTTGAAAATCTCACTCGCTCTCCATAATTAAGTTCAAATGCCCTTTCCTCTTCTCTTGCTCCATTATTTCTCTTCTGAGGCTTCTATCCTACTTGTTAGCACTTTATAACACTCGTCACATCTGCTGTGTCTTTTCATTGTATACGCATCTTGTTTCCCTTGCTAAAAGCAAACTCCATTAGGAAACGAGCACCATTTAGATATGTATTTCCTTCAATGCCTAAACTCATAGGAGAGCTTCAATAAATACATATTAAACTGAACCACATGTCGTCGCTTCACCTAGTGAAGAGCTCTATTTCCCCATATCATCAAGTAAGAAAAAGCTCAAATTAAAATGCAACATGGTCTAATAGAAAGAACACGGAAGCAAGAGTGAAAAGACTCAAGGCAATAGGGTCAGCTCCTAATCACTGGCACGACATTGGGTAAACCAGTGTAACAAACTTCGTTTCCTAATCTATAATATGAAAGTAACAATATCTTCTCTGGTCAAGAGAAAGCATTTACCACTTATAAAGTGCTATGTGAACATAAGGGCTCATCATTTCACAACAAACTCTACTAGAATCGTCAAAGTAAATGTCCCAAGTCTTAGCTCAGGTAACATATAATGTTATAGAAATGAAAGATCTTATGTTAACTAGAATAACAAAGAACATGCTAAGACTTTTACCTGTGAAATTGTTCAAATAAATTTCTTGGCACAAAATTTAGAAGTGTGTACTTTGTTGTCCGTATTCGGTTATTCATGTAGGTGCCAGAGTACTTTTCATACTCATCCTTGAAGGGCCACAGGTGGGGAACAACAACCCGGTGCTTTCCTGCCAGTTTGGGAGTCCGAGAGGACCTGCCCCCGCAGACAAGCAGAGAGGAATAGCTGTATGGCCTCTCATCCTCGTCTCTGTTTCTACCGCCCATCAGCCATTGCCAGCGATACCTGGCCCATTGTAGACACTCAGTCATGTCCAAAATGCGGTGAGATCCAGGATATGCAGGTGACCTGGCAAAACAAACAAAAACCCACTAAAACACTCCTCACAAGCTTCTGGAAAGTCTTAAAGGATAGTAAGGGTAGTAAAATTAAAATTTTTTCCCACAGCAAATAAATATATGATCCAATGGTTCAATGGGTATAAAGTAAAACTACTCTTTGGAATTAGTAAATGGAAGAAAGTAAAACTAGTCTTTGGAACTCCATTTTAGCCAAATTTTTTATTAAATAAAGCATATACCTTCTGCCTCAAGAGCCAACCATGTGACCATTTAAGCAACAGGAGACAGCACCTAAAGGCGACCCCGTAACCTGAAGCAAATAATCTGGGTTTAATGTGCACAAGTCTCTTAAGTTATCTGATAATTATTTTTCTCATCTTTGAAATGGGAGTGCCACACATATGAGGCAATTTATGTAAGGATTTAATGACTAACATGTAAATTATCCAGCATAAAGCCTGATGCAGAATAAGCAGTCAATAAAATCCATTCTGTGAAGATTACAAAAATGACCACAAATTCTTTCCATCCCTGTATGTACAACCCTTCACCTGTCAAGTGATGGAACCCAATGAATCTGGGCTTGGCCATGTGCTTTTCTTTGGGTAATGAAACACCAGTAAACATGATGCAAGCAGAGAGTTGCAAGCACGAAAAATGCTTGCCCATGGAACTCCCTCTCTCTCTCTCCCTCTTAAAACTCTGTGGCCCCTACCAGGGGTCTGAGTACAGGCCAGTCTACTAGACGATAAGTCCCCATGACCCACTTACCACCATTGCTCCTGTCAAAATATGGGTAAGGCCAACGATTACCAGCGGACCATTAACCCAATGTGTGCCCAGTGACCCAATCTAGAACAGAGATGAGTTGTCCCAACTGAGCTTGATCCAAATTGCCAACCCGCCAAATTGTGAATCAATAAAAATGACATCACCAAGTTCTGGGATGGTTATAAAACAAAATCTAACTCTTATATGGTCTCTCCTTTATTTTCCTTATTTCCAAGTTTTCCTTATTTTCCAAGAAATCTGGCCCTGCCTAGAATGTGAGCTCATGAATTTAAAAGAAAACAAAAGCTAAAAGCATATTCCAAGCATTTTGCAAAGCAGTTTACATGCATTATCTTATTTAATATTTACATCAATTTTATGATACAGGTATTATTTCTATTTTACAAAAGAGGAAACAGGCTTAGAGAATAAAGTAACTTGCTAAAACTTATATGGTTAGTAAGGAGGTAAAGCTGATTCAGACTAACTTGTTCTAACAACAATTTCTGCTTTAACTGTTAATGCACTTCACTGATCTTTGTAATCCAGAGTAGCTGGTGCTTAGTAGATGCTCAATAAAAGTCCAAGCTTGGTAACAAGCATGTCACCAAGTGTGTAGAGGACAAGGTCTGGAAGCCTTGGTTTCTATCCTTGCTTTATCAGTGCCACTGCATTTATTTATCCACTTCTATGGGAATTCACCTCTGGAGATTCTTATTTAGTAAATCAGTGAGTATGTCCTGATAATCTGAACTGTTAACAAAACTCCGCAGACTTCATCTGGAGAAAAATGAGGTTATGTGCTAGAACCTAGAGTAGGCTAGGAATACTGAGATGATCTAAGACCTAGATCCCCTTTCTCCAAGCACTCAGGGTCTAGGTGGGGTGACAGCCATGTAAATACATAAATGCAATCCCAGGGATAAAACGTTGTTTGAGGGGACATCTGGATGGCTCAGTCGGTTAAGCGTCTGCCTTTGGCTCAGGTCATGATTCCAGGGTCCTGGGATGGAGTCCCGCATTGGGCTCCTTGCTCAGCAGGGGGCTTGCTTCTCCCTCTGTCTGCAGCTCCCTCTGCTTGTGCTCTCTTTCTCTGACAAATAAATAAAATCTTTAAAAAAACAAAAAACACTGTTTGAGACACTGACGTAGTTTGGGCAAATTATTTAAGCTGGCTTCCTTCCTAAAGTTCATTCAAAGTTTACAACATGTCTACTGATTATTTTCTCTAAAATGTTATATTAATCAGAAATTAATCGTTTTCCCCTAAGAACATTAAAATTGTATCCAGCTTTCATGGATCTGAAATCATAGATCATTACCTACCTGAAGATCTGGTCCAATTACACTCTAGTAATTCTAGTGGGTCAATATTTTTAATAATCCATTCTTGCTAGCACACTTATTTACTATACATTGGTCCTTAAGCAATCCAACTGATTACAGTTATGCAGCATCACTTTATCACTGTATTTTAGAAAATAAGTTGAATTACAAGTAATAATCTACAAATCCATCATATCTTTAAAAAGTATATGATCTAAAGCAAAATAATAAAAACAAGTAAGAGCAGAAAGTTCTTTTAATGGGAAGACTACAATAGCCTCCAAGTATGTGTATCTGTGCCTGGATATTGAACCCACAACATATAACCTCTATTACCATTGAGAGATCATAAAGTCAGTCTTATCAGTTTTTTTTAAAGATTTTATTTATTCATTTGACAGAGAGAGAGAGAGAGCGAGAGCATGAGCGGTGGGGAGAGGCAGAGGGAGAGGGAGAAGCAGACTCCCCACTGAGCAAGGAGCCCGCCGTGGGGCTCGATGCCAGGAGATCTTGACCTGAACCAAAGGCAGATGCTTAACCATCTGAGCCACCCAGGTGACCCAGTCTTATCAGTTTTACACTAATAATGGAAATGAGAAAAAAAAAACAAACTTCTATCCTTATCAGGTCTCTGTCCTTTGGAGTTTGCACTCTAAAATATGTGTTCATAAAGGGCTAAATCAGTAAACACTGGCCAAAATAATTCTATCTTTTCAACATAATTTTTTAAAAGCCCACAAATGAAAATGAAAAGTCTAGTTTTCACTTCAGTGTATAAAAATAGCTTCTTAACCTATAACTAGTAATGACAGTTTGAGTTATTAAAGTAGTTCATAACATATCCAGAAATCTCCCCCAGAATAAGGATGTAAGAAAGTGCTTTATAACTGAATCAGTAGATAATGTAAAAATACTGAACATAAGAACTAAGTGCTTTTCATGCATTTCACCCCATGCACATCAGGGGACTTATGACAAACCTCATGTTCTTCAGAGGGTTGAAATTTTATAGTATTTCTAGAAACTTTAAGTTTTCATTCGTAATTAAATTCTTAGTAAAACATAGGAGTGTGTATCCCTCTGGTGTCCACAATCTCAACAATAATATAGATTCTCCTTAAATTTTTAAATTTCAAAGTATAATTTCTTGAGAATGCAAACAGAAATAATTAAACAAATACGACATGTGGGAGGCATTAACTTTTGGTAATTTATGGTGTATCTAACAAATAACCCTACCCTAGTGGTGGTTCACAAAAACAAACAGCTTTTCATTCCAAGGGTCTATTCCAGAACCTTCTCTCTCCCCACTCACTCAGTTCCAAAGAGACAAATCTATGACTGGAGAACATTTCATTTGCCAAAGTATCCCCACATCCACCATCCTCTGTGCCTCTTCAATGTCCTGAAACTTCTGTTAGGTGCTCTATTTACTCACATATTGTCTTCCCTCCTCCCCCACTTTCTCATTCCCAAGGAATTTTAGTGAGGATAGAATTGGGGCTGGCTTATTGCCCTCTTCAGCTGACTCTCTATCCTTCTCTCCAAGGCCAGGCAGCTCATGATCTTCCAATGCCTTCCCCTCAGCACTGCCATTCTCTCCTGAAAAGTGATTACTAGACCGAAGGACTGATATACACAAGACAGAGACGTTGTTAGCATTTTCACGGGATTGAAGAAAAAAGACCAAATGTGGAGGTAATTGGCAAAAATCCTTTCAAATTTCCAGGTTAGAATTTAAACCATTTTATACTGAGCAGGAATGACCAAGGATCTACTAGTCATTCTAGTTCAAGCATTTTCAAAATGTGTCTGAATGCACCGAATTGGTTTCAAGGTCTACTAATATGTTGCTAAACACACTTTGGAAAGACACTGCGTGTGGTTGCACATGCACTGAAAGCCTACAAGGAAATGAACAGATCCACTTTTAGCTCCTGTTCTGGTAGAAAGGCCGGGGGAAACAGCAGCTGGACTAGAATGTTCAGGGAGGGCAACATTTTTCCCACCAGGAGCAAGGAGCCTTTTAATCTTTCTCCATCTACTCCCAGCAAAGCTAAAAATGTATTAATATGTAGAGAAGGCTCTGGTATTAATAATGCTCACATAAACAGCAAAATTTAAGATATGAAAGGAAAGCAGATCAGAGTCATACCTCATTGAGTATCAGCATGAAGCATATTTTAAAGCTCAGACTTTAGACAGTACTTAACCTAGAGGTCACAAGCCAGTTGCCCTCAAGCAAAATTCTACTCAATGATGTATCTTGTATCATGATGTTGGCAAACACATTGTAGTAATTTTTCTTTGAATATAGGACTGATATTTTAAAATAGAGATGAATTCACAGAAAATTTTGATATTCAGTTTCTCTTAAAAAGAAAAAAAAACAAAACCATCACAGAATATTGGGCATTTATTTTCACATGGTAACAAATGTGAGAAGCCTTTTTACTATAGCCCCTGACCTAACCCTTCATTTTCCAGTTCACCTATTTTAACTGAGTAAATGAGCACTCTGTTCACCACTTTTTGAGAAATCAAATTCTTCCTGCTCTACAGACTCTGGCTCGAATATCAGTTGTATCACTTATTAGGTATGTGACCTATGTAATTAACCTCTACGCCTCAGCTTGCTAATGAAAAAAATGAGACACGTGAAGAGTCAGGGGGCACACAGAAGACAAACAATGTTCATTCTATCCCCCACTCTCCTCTTTGGCA
Organism: Callorhinus ursinus; assembly: GCF_003265705.2. Classification (NCBI taxonomy): domain Eukaryota; kingdom Metazoa; phylum Chordata; class Mammalia; order Carnivora; family Otariidae; genus Callorhinus; species Callorhinus ursinus. The sequence continues at coordinate 39,178,956 of NW_027397066.1, read as the reverse complement.
ATTTCTCAGGTCATACAGAAGTCAAGGTTGGTAACCCTATAAATCGGGCTGAGGTCCAAACTTTCAATATATTGCTTTTCAAATTAAATAAAGTTGTCCAACTCTAAGTAAATGCGCAGCTGAATATATCTGTTGATACGTGGAAAGTAATCAGCATTAAGCAGGATACAAATAGAAGACCAATCACAAAAGACAGACAGGACATAAAATGACCTTCACACCAGCTGACCTCATCCTCAACCATTCTCTCTGAAATTCACCCCAACTATGTTCATGAACAAACTGTATTCCACTTGTCTGTTTTTTTCCTAAGCTTCCCTCAATAACAGTCCCCTAGGCACCTCCCCCTGGAGATCCTGATTCAGAGGATCTAGAATGGGGCCCATGAATGTGGAATTTAATTAGTACCCAGATGACTTACCAGGAAGGTTGCAAAGCACAGCTTATACCCTGCATCTCTGCAAATGCTGCTTTCTGGAAGGCTGATCAATCCTATCGCCCACTCACCATACCAGCCCCTATTCATCCTTTGGACTGCTGTAGCTTGGCCATGCGGTGGGGGGGGAACTGAGGAGGATCCACACAGGAGATAACAGTAAAGCATTCCCTGCTCCACTCCCATTATGATCCTGAGCTTGGCTCAGTCACTGCACTTGTTTCAGTATTTAGCAGGTGGCTTTGTTCTTCAAAGTCAAGGAACTTCAAAGTCATCTCATTGCTTTCCAAACTCCACACCAGAGTCTAATGCTTGGCCAAAGTTAGGTTGTCAACAAATGACTAATGATCACTGACTTTTATAGAAAAGAGGCAGTATGGGAAAAGGACACAAAACACTCCATTTCCTCTTTCATGATTCAGCCTGGCTTTCCTTCCATTAGAAGCAGGAGTAATAAGATCTAAGTCTGAGAAAACAAAAGTAGTCAGCTTGTGACTACATTCCTTCCACCTTAATAGAAGGAATCTGCTTCTCCAAGCCTGAAAGACTCTTACAGAAAACCACTGTTTTCCTTCCTACTGGATTTATAAGACCAGTAAGCAGTACAGTAGTGATTAAGAGCACAGACTCTGAAGCCTGACTCCGGCATCAATTCCTGGCACCTCCATTTGCCAGCTAACCTTGATCAAAGGGTTGTTGTGAGGACTAAGCGATTTAATATATGTAAAATCCTTAGAAGAGTGTGTGAACCATAGTCCTGTGCTAAGTAAAGTTAACGAATATGGTGATTATCTGGAAAATATTCTCTCAATTAGAGTATTTACTCATAAATATTGAGAATTTGTATGCACAGTATTGACCCTCACAACTATATCCAAGTACTTATCTATATTTAATTTCTTAGACTGTATATAACCCACACTCAGCTTTAGCAACTCTGCTTTCCATTTAACTGGAGAGTTTGCCAGGCAACCAACTACCTGAGGATAGCAATACCTTCTAGTCAACTGTTCCCACAGGTAAACAGAGCAACCTAGTAGACAAAACTCTGATGAACAACTTAGTATGAAGCATTTTAGGATTTTTCAAGATCATCATTCACAATTCTAAGATTTAGCCCACTCCATAAAGAGCTGATTTATCATGGGGTTCTGCTAACACACAAAATGGTCCCACACTTTATTTGACCTAATACTCTGCCACAGATTGGAACACTGCCTTCAGAATTAACAGCATTAAAAAAAAAAAAAAAACCCACAAAGAACCAAATGCTTAGAATTCAATTATCATCACTTAAAACCAAAAAGAATTTTCAGATCTAGATACTTTATTCCTGAATGAGCTACTGTCCTTAAAGGTAGGGAGGTTTAGTATTTCATTAAAAAAGGAAAAAATCTACAGTTTATACCTAGGTTTCACTAAAGTCTCCATTCCTAACTTCATTTTTAGTTTAAGAGTAAACCACTACTTGTGAAAATCTGGATTACAACAAACTTGCTGCTGGTTAGTGATGGAAAAATACCATTAAAGATTAACTATATGAAAAGGCCTGCATGCTCCTGGGCTGAGCATGGAAACTTAAAGCCCAACATTACCCAGATATGCAGTGTCAAAAAACACCTGACTCTTGGTTTTTAAAACACTTGGCTTTAACTAACATTAGCATTTTACCTAGAATTTTAAAAATTAATCAGTATGGCCACAGAGCCTAAAGGTCAAGATTCTTAACACATGGTAACACTGGAAGAGAAGGACTGGGTATGAGATTAACATAAACCAAATGCTGTATACACCCAACTTGCAATACTCCTTCACAGCAAGGCAATTATACAGTAAAAAAAAAAAAAAAGTTTCATTGCAAATAATCTTTTCTCACCAACATATAAATATCTATATGCATTAAAAATATGTGTAAAATTTTTCATAATTGCCACAAAAATTATAAACTCATGGCACTTACGAATATTGATGGCAAAACGCATAAGATCCACCAAATTAAAAACAATGCAAAAGAATGGCTGCTGGTTGTCTCTAGGGGTTGAGAGCAGCCTTCTAGTAACAGCCAGCAAGGAAATGGAGATGTAGGTCCTACCACTGCAAGGAACGGAGTTCTGCCAACAACCTGAGGAAGGTGGGAAGTTGAAAACCAGAGTTTTCAGATAAGAACTCAGTTTGGATAACATCCTCACTTCAGCCTTTGAGGACCTGAGCAAAGAACCAAGTCACACTGTACCTGGACTTTTGATCAACAGAATTATACTCCTAACCTGGGGTTGTTCTAAGCTACTAAATTGTGGCTGCTATAATGGCAAGAGAAAACTAATGCAGAGGGCCTAAAGGTAGATCCCTGTATAAAAAGAAACAATCAGCAAACGTGGAATTTCAAATCAGTGGGAAAATGGTGACTTAACACCTCTGGAATAAATGGTTATCCATCTTGAAAACCAGAAAGCTACATTCCTACTTTACACCACATTGAAAAGAAAAATAGATTTTTATTTGAAAATATTTTAATAAATGTTTAATTCAAAAAATAAATCTCCAGGTAGACTGAAAACTTAAATGGAAAAATTACAGTAAATTTACTAGAAGAAAATTCAGAATATTATTTATTATTGTTAGCTGGGCAAAATTGTAACTTCTCTCTCACTTAGCCAAGTTTTGTCATAGTCGGTGCTAATGAGGAGAGGGGGAAAGCAACCCTCTGGCAGTGGGAAGTGAATTGCTCCAATCTCCTCCACTGCCACCACCACCAAAAAACATTTTGACAGTATCTATGAAAATTGAAAATACATATAACTATGGACACAGCAATTCCATTCTGGGGAGTTTTACCTACAGGTATGGGTATATGTACAAGAACGCATACTGTAGTTCGGGGTTTATTTATTTATTTTTTTGGTTTGGTTTCTGTAGTAACAATCTTGGCAATACCATGAAAGTCCCAGCAGACTACACTGTGACATATCCGCATTACAGAATAGCCATTGACCTGGACCAATGACTATTATGTATATTTAGGGGGAAAAAAAAGGAAATGACAAAGAAATGTAAATATGAATGATCAAACATTTATAAAAATGAATGAGTACAGACCAAAATGACTGATCTGGGTTCAAAGAATGGTGAGAATGACAACTTGGGCACAGCTGAAGTTTCACTTTAACTACCTACCTAAATATGCAAAGGTATACACACAAGATCTAGGACACACATGAGCGGGTGTGTGTGTGTGTATCACCTCCCCAGTCCCTCAGGAAGATAGCGCCAGTTAGTAGTGTTGTCAGCTGTGAGGAATGTGGAACCTGCCAGTTCACAATATTCTGGAACGTAAGCCCACTGCCTTTTCAAATTCTTAGGCTGGAAGAGGGGCCACATGAGCACACAAGGGTACACACAGGTCACTAACCAAGGGCTACCTTAGTGGACCACAGCTCCAGAGGCTTAGGCTCTACTTCTTACTGCACTGTTGAATCCACAATCGGCCTGGCCTGGATTTGCTTCACATAATAACACAAACTGCCTGGATGTATGTTCACATCCATTTGCAAGAACGTGGATAAAAGTATACAATAATTCACACAAGGCTATGAATATTGGTTATGGTAAGAATACAAAGGGAGTAAAAAATGAACCTTTCTTTGTCTTTGTCACAATGAAGATATATTGATAATTTTCAAATAAAGTTTTTGAAGGAAGAATCTGTAATTAATAGTTCCAAAACAGCCTAATGTTGCTCTAAGCATTAAGTCTGCATGATGCTACATGATCCAATATTCCATTCAAGCTAAAAAAAAACCCCATGAAGTTCTAAAATCTACAAGAGATTAATCTGAGTCACAAAATCAATTAAGGCCAGAAATAAATATAAACAAAGCACTGCTTATGAAATATGTACTGGGGCGCCTGGGTGGCTCAGTTGGTTAAGCATCCAACTCTTGATTTGGGCTCAGGTCATGATGTCAGGGTGCTAAGATTGAGCCCTGCATCAGGCTCTGCACTGGGCATGGAGTCTGCTAAATATTCTCTCTTCCTCTCCCTCTGCTCCACCTCCCACCCCCGCATGCTCTCAATAAATAAATAATAAAATACTAACACTTCTATAATGATTCCTGTTAATGAAATACGCTCCCCATGTCATTTATGACTTCCGTTTTTTAGAGTAAGAAACAAAAGGTCAAAGGTTTTATAACTCAAGGCATGCAATGTTTTACTCCAAAGTCATGCTTTTGTAACTGTACAATACTACTCCTATAGGAAATTTAAAATCAAATAGATCATTTAAAACTATATTATTTCTAATTAGTGTACATTTTCTTTCTAGAAGATATAAAGAATCAAAATCCTTCAATAACAGAGTGTGCCTAAAATAACACATCACACTATGTTCCTTCTTGAACACAAATGTACTTGTAAGCAAACAGTTCTCAAAAACCCTGTTTCCCTTAATGAAAAGTTTGTAGCAAGGCAGATAACCAAAGGTAAATATGGGGTAATGAATTCCCTGGGGCCCAGTTAGTATTTAAAAATGTCTGAGGTCATCACCAACCAACAAATAACTTGAAATATACACATGAGCTCACTTGTCTGAAAGAGAAAAACATTCTTATGTACAGTCACTTCAAGATGCTGTTTGTAGCTGTCAAACTCCAGCATGCATTAGAGTATCCTGAGCCATACTCCTGACTTTCTGATTCTGCAGGTCTGGGGTGGGGGCTCAAGAATTTGCATGTCTAGGGGCCCCTGGGTGGCTCAGTCAGTTGGGCGCCTGCCTTCGGCTCAGGTCATGATCCTGGGGTCAAGCCCCGCGTCGGGCTCCCTGCTCAGCAGGGAGTCTGCTTCTCCCTCTCCCCTCCCCCCCGTTCATGCCTGCTTTCTCTCAAATAAATAAAATCTTAAAAAAAAAAAAAAAGAATTTGCATGTCTAACAGTTCCAGGTAGTGCTGCAGCTGCTGTTCCTGAACCATACTCTGAGAACCACTACTCTATGCTAAATCACTTTATTTCAAAATGTACAGTTGAAATTAAAAGTGAACAGTTTATTAGGTACCCCTCCTATCACCAGCAAGCCCATCTCCTCCGAGTGTATAGACCAAGGCTGTGTACCAATGACTTGACAGCCCATGCAAGCAGATGCTCTCATCCAAGGCTAGAATTAACTAAAATTGTGAAGGTCTAATTTACACAAAAATCCCCCAGAGGCTGGGGACGAGGCCTGCAGGATGGATTTTGTCTACGGATTTAATACCATGACGGTCAGTTTCAGCCAACATTTCCAAAAGCTCAGCAAGGGAGGACAATAGGTCTTGGCTTTGACAGACTTCCAATCTTCTTCTCAACCAAGATGAGAAAACCCTAACAAAATATCAAAGTTGTTATATGCTCGAGACCTTGGAAGAAAGACAGTTATCTAGCAGGGTCAGTAAAAAAATACAGAGTCATTTTATAGCTACAGGTTTCCGAGAATAAGCTAGGCACTGTTTCACAGTAGACTCAAGACAAGAAAGTCTCCTTGACCTAGATGTCTCAGGTAGCTCTCCCTGAGGCAACAGTGCGCCCTGATAAAATCTGGGCTTATTCCACTCTGGGTCATCTCTGACTTACTTGTCCAACTCTCTATAAGAGGCTTATTGCCCTCAAGGAGACCAATTCCTTATCTGACTGGTAATAACGATGGCAAAATGATGCACCATTTGATATCTTTGCTGGTTTCTTGGTTGCATCAGGTGCCAAAGGAACACACTGGCATGGTTCCTTTAGTAACTAATCTCTTGTGAACTAAAAGGAGAAAGACTTTTCATCACCCCACATAATCTTTGGAAAAAATATGAACAGTTATAGATGTATTTAACAGGGTTTGGTGATGACAAGGGTCAATTTATTTAGTGGGAAAACTGGATCTTGAATAACAAAGTCTCATAATCCTCAGTGCTCTCCAGCGGGTGGGAGGAATCGGATTTGCCAAATAAAGTCATCTTGGAGTTGTGTGTGCTCTTTAATAGTTTCTATTAATTGAACTTTTTTTTTTTAAGATTTTATTTATTTATTTGACAGAGAGAGAGAGGTAGCGAGAGCAGGAACACAAGCAGGGGCAGTGGGAGAAGAAGCAGGCCTCCCGCCGAGCAGGGAGCCCGATGTGGGGCTCGATCCCAGGACCCTGGGATCATGACCTGAGCTGAAGGCAGACGCTTAACGACTGAGCCACCCAGGCGCCCCTATTAACTGAACTTCTTGAACTAAATCCCCAGAAGTACATAGTCTTTATTTTAGATGTATGCAAAAGCCAAAACACTGAACTGAATTACTTTTGATAACTGCCGATCATTATCATGGGAGGAGGTCCTATATAGGTATATAAAAAACTAACTCATAGTATCTTTCATTTTTACCACTAACGAAGAAGTCGTTGTGATAGTTTTGTCATTCTTAGGGCCCTAAATGGGGAAAGGTCAACTCGACTCAAGCACATAACCATTATGCATCTTTAGAAAAGACTGCTTAAACCAAGTTCACTCAGTCCTAGTTCATTCAACACGACCTGAAAACCAGACATTGTGGCTGATGCTGGGGAGAAAGAAACAAAAGGTACTGTTCTACATCACAGAAGCAGCCTCTCACCAAGACTGAGGGGAGGAACCCTCCACAGCAGCGAGTGATGTGTTTGATATCATCGCGGTTAAAGAGCCAAATCTGAATTTTCAAATGCAACATGCTTATTTTGAAAGAAGAGAGACGTATAAAATAGGAGTGTGGTACCTAGGTGCATGGTTTTATACTGGGAAGAGTTATCCATCCTTAATGTTTCCAAACACATTAAATATAAAGACATCTTCAATCCTCTCATGTGAGAATAAAACATATATATACACACATTCAGACACTTGAAAGCTTTACCATCTGTCTTCTTCAATGTATCTCAGCTTTCCCTTGAAAAGGACCACACATCCAAATGAGTTACCTTTTGCTGATGCTTAGGCTTCCAACTGGTTTAAGCTAGCAAAAAGGCAGGGAAAATGGTGCCTGTAGTTGTATGCATATTTCTCTGTTACTGAGTACTAAAAACAGCTCACCCATAACTCATGGTGAGTCCCAGTATGTCTCTGTCTATTTTTAAAGCTGAAAAACCACACACATATGAAACTGTTAATGATAACAATCTTTTTTTTTTTTAAAGATTTTATTTATGTATTTGAGAGAGAATGAGAGATAGAGAGCATGAGAGGGAAGAGGGTCAGAGGGAGAAGCAGACTCCCCGCCGAGCAGGGAGCCCGATGCGGGACTCGATCCCGGGACTCCAGGATCACGACCTGAGCCGAAGGCAGTCGCTCAACCAACTGAGCCACCCAGGCGCCCTGATAACAATCTTTAATACTGTGTTTTGATATTGGTGATTCTAATAGTACTCCTAAAATATATGTCACTGAAGTGACAGAATAGCATGTTTTTGAGATTTGATTATTCAACACTAATGAAATATTCAACCAATAAACCTAAGATCGTAACAGTATCTACCATTTATAAAGACAAGCCGAGTTCTGTGTTGGGGATAAATAAGTGAAAACTTTAATCTTTACAACAAAGTATATATTATTATCCCCATTTAGGGTTGAAAACACTGAGGCTCAGAGTGATTGAGAAACTCACGCAAGGGACACAGCTTGGTGAGTGGCTGCTTACCCCAGCCTAATCCAAATATCTCCGATGGAATGAGAGTCCCTGTGGCTATTAGAGCTCTGACAAAGGACACAAACACTTGAGTAGTAAGCTTGCAGAAGCCTCTGGCAGCCTACCAAAGAACACAAGGATTGCAAGAAAGAGGACTAGTATAAAAAATGTGAAATTATGTTACTTAAGGCAAAAAGAACTAAAGACATACTTCATTTGAAGAACTAAAGTTAACAAATCAGGGGCGCCTGGGTGGCTCAGTCGGTTGGGCGTCTGCCTTCGGCTCAGGTCAGGGTCCCAGGCTCCTGGGATCGAGCCCCACATCAGGCTCCCTGCTCAGTGGGGGCTCTGCTTCTCCTTCTCCCTCTGCCCCACGCTAGTGCTTGCTCTTTCTAGTGCTCTCACTCTCTCAAATAAATAAATAAAATCTTTCAGGAAAAAAAAGTTAAATCAAATATTTGTATTTAATTAAAAAAAACTCATTTGATGCATTCAATAGAAAGCTCTTTACATGTATTTGACACATGGTTCAGTACAAATAAAGGTTGCTTTTAAATGATTCATTTTGAACCTGACTTCAGTACCATCTGACCCCACAGGGACCTGTAAACAACTAAACCACGATCCTTCACTGCCCCCCTTCATGCATGGCCTTAGTTCCCTTTATTCAGTTTCAGTTTTATGGTCAACCCTCTTATCACTTCTGTATATATTCTCTCTACCCCTTAGCTCTGCTCTCCTTTCTTGACAAAACTCTTATCCTAGTTGTATTCAAATCAGTTATATCTAAACCCGCATTATACTCTGTTGTAGTACCTACAAGTGGAAAGTACCTGGGGAGAAACATAATGCCCCTGATCAATGTCACTTTCAATCACTAAGCATGAATCAGGAACTGGCCACACATGCTGGCTGCAAACAGCATTTCCACTCTCACCTTTCCACTTTCACAGCAAGTATTTCACACCCTCTCCTCTCATTTGCCCTATCTCCCTCCTGACTTTCTTCCTGCTGATGACCTTGTTTCTACTGTACTGAGAAAACCAAAGCCATCAAAGCAGACCTTCCACAGGTTCCCCTATGTAACTGTCCTCCAGCTCAGACCTCCTCCCAAAACTCCAGACTCAGGTATCTGACTGGCAAGGAGGCAGCCCACCTCTAGATGGTAACATGGACAGAACTGTGCTCCTCCCCCAAAACCTGCTTCCTCCACAGATCAGCCCTATCAGGTGATGGCCGTTCTACCCTTCCAGATCCTCAGTCACAAAGCCTCTGATTCATCCCGGGTCCTGTCCTTTCCTCAAAACCCATATATGGGTGCCTGGGTGGTTCAGCCAGTCAAGCATCTGACTCTTGATTTCGGCTCAAGTCATGATCTCGGGTCATGAGATCGAGCCCCGAGTCAAGCTCTGTGCTCAGCTTGGAGTCTGCTTAGGGTTCTTTCCCTCTCCCTCTGCCCCCCACCCCCCCGTTCATGCTTGTTCTCTCCCTCAAAACAAACAAACAAAACCCCACATATAGTCAGTCAGCAAATTCTCTTGGCTCTTCCTTTAAAATATATCCAGAATCTCACCACTTGGCATCACCTCTACCACTACCACCTAGTCCAGTTAAAACCCAAGTTACATCCTGAATTTTTCACAATTTAAAACTCTCTAGAGGTTCTCATCTTAATTATGAAAACAGCTGTCAGTGTCACCTGTGTCTGCCTCCCAAAGTCCTCTCCGATCTACTACTCCTCCCCTCCTTCAGTCTCTACTACCCAGTCTACTACTCCCCCCCCAACCTCCCCCAGCAATCCCTGCTCTCCTTCCCAGTTTTATTTACCCAAGAACTTTTGCTCACTTTCTAACATCATAAAATTATTTTTGTATTTTAGCCCTTGTTGTCTCTCCTCTTCATTAGAGGAGGACTTTCTACCTTTTTTGTTCACTGATACAACCTAGGCCTCAAAAGTTATCAAGCACAGAGTAGACTTTCAATAGTATTTGTGGAATGAACGTATAAATGAAGTAACACCTCTCTGATACGCAGCAAAAAAAACAGGATACCTGTAACAATCTTGTATACACCAGCTCCACGAATTGTAAAAGCTTAGTTATTTCATGATCTCACTATATCTTTTATTGTACATGCTAAAGTTATTAGAGTTTCATATTAAGATATATACCATGTAGGGGCACCTGGGTGGCTCAGTTGGTTAAGGGTCCAACTCTCGATTTCAGCTCAGGTCATGATCTCACAGTTGGGAGACAGCCCTGCATTGGGTTCTGTGCTGAGCATGGAGCCTGCTTAAGATTCTCTCTCCCTCTCCCTCTGTCCCTCCCCCCTGCTTGCACGCACTCTCTCTTAAAAAAAAAAAAAAAAGATTTATACCATGGAACCCTAAAATGGCCACTAACAAGATGATGCAACAAGAAGACATAAAAAGGGAAATAAAGGGGTGCCTGGGTGGCGCAGTCGGTTAAGTGTCTGACTCTTGATTTCAACTCAGGTCACAATCTCAGAGTGGTGGGATCAAAGTCCCACGTTCGGCTCCGCGCTCAGCGTGGTCCACTTGGGATTCTTTCTCCCTCTGCCCCTCCCCTCCCCACTGCATTCTCTTTCTCTCTCAAATAAATAAATAAATAAAAATCTTAAAAAAAAAGTGAACATTTAAAAAAGGGAAATAAAACAGACCCTATTTTTAAAAATAGCTGAGGTATTTGAATTTCATGGTTATAACACTCTTAAGGAGGAAGTTTTCTGAAAACTATTTAAAGTAAAGGAAAAATATTTCAAGAGGATAAGGCTTAGAAACTTAAAGAGAAAATTCATCATTTTAAAGCTGGAAAAAAATCTTAAATATCCAACTATACTTTATACACAAGAAAACTGAGATTCAGAGACATTGACTCACCAATTATTATACATCAAGTTAGTGGCAGTCACATAAAATAACCCACCTGTTCTCTCCACTCCATTTTATTACTCATTCATATATAGGCAGGCTTTTATTAATTCCTAAACTGCACATTATCTATAATTGCGTCATAAATTCATTTTGACATTTGAATATGCTCACTAAAATTTTGTATGATGGCGTGCTTAAACTGTATTTAAAATCACTAAGATTTATTCACATTTGTATCTACCTTAAAATTTTCACAGATAATTTAGAGGAACTACCCTACTGTGTCATTTTCATCCTAACAAGTCCTACTATCACTCACAATGGCCTACTTTTTACATTGATATCTTATAAAAGCAGTATTAGAAACTATTCATTTCTGGTTTAAATATTTACAAGAAGAACATAGCTGGAAGAAGAGCATGAACAAACACATGGACACTGACAAACTACAAATCCATGTGAAAGAACATTTCCAACTTCACCAGTAACCTAAAAAAAGCAATTAAATTACTATTTTTTAATATTTTTTGTACTAAATATAGCAAAGAGTTTCTTTATTCATAATGCTCAATGAAAGCAAGCTTTCATACAGTGCTGGCGTAATCTAGCCTGCTTCTTCACTTCTCTGGAGCCAAAAGGTAATATGCCTTAAAATGTTCATCCGCCTTGGCACTGAGTAGAAAGATAATCAATTCAGCACTGGAAACGGCACTAATCCATGTGTCCAGAAAAAGAGAAATTGTTAAATTATGGTATAGCTAAATGGAAATATAATATAGCTGTTTAAAAAAATATTCGAATGAACTTTTATTAAAAAAAATGTTTGGGGGCACCTGCGTGGCTCAGTGGGTTAAGCGTCTGCCTTCGGCTCAGGTCACAATCCCAGGGTCCTGGGATGGAGTCCTGTGTCGGGCTCCCTGCTCAGCAGGGGAGTCTGCTTCTCCCTCTCCCTCTGCCCCAATCCCCCACTCGTGCACTCTCACTCACTCTCCCTCTCAAATAAATAAAATCTTTTTAAAAAATGGGGTTCACAAGGTTTTAATCCATGATCTAGATCTGTATACCAGTATGAACTCAAATGGAATATATAAACTATTTATATATATAAATCTGGAATAAAACAGTTTTAAACCATTAACACTGGTTATTTTGCGGTAGTAATTAATAGATAACTTTTAAATATCTTTTGTACCTGCTCATATTTTTTTACTATGAAAATACATATGTACTTTATCATTAGAAAACAGATCTTCATTTCTGTGAAAAACTATTCTAAAACCAATCCCACCAAACATGTCTAAGTTTAATCACAAAGCCAAATGCTTATGGTAGAGAAAAGCATACATGGAAGTTAGTGCATTGCTTCTACATTTAAGATTCAGGGAAAAGATGCAATCCTTTAAGTTTTTGTTTTAAGAATAACCTTATAAAATGTAAGACAAGCATGCTGTCTCAATGCTGAAAAAGATATTCACATCCAAGTCCACAAGCAGCATGTGTATCATACTAGTAATACTTGATATCATGTCAGAGAAAACAGAAACATGAGTTAGTATATATATATATATATATAAGCTTCATCATAAAGGCAAATATGTATGTCCCTGCCAAGAAAGCTTGAATGTAATTAAAAATGTTGCAAAGCCACCTCAAGCATTCAGGTCTCCATTGGACAAAAGATTATTACTAAAAATCTCATAGATGTAGGTGGTTAAATTTTAAGATAGCTTACTTAAATGCCCAGGGAGCTACGGGAGACTGTCTTCTTTACGAAAATTAGCTGTGAAATAGAATTTAAATAATTTTCTGCAAAAAGATAATTTGGGGGGGTGGTGGCACCTGGCTGGCTCAGTTGGTAGAGCATGTGACTCTTGATTGACTCTTGATCTCAGGGTTATGAGTTCAAGCCCCATGTTGGGTGTAGAGATTATGTAAAAAAAAATAAAAATTTTCTGCAAAAAGTTTAGATAATGTTGCAGTAAAACACATTATACTTATGTAGGGCATATACATTTCTAGATATAAAAGGAATCTCAATCTTAAAAACAAGTCATTATACTTTTCAAATATTACTTTCATTGCTCTATATATTAGAAAATTAAAGTCAGTGTGGGGAAAAAACACTGGAAGGTCAGGTTTTCAATTCTTACTAAAGGACCTATTTCAAGGATCTTTCTGCTGATTTCCAGTATCTTCATAACATGACCTATCTGCAATATTCTGAAATGAACATGTTCAGCACCATTTGGACCTAACAGTATAAAGAGAACTGACAAAACATTTCAGCAATAAATGAGACTTAAGCTGACTTGATTAAATCCCAAGCATACTGAAAGAACACAGCCTGTGTTATATACAGATGCACTATGAAAATACTTTTATGCTGGGACTCTAACTTTATATGGAATTAATCAATTACAACTTGAATGATCAGAGTAGGAATCTATATCAGTCCCCACCTCCACAAAGGCACTCAAGGACCTCTGGTAAGAAAACTTGATTCCCCAGGCACAAAATCCCTATTGAGGATGAAAAAAAAAGTCCTCCTTTTTCCCTTACAAAACACAAAAATGTTTAGTTTAATTATGTCTTTTGAAGCCAGCTCAGTAATAACACAGGTATTTGAAATGGCATACAGGAGTCAATGGAACTGTCTTCCCTAGAGGCCTTTTCAACTAGACCAGGCACCCGCCCACCAAAACCCAGTGAATATGACCTGCTCATCAAGGATCTTACCATAAGCTTATGTTCTCAAACTATCACAGATCGGAATCACCTGTAGTTTGTGAAAACAGCCTCTGTGCCCTAAACACACACACACACACACACACACACACACACACACACACACACACGTTTCAAATTCACACACACACACACACACACAGACAAATATACACCAGTTTCAAATTCAATAGATCTGCAGTGAGGCCTGAGAATTTATATTTCTAACAAGTTCAACTGAGGCTGATGGGTACCAGACTTTGAAAACCACTGACGCAGGCAACTCAAATCTGCTCTGGAAAAACTTATTTTTAATTTCTAAATATACTTTCTCCATGTATTCATTGTCATTAAATATTTTCATGCAACTAATCACTTCTATCCCAATAGTGTATATATTACTATTCCTCAAATCATTAGTGAAACTACTCTTTCATACACAAGAAATAGGATATTTTCTGGATGTGTAACCACAGAAATTTTCTTGAGATCCAAAAGAAAATAACATGATTAAAAGAATGAGGGATTAGAGGGAAAAAATGGAGTTATTTGTAGCTAAAATGGAAAGAATGTAACTGCTGAAAGATGGCATATACTTGTAATACTAGGGGTTAAATCAGTAGACTACATAAAATATTTTCCAAAGGTTTTTTGCAGATTATTAACCTGAGCTCTAAATATGAATCAAATAAACACATCAGAGTAAAACTTTAAGTCATATTTTCCTTTAAATGTATATGGCATCACTGGATAGTCTCTTCAATAAATGGTGTTGGGAAAATTGGACAGCCACATGCAGAAGAATGAAACTGGACCATTTCCTTACACCACACCCAAAAATAGACTCAAAATGGTTGAAAGACCTAAATGTGAGACAGGAGTCCATCAAAATCCTAAAGGAGAACACAGGCAGCCACCTCTTCGACCTCAGCCGCAGCAACTTCTTCCTAGAAACATCGCCAAAGGCAAGGGAAGCAAGGGCAAAAATGAACTATTGGGACTTCATCCAGATAAAAAGCTTTTGCACAGCAAAAGAAACAGTCCACAAAACCAAAAGACAACCGACAGAATGGGAGAAGATATTTGCAAATGACATATCAGATAAAGGACTAGTATCCAAAATCTATGAAGAACTTACAAACTCAAAACCCAAAGAATAATCCAATCAAGAAACGGGCAGAAGACAGGAACAGACATTTTTCCAAAGAAGACATCCAAATGGCCAACAGACACATGAAAAAGTGCTCAACATCGCTTGGCATCAGGGAAATCCAAATCAAAACCTCAATGAGATACCACCTCACACCAGTCAGAATGGCTAAAATTAACAAGTCAGGAAATGACAGATATTGGCAGGGATGTGGAAAAAGGGGAACCCTCCTACACTGCTGGTGGGAATGCAAGCTGGTGCAACCACTCTGGAAAACGGTATGGAGGTTCCTCAAAAAGTTGGAAATAGAGCTGCCATATGATCCAGCAATTGCACTACTGGGTATTTACCCCAAAGATACAAATGTAGGGATCCGAAGGGGTACATGCACCCCGATGATTATAGCAGCAATGTCCACAACAGCCAAATTAGGGAAAGGGCCAAGATGTCCATCGACAGATGAATGGATAAAGAAGATGTGGTATATATATATACAATGGAATATTATACAGCCATCAAAAGGAATGAGATCTTGCCATTTGCAACGATGTGGATGGAACCGGAGGATGGTATGCTGAGCGAAATAAGTCAATCAGAGAAAGACATGTATCATATGACCTCACTGATATGAGGAATTCTTAATCTCAGGAAACAAACTGAGGGTTGCTGGAGTGGTGGGGGGTGGGAAGGATGGGGTGGCTGGGTGATAGACACTGGGGAGGGTATGTGCTATGGTGAGCGCTGTGAATTATGCAAGACTGGTGAATCACAGATCTGTACCTCTGAAACAAATAATGCAATATATGGTAAGAAAAAAAAAAAAAGAAAATAGCAGGAGGGGGAAGAATGAAGAGGGGGAAATCGGAGGTGGAGACAAACCCTGAGAGACGATGGACTCTGAAAAACAGAGGATTCTAGAGGGGTGGGCGGTGGGAGGATGGGTTAGCCTGGTGACGGGTATTGGGGAGGGCACATTCTGCATGGAGCACTGGGTGTTATGCACAAACAATGAATCATGGAACACATCAAAAACTAATGATGTAATATATGGTGATTAACATAATAAAAAACTTTAAAAAATTCAATTACCTGCAAAGTGCAATAAGTTGAAGTACAATAAAATGAGGTATGACCGAATTCAAATTGTCTCAACATATATATATTTAAACTGTTCCTGAGGCCTGTAGGTCTTACACGGGATAGGATATAAACACCAGTAAGGGACAAATGAAAACTGTAAATGGTATTAAGAAGTTAATGGTGCTCACTGGAATTATAAAATGGATTCGTAATAAATGGCCAATTCCAATAATCAACACAGTGCTACCCACCCTTTAAAACACATTTATCTCAAATAAGAAGTGATGATGTAATTAACTGTTTTCAAAAAAGCAACAAATACATCTGCAGCTAGTAGAAAAAATACAAGCTCTAAAAGCTCAAGTGATACTGATACTGATAAAAGTTCAAGTGATGCAGCCATCAGCACTGAGGCAAGACCCTCCACCAGCAAAACGATTAAAACTCGCTGAAAACTCAGATAATAATTAGCATTTTTTAGCCATAGAGCATTGTTAAATTAAGACAGATAGGCATTAATGTATGTACATTGTTTTGGTTAAGGTATTTACATTGTGTTTTAGGCATAATGCTATTGCACACTTACTAGACGACAGAATAACGTAGACATAACTTTTATATCAGTGGTCAGATTGACAGTCTGCCACATACCACAAGATCTTAGCCCCTCTGAGCCTCAGTTTCCACATCTGTAAAATGGAAATAACATCATCCACCTCACAAAGTTTTCTAAGGAGGTTTATTAAATAAGGCACTGTGCCTAACATGCTGAATAACTTCATCTTTCAACTACTGTTTGTTGAGCTTCTACTATATGCCAGGCAATGTTACAGATAACAAAAATAAATCAGGGAATAAAACAGACAAAAATCTCTGCCTCCTAGGAGCTTACCTTCTAGTGTTCATTTATTTTACCTTCTTTTAGGCACCGTGCTGGGTATGTTGGAAAAGAATAAAAGTGCCCAGAACAGGTCAACATACTCAATTTAACAAAAAAAGATAACACTGGTATAATCATACAGTATAAAAATTTAGAAAGCAGAAAGTCCTATGAGAAGACATGACCTGAGGCTGGAAGACAGAAAGGGAGTGGAGGGGAGGCTTCTGGGGAGAGAGAGCATGTTAAATGAGCTTTGGGAAATGTCTACAATCTGAGAGGAGAGATTTGTAGATTTTACAAAAGGAAATATTATGAACGAAGTCTGGGTGGCCGAAAAGCCCCGTGTTCGTTTAAGTACCGCTGAGTACTTCAATATGTCTGGAGCTTCAAGTACAAAATAAGGAGTGAGGGGAAATTAAGATGGAAATCTATGTTAGGACCATGTAAGTTCTTATTAAGATGAAGAACTTACTTACTTTGAAGGAAATGGGAAATCACTGGAGACATGTGAGAGGGTGTGATATGGACATTGAAAGGATTTCTTTGCAAGAAGTTGAAAGACACGTCAGAATGGGGGAGAAAAGGTAGGGACACTAGACTGGAAAAAGGGAGCAATGTGCTTCAGAACACGGTTGACCAGTAACCGAACAAGGAGTGGTATCATTGGAGATTTCCAAAGGTACCTGAGTGCACCCCTGTGACAAGAGCAGCACCAGTGGCTGGCAAGGGCAACACGGGAACAACCTGGCAGGGACGACTCTCCGATTTCCCGCTATTCCTCCCGTCCTCTGCCCGGTACCAACACTACATCCTTAACACCATATACTCTATCCACACATTCCCACCACCACCTCGTCCATCTGCACCATGACGCAAATCAAGCAGGCAAAAGTGTGACAAATTGGGCACCGGGGACCACAATACCCCCTCTTTTGCATTAGCATAGCTTAAATGAAATGTTATAATTTGAGAGACAGGGAAGACAATATGGGATTCTGAGTAAGAATTATTAAAATTCCATTTTCCTGGGGTGCCTGGGTGGCTTTGTAGGTTAAGCGTCAGACTCTTGGTTTGGGCTCAGGTCATGATCTCAGGGTTCTGAAATCGAGCCCCCCCCCCCCCCGCCCACTTCTGACTCCACACTCAGCAGGAGGCTGCTGGAGATTCTCCCTCTCCCTCTGCCGACCCCCAAACCCCCTCCCCCACCCATCCCCGTGCTCACTCACTCTCTAAAATAAACAAACAAACAAACAAACAAATAAAATTCCATTGCCCTATTGAAAACATTTCACTTTTCTCTCAGTCCTTGGTTTAGGAACCTTAAAAGTATGGTAATAGTTCAAAAGCAGGCATTTTTCTAACCTGGCAAGGCAGAAATGTTGATTTGTTAGCTGAGGGACATCACAGGTAAGTAGAGAGAATCTTCGTGATAAAAATATGAGAATACCTCTTTAGGAAAGACTTCAGTGAAGAAGGGATTTATAAATTAAGATTTTTTAACTATAACCTTCAGTGTATTGTTACAGTCTATAAGGGAAATGAGAATGTTTTTAAATAGTGCTAATTATGAGAACAATAACCTGAAGAAAAAGAGGTCACAACATTTTTGGATAATTTTTAAAAATCTATCTGAGAGAGAGCGCATGTGAGCGCACGCACAAGCACAAGCGGGATGAGGGGCAGAAGGAGCAGCAGACTCCCTGCTGGAGCAGGGAGCCAGACAGACATGGGGCTCCATCCTGGGACTCTGGGATCACCACCTGAGCCAAAGGCAGGCACTTAACTGACTGAGCCACCCAGGCACCCCAAATTTTTGGATAATTTAAAACTGATTTTCACCTTCTTTCTCAGAAGCTACTCTGATCTTTTTATTACCTTTCCTATATAAAGAGTTGAAATTTTATAAATTTGTTTTGCTAACCTAAATACAGTCATACTCCTTCCTCTTCCTCATTCAGAAAGGCCTTGAATGGAGTAAGTAGATTTTAGAAAAAGAAATTAGGGAGTGTGTAATTAAAGCCTAGTGGCTTGGGCCCCAAGCAGATGTGATCAACAGGAAATGAAAAGGAATAAAGCTTTAATCAGTCCAACACTGCTTATTATTTCAGAAAAGAGCTGGGGGCAGAAGAGTGAATGTGACTAGAATAAGTTTTATCTTGGGATTCCCTTATAATCCAAATGTTCTCACCAGCAAATATAATCCAGAAACAATGATGACATCTGACAGGGGATTACCCACACAGAGACTACAGAGGCTTTATGCAAGAAGGGAAAGGGAATATCATCTATGTGCTCTTCGTTCTAGGACAAATTGCTTTATTAGGATAGTGACTTGTTTTTTCTGATAACTAAAATATATTTACTGTCGAAATTTTAGAAACCACAGATTAATACCATGAGAAAAACCAGAAATCACCCAGAACCCCATCACCCACACATAAGTAACATTAACATTTGGTTTATTCTCCACCAATAAAGTAGTTTCTGTGCATAGATTGGACATTTTTTTCAAAAGTAAGATTTATAACTTTTTAGATTTGTAACTTTTCATTCCTATCACATTTTTCCCTATCATGAAAAAGTCTTCCTTCCCAATAACTTCTCACATTTTGATTGCCTTTCCACGTTAGTTAATGTGATGTGTAAAAATGTGGTAACTTATTGCTACGCTGAGTATTCCCCCAATACAGGGAAATAAACATCCCAACCTTAAAAAAGCCCATTTTTCTCTTTTGTGATTGCCCATTTATGCCTATTTTTCATTGGGCATAATTTTTCATGTGGGTGTCTATGTATGTCTCACTGTGTTTTACCATATCTTTTGAAAGGGCTTACCAGTATATAAAATGTAGACCTTAGAGTTTTAAGTTCAGTTTTGGCATTTCTTGGCAATATTTTTCAAAACAGTATTTTTATGATTATAAAAATAATAGTTGTTGTAGAATATGTGGAAAAATATTTTTAAAAAGCTGTAACTCTACCACCTAGAAATCCAATTTCTTTTTCATATATGTCAGCGAATATATCCATTGATACAAACAGGAACTTGTAGGCAAACAGTAAGTACAACAGTCTTGTTCAATGTTGTTCAAGGTTTGTTAATTTAGAAAAATGCCTGACATGTACTAAGGGCTTAATATTTGAAAAAGTGGTATTTTATATTTCAAAATTATATTTTACACATTCAAGATAATTTAGTGTTAAATTTTGCTTTTTCACTCAAAACATTGCAAGGATTTTTTAAATCATGAAATTTTTTCTTTTTTTTTTTTAAAGATTTTATTTATTTATTTGAGAGAGAGAGAGAATGAGAGATAGAAAGCACAAGAGGGAAGAGGGTCGGAGGGAGAAGCAGACTCCCTGCTGAGCAGGGAGCCCGATGCGGGACTCGATCCTGGGACTCCAGGATCATGACCTGAGCCGAAGGCAGTCGCTTAACCAACTGAGCCACCCAGGCGCCCCATTAAATCATGAAATTTTTTCAAAACTATTTTCACAACTGAATTTTATCAATATAGATATATAGTACATTAATTTAAGTATTTTGCTACTGGGGGCTTTATTGTTTTTTTTTCATATTACAGACAACACTGTAATAAACATATTTATAAATCTTCCTATAAAATTCAGATGATTTCCTTGGTATATATTTCTAGACCCAGTCAAAGCCTGCAAAGATGTACAGGTTTTAATACATTTTCCCATATAATTATCTCAAATCGTTATATGAATATACCCTCATTTAGAAGCATAAAGATTTCACGAAGGCCACAACTCTTCTACGGAACTAGTACCACTATTACTTCTTACTCTAATAGTGCTACTAGTTCCATGAAAAGTTTTGTTTCGGGGCGCCTGGGTGGCTCAGTCGTTAAGCGTCTGCCTTCAGCTCAGGTCATGGTCCCAAGGTCCTGGGATCAAGCCCCGCATCGGGCTCCCTGCTCAGCAGGAAGTCGGCTTCTCTCCCTCTCCCACTCCCCCTGCTTGTGGTCCCTCTCTCGCTGTGTCTCTCTCTGTCAAATAAATAAATAAATAAAATCTTTAAAAAAAAAAAAAAAGTGTTGTTTCTATGGCTAAGATGATTTCTGAAATGAAGTAAGTCCATCTTAGATAATAGGAAGGGAATAATGCCTTTAAGCAAATACACTCACTTCAAACCTCCTCTGAAATAAGGAAAGCTGCTCAGCTGCTCTAACTATGGTCCAAGAATGGTGATTGCATCCAGCATGCACAATATTGCTCCAAGGGTTGATCAACAGATTCTCCTTTTTTTTCAAGCACTGACAAGAGATTAAATTTATGTTTACCAATGTGTTGGATTTGGGGAATCCTCAAGTGATCTTGCTTGTAGCATTTTCTTTGGTTTTCCTTTATTAAAAAGACTACTTCTGATCAGACAATAACTAAATCATGTACTGTAGCCTTCAATATGTGAACATTTTTTACCTCTTATTTTAAAAACTGATTCTAAGAAGTTTGTCTAACCAATGAGTCATTTCCTTCATTTTACTGACATCAAAATAAAAAATATCCTACTCTATTTCTATTTAGGTTCACTAAGTAATTGTACTGAAAAAGTATTTGGTTCTTGCCATGCAAAAGTCAAGCTTCCTGAAATCCTGGGGTTTTTTTTTTAAAGATTTCATTAGAGAGAGAGAGAGAGAGCAGGGGGAGGGGCAAAGGGAAAGGAAGAAGCAGATTCCAAGTTGAGCAAGGAGCCTGACATGGGGCTGGACCCCAGGACCCCGGGGATCATGACCTCAGCCAAAGGCAGACGCTTAACCAACTGAGCCATCCAGGCGCCTCTGAAATCCTGTTTTAGACTGCTTAGGTTCTCCATTTTTTAATACAATTTAGCAGGCATTAAATTAGCAGTGTCATTTTTTAAACTCCCTAAAACTTGTTGAATGTTGCCAAGTTGTTTTTCAGTATATGCAGTATGATCTCATTTTGATAAAAACAAACTATCTCAATGTAGGTATGTAATATGTATTTGTAATGAGACTAGAAAAGAGTCTAGAAGCCGACATTACCTCCTGGGGTAGCTTGGACTGCAGGCTCACACTGGGGCACTGAATGAGTTTAAGGTGTTACAGGGATCAGTGTCACGTGTCTGCTCTTAACAAGCCAAAGACTTTTTTTTTTATGATGGTACTCTTCACAGAAATTTGACCTAGCCCAGTATAAAAATTACTATCTCCTCTGGAGCTTTCGGATACAGCAATCAGTTGGTGAATAAGGCGCCCCTATTCTTGTGGATCAATCTTTCAAGGCTGATTAGAGTCAAAGGCTTGCTCTCAGACTATAGAACTGTTTTCTCCCTGTAAAGAACTAGCAGGAAAAGAAGCAGGAAGAAACTTTTTGGTCTTACTGAGGTAACATTCAAACAGCTGAGTTCGCATGCCCTTATAATTAAGGGTAGTTTAAATAATATCCTTGTTAAAGTCACAGAGGCTCGACCCTCCAAACTGGAGGGTTTCACTAACCAATCTGATGTCTCTCTGCTGTACATGGTAAAGTATGACTATGTTTTATACGAGGAAGGATGCTCCCAACTATTAAGTTCTGCAAAGTTAGTGTGTGCGGGGAAGAAGGCGGGCTTTTCTGCCCCACTCCTTTAAAAACTATTTCTGAGCAAACTCCAACACAAGCACCTTTTCCTCCCTAAGGAACAAACCCGGTTTATTTACTGGGCTAAAACTTCAACCCCCAACTACTTCGTTACCTTTGAGACAAAGCCAAAATTGCCTTAAACTGTTCCATTTCACAATGAGGTGACAAGTGTGTGTGCGCATAACTTATCTTTTCACAAATCCCAGCTTTAAGAACAGATAAAATAATTCCTCGCTTGAAATCAAAATCAAGTGACTGAAAATGGTGTTTCTCCTCCCCCCCCCCAAAATTCAACAACAGCCCTAAAATCTACTTTTGAGGCACTTCATCAAACCTGAAAGCAGTTACTGGGGAAGCGGGAGAGGAAGAGGGGAAGGGAGGGAGGAGAAGGGTGAGAAGTGAAACAGAAGACAGTCCAAGGGGTTCGCACGTTCACCCTTACCAATTCCTCCCTCGGCACACATCACAGCATGACGATCGCCACTCTCAAGGTGCAAGAGGAATACCAAGCACAAATCCGACGAGTGGAGGCGGGTTACGCTTCTACGCCAGCCATTTGCTTTTGCGGAGACGGGGGGGGGGGGGGGGTGGGAATCAATTCTCAGAAGACAGCCCCCAATCCCCGCTGCCGGAGCCAGAGCAGAAGCCGGAGCCGGAGCCAAACCACGACCTCCTCCTCCTCCCCTCCCGGCCAGGCTCCGGAGCCGCGGTGCCTCCGAGAACAGCCAATCGGCCGCCGCCCCGCCTCCCGTGACGTAGGGGGCGGGGCCTGGAGGAGGCTGGCTTCCCAGCGGCCGCTGGGACACACAGCTCCCTGTCTGTCTGGTGGAGATCCCCGGGTGGTCCGGGGCCTTTATAGTCCCACCCCAGCCATTTACTTAGCCTTGAAAGGCTTGGCAGTTATATTTTGGAGGGTGAAGGGATCAAATCTAAACATTTAATGTCATCGTTTTATACTGGGAAAGAAATTGAGAAGAAGACCACAATTTTGATTTGGTCTTCCCCCCCCCCCGCCCCCACCCCTTCCCTCACTCAGTGCGATGTGCTCTGTTCATACACCTGCCATGGTCTGTTAGCTTAAAACTCAGGGCTTTAAAAAAATTGTTTTCTTCAAAATAAATTCCAACAACCCATTTGGTCTCTCAAAACTTCTGACCAACTAAGTGCTTTGAGAAAGGAAAGGGAATTAGGAAAAGAACCAATAATGGCAATAATTCAGATCGAAACCTAATAATCGCTGGCTGCCAATCGTTTTATTCCAAAACCTCCACAATTCTTTTGTACATCTTAATGTTTTCTCAAATGTTTCTCATATATGTATCGAAAAGTGAAGGAAACTAAAGGATCATACAAATGTTTCACTAACAGTGAAGAGCTCTCCAGGGCAAACTCACGCATCCGCCTGGGAGGCTTGCAAACTCTCCCAGACCAGGCTGGAGAGGCCAAACAAGTTCCTGCACCCACTAAGAAGGTGCGTCTCCTAGAGGGGAGAAACAAGTTATGGGTGTGGCTTCCTGTGATGGCTGAATCTGGAAACCTCCTTCTGCAGGCAAGGGCAAATCTCTGTAGAGTTTAGTCAACTCTGGGAATAAATCCAGCTTCATAGAGCAGACTGTCATTTATGTGGCGTCTGAATTCCTGGCCTTGATAGCATTTCTTGCAATCATGTGAGTGTCCCTAAAATGATTTAAGATTAAACAAATTTTCTACCTTATAGGCAACCTTCTTTAGGAGACTTTAAATTTAAGAAAAGCCTCCCAGAGTTTCCCCAATCAGCACTGATGCTGTAATCTCAATGGAGGGCCTTCCTGGGAGGATGCATACCAGGACAATTCAAGCAGGCAGCTGGTATTTGCAGCCTGTTTGGATTGCTTAAATCAGTGGTTCTAACTAGGTACACATCAGTCAACTGGGGAGCTGGATGCCAAGGCTCCACCCAGGTCAATTAAGCTGGAATCTCTGGGAATGGGGCTCTGGCAATTTTTTCTTTCAAGTTAATCTGCAAGGGTTGAGAATCTCTGGCTAAGATTTAAATTACTGTCTTAGAGAAAAATCTGCATAGTATATAAATTAAAAAATGCAGTAGCCGAATAAGGTGAAACATTTTGTAATATAACTTATCCTTATATATTCTTTATATATTTGTATATTTTTATATAAATATAGAAAATATATAGTAAGATACACACCAGAATTGTTTACTCAAAGGGGAAGAATGGAGGAGTGAGAGGATATTATTAGCTTTCTATTCGTGTCTGTATCATTTGACAAGGAAAGGAGCATGTACCCCATTTATGATTTAAATATATCCAGTCAGGTTTTAAAAATTAATACTTAATGGATGTCATTGCAAATAGCCACCATTATAGTGGCCTTCAGTTTGTTTTTGCAAATGTTCCTCTAATATCTAACTTTTCTCCTGAGGGTTATTTCCACTTTATTAAAGAAAAAAGAAAAAATCCATAAAATCTTTAACACATTAGCTACCAAAGTGTGATTATTAATCTATACAGTCATTGCCAAACTTAATATATGTACTTCCTTATAATTCATATAATGTATCTATCGTCTGATGAAGTTTTTAAACTAATATTCAAAGTATATAATATAGATGTAAGGAAATTTCGTCTTTTCCAACTGGAAAATTATTTGTAATTAGTAACTCAATACTAATGGCTTCATAATTAATTCCCAGTAGGAAACATGGCATAGTAGTCAAGCGCCTAGGTTTGACCTGGCTTTAAATTTTAGCTCTGTATATTTTTAGATTAATGATCTAGGGTACCGGGCACCTGGGTGGCTCAGTTGGTTAAGCGACTGCCTTCGGCTCAGGTCATGATCCTGGAGTCCCGGGATCGAGTCCCACATCGGGCTCCCTACTCAGCAGGGAGTCTGCTTCTCCCTCTGACCCTCTTCCCTCTCGTGCTCTCTATCTCTCATTCTCTCTCTCTCAAATAAATAAAATCTTTTTAAAAAATGATCTAGGGTACCATCTCTAAGCCCCATAGGTAAAATGAATCCAATAATATCTACCATAGTGTTATTAAAATTACACCAAGTCATATAGCTGCTTTACACAGGGCTTATCACTGTACAAAGTAAATAATGGGTACTTAATAAGTGATAGTTTATTAATCCACTGACTTCTATTTTCCTCTCTTTTCTTAAACATACTCAAAGATTAGCATGGCAGCAATGGACTAAGAATTTATCAGGAAACATTTTTTATAAAACAGTAACTTTATTCTTCCCATGGCCATCAATACTTCTTATCTACTTATATATGTGAAAAAGCAACATTCATTCTTTCAGGTCACTTCTTTATTTATTTACTTTTTTTTAAGATTTAATTATTTATTTGAGAGAGAGAGAGGGCAAGGGATCACGAGAGAGCAGTGTGGAACGGCAGAGAGAGAGTCGTAAGGAGACTCCGTGCTGAGCGCAGAGACCTACTCGGGGCTCGATCCCACGACCCTGAGATCATGACCTAAGCCGCAACCAAGAGTCGGGTTCTCAACCATCTGCACCACCCAGGTGCCTCCAGGTCACTGCTTTAGCATAGAACATATAAAACAATGGTTTTTTTTGTTTGCCTCAAAATATTTTACATATAACAGTGTTTCCTAACGTGACACACAAGCTTTTTATGATTCATAAACAACCATTTCTTTTTCTCTGTACTTATTAACAGAGCATGACTCAAGCACAGATGAGGGTGTTTCCCAGGATTGGCTTCCTGACTAATTTCTGGACAAAAAAAGGAGAGGTCAATGCCTCAAGCAATAGGGGTTTATGTCTTATAAATGAACCCTGATTTTAGTAATATCATTATGTGTTTTTTTTTCTTTTTTTCTTTCTTTGACATTTACTGAGTGTTAGTAAAACATTTGTGTTAGGCACTATTCAAAGTGGGTTACATCTATTACCTCACTTGATCCTGTTGTCAGCCAAAGTTGGAGCAATCTGAAGTGTGAAGGATGAGGAGAAGTCAGCCAAATGAAGGGTGAATAAGGGTAAGACTGTTTCAGATGCAGGACACATTCTGGAGGTGGGACAGCTATGGCATTTGGGATTTATAGGTCGTATCCATGTGACTAGCATGGAGATTCTCACAGGTTACTGGAGGCTTTGATCTGATTAGTTTGGCCATCTCTACAATGGTTTGACATTTCTGGCTCCATATTTCAAGTGTGTCCTACGTGATCATTTTCCTACCACCAGTCCACCTAGTCAATTCCCAACCCTGAAGAGACTTTCCCAGCTGTTTCTGCCCCTTATGTTTCCAGATTGTGTTAGCAGGAGAATGTTATGATGATAAGCTACTTGAAAACTTTAGTTAATGGAGTCCACACTCTTGGTAAGCAAACTTCCTGTTTATTGCTGGGTGGTTTCTTATCATTCTTAGCCAAGCCCTCCTCTTCTGACAAACACTTACTGAGCACCCACCAGGTGCCAGGACCAAACAACCTCAGCCTGAGCTCACCACCTTCACTCACTAGAAGTGAGTACACAGCATGCTGAGATGGATCCAAGCACCATGATGTGTACATCTCATTATTCCCCCTCTCTCTCACTCTCTCTCCATTCCTGCATTTCTATGTAAGCAGTCCTCCCTTCTTGAAAGAAGTTCACAATAGACAGTCAACATGACCAGGGAAGAGCACGCATTGGACTTCAAAGGTGCTGGGGATGTTTATCATTAAGCTCATGGGTGGTATCATAGCCAGGATTCTACAGAGGACAGAACCAATACGATGTATATAAATATATATTGGGAAAAAGAGAGAGACTTTAAGGAAATGGCTTACACCACTGTGGGCCCCAACCCTGCAGCAGGCTGGAGACCCATGGAGGAGTAGATATTGCACTGTTGAGTCCAAAGGCAGTCTTCTGCCAGACCTCTCCCACTCCTGAAGGAGGTCAGGTTTTTTCTGTTGCTTTCAACTGATTGAATGAGACCCACCTACATTATGGAGGTTAATTTTCTTTAATCAAAATCTGCCGATTTAAAGTTAGTCTCATTTAAAAAATACCTTTACGGAAACATCTAGAATCATGTTTGACTAAACATCTGGGTACTCTGGCATAGCCAAATTGGCACACAAAATTTACCATCACTGGTGGGAACTTCCTTTCATTGTTGTTTTTAAAATGGTTAATATAGGGGGGCCTGGTTGGCTCAGATGGTTAAGCATCTGTCTTCAGCTTAGGTCATGATCCAGGGCTCAGGTCATGATCCCAGGGCCCTGGGATCGAGTCCCGCGTTGGGCTCCCTGCTCATCGGGGAGCCTGTTCCTCCCTCTCCTTCTCCTGCTGCC
Source organism: Callorhinus ursinus (assembly GCF_003265705.2). Taxonomy (NCBI): domain Eukaryota; kingdom Metazoa; phylum Chordata; class Mammalia; order Carnivora; family Otariidae; genus Callorhinus; species Callorhinus ursinus. The sequence goes on along the minus strand of NW_027397066.1, from coordinate 39,151,197 downwards.
CCTGCTTGTGCTCCCTCACTCTCTCTGTCAAATAAATAAATAAAATCTTTTTAAAAAATGTTTTAAAAAATAAATAAAATGGTTAATATACATTAAAAATTTTTGGAAAGATCAGTACCTTCGTCTTGGAGGCTGAGATCACAATTTGGAGTGTAAGATCCCAAGGTTAGCCAAGACAGTTGTGAAAGCCCTGGTGAGCAAATAATAATAAACTAATAATGAAAGAGACTTTAAAAAGACAGCCAAACAAGGGCCCTTTGGAATGCAAGGGAGTCAAATGCGTTAACAAGCACTACCGAAACAGAAGGGCAAGGGACAGGCCTGTTTCACACACCTGGTCTTAGCCTGCATTATCTATCTCCCACGGATTCAGAAGGTTATTAATAAGCTCCCAATTGGAAGTTCAGGGCATTTGCTGAATCATTAGTTGAGATCTGAAGGGAAGACTCTAGAAAATATCCTAAGGATTGCTTCTGTCAATCCAACAGAATTGAGAGGCAGGAAAGAAGGCTGGTTGAGACCCCCTGATGGGCTGCCTCCCTTGCTGTGCGTGAAACTGCTTCTGGGCCACATGCTGGCATTGACTATTCTTCTGAAAACCGTTATTGCTTCAATCCACCCAGGGCACAATGTTTAATGTTCAGATTAATTTGGACCATCTGTCATCTAGGAGACACATGTACTCAAGCCACAGTGAGTACGGAGCAAGATAAATATTTCTTTGTTTGCTAAAGTGATGTTTCTTAAAAATTATGTATTTATCAAAGTTCCATAAATCAAGTTTTATTTCAAATGCCCTAGAGAAATTCTTGATTAAGGGAACCGGGTAGAGCATCCTTTTATAATGTCAAATTCTGTTATGTTTGTTTTTTATAAGAGGGCACTGATGATGTTCAGTGTGCTATACAGTCCTGTTAGGTTCTGAGCACTCCTTCACCGCCCCCCCCGATAGTTTATTATTGGTTGCATAAAATTCATTTGCTATTATTGCCTTAGGGTTTTTATAAGAATTCTTAACAATTTTTTGTGTGTGTGTGCATTCCTTTAAGCCAGCTTTTACAGGTGCTAAGACAGAGAGCTTATGCTACTCTTTTATATACTCTCAATTTATATCATTTAACCTATGCTAAAACATCTTTGATTTTCTAAAATAATCTTTCTTTCCAAAAATAGATTAAAATGGAGTTAAGAAAAGTGAATTTACAAAAGTATCAGTTTTCTCTGTAAATTTTAAAAACACTGCCTAGAGCAGACATTATAATTTCTATACATCATTCTTCCTACATTTCAGCATGTGAAGTGGATAACTCTGTTTTACTACAGTAGAGAAAATCAAGACATGGTTAGTCTTATTGAATTGTGTTCTGATGACATTGATATGATGGTCAGAGTCTAGATTGGGCTTGGCCACTGGTAACTGTAACTTCTGGGCCTCAGTTTCCTCTTTTGTAAGAGTAAGTTGGATTAGATGCTTTCTGGGCTAGTTTGGCTTCTACCCCTGTAATTGTCTGACCAAGTTCTGGTTTCCTCTTTGTTCCATAACTTAACGACAATGCCAACAGAAGAGCTTAGAGAAATCTACCCACTTCACTCTGGTTCTAAATATTCCTCATAATGCTATATATAGAAACTTTTTCTTCTTGGCCTCAAATTTTGATTTAAAAAATGTACTTGTTTTGGATATATCCTGACATTGAATTTTATTATCTGGCTTTTTGGTTTGTGTGACTCCTTCCAACTAAATTGCTATGTGCATTCATTTCTGCTTATGGATATTTAACCCAACTCCCAAACCTTGCATATTCACCTGTCAGAATGACTCTGATCACCCTGATGTTGAGTTCCCTTTCTTCTGAACTCCTGGCGTAGACCCATCATGTGAACTTTGCCTTTATTATTGCTTTGTTTTTGTAATTTTAAATGATCTAGACAGGTAAAAAGAACATAAAGCAAATTTACGGTATTCTATTCAGAATTACATTTTGGATTATGGGCCTCTAATTTCTTATTTCTTTAATGAAACATTATCAATATCACTAAAGTTCCCTTGAATACTATTCCAAGTCCTGTTTCCAGAAGCTATATATATATATTGTATAACCTTCCAGGATCTTTAAAAAAATATATACATATATATGCTGTCCTGCTACTTTTTAATTTTAACTAGTGTACATGACTATTATATGGCATGCCAATATTTAGTTCCACGTCTTTTTAACTGAACATTATATATATTTGTTTTAATTCCAGTATAGTTAACACCGTATTATATTGATTTCAAATGTACACTATAGTGACTCAATTGTTCCACATATTACTCAGTGCTCATCAAGATAAGTGTACTCCTAATTCCCTTCACTTAGTTCACCTATCTCCCTACCCACCTGCCCTTTGGTAACTATCAGTTTGTTCTCTGTAGTTAAGAGTCTGTTTATTGGTTTCTCTCTCTTTTTTTTTTTCCTTTGTGCATCTTTTTTGTTTCTTAAATTTCACATATAAGTGAAATCATTTGCTTAACATTGTACTCTCTAGATCTATTCATCTACCGGTGGGTACTTGGCTGCTTCCACAGTTTAGCTATTGTAGATAATGCTGCAATAAACATCGGGGTCCATGTATCCCCTCGAATTAGTGTTTTCATATTCTTTGGGTAAATACCCAGTAGTGCAATTGCTGGGTTGTAGGGTAGCTCTATTTTCACCTTGTTGAGGAACTTCCATACTGTCTTCCAGAGTGGCTGCACTAGCTTGCCTTCCCACCAACAGTGCAAGAGGCTTTCCTTTTCTCCACATCCTCGCCAACACTTGTTGCTTCTTTGAACATTATATTTTTAAGATCTAGCTCTATTCTCACTGATGCAGTAAATAAGTTCATTTAAGAGCATACAGCATTCCATTATATGACTGTACCTTTTTTCATTTATAATTCTTTTATTGATGGAAAACTACAATATAGATGCCCTTTATATTGTGGCAATTGGTTCATAAAATAAATCTCCCCTATGACATCATAAGTCCTTGAGTTTCATAGATATTTTAAAATAATCCCTTTCCCAGGAAGAGCCAAAATAATAGACTAAAATGAGAAAATATCTTTAAGTGCCAATGAAAAGAATGGTAAATTGGAGAAACCAGAAAATATATACCTGAAGACATAGGTCTGAGGTTGAAAATCGCTGAATTAAGCTGATGAAAGGTTAAAAACTCAGGTGCTGAAGCAGAAAAGAGTGAGAGCCATGAGGAAGGAGAAGCTGCCAGATAGAAGGTGAAAAAGAATCATAATGTGCAAAAAGAAAAAAAAAGTACTCCTATGATTCCACGATAAAACCAAAAGAAGTCTCCCCAAATTGCAATAAGCTGTAACTCACACTGCTTGTTGGAACAAGTGCAGGGCAAATGTCTCAGTGGCTTCCTCTACTGTCATAACTGGCTCGGGATAATATATTAAGAGGGTTTGGGGCCAAGTTACATTTGACTGGACCTCATCCAATAGAGCAATGAGCTGGTTAGCAGGACCTTTTTAGGCCAGTTGGGGATTGTAGCCGTGGGTATTTTCCTCAGGAGCTGAGGGTTAGGGTGGAATGTAGACCCCAGCATTCCTTCAGGAAGAAGAGTGTGCTGAAGGGTGTACTTTCCATCTCATTTGCTGGATATCAACCAGGCTCTGCAGGGAAAACAGCAAAACCTTCAAACCATCTCCAGAAATTCCTCAAGCCCTTTGCTAGCTTTCCTCTCCAATCCCCTCATGCTAAACTTCGCTGCTGAAAGCTCTTTGCTGAGGCACTTCTTCCGCAGGGCCTCTGGACCAGACCTTATTTACCGCCCTCAGGGGTTCAAAATTACCTATTTATTTGACTTTGGCCAAGACTGCCTTCACATTTCCGGCTTGACTAAACTTTAGAGAGGCTGCTTCCCGAATAAACCCCTGACCTCCACTTTCCTAGAGCATTTTCTTTAGAAAACTTGTAATTCTCCCCTTGGAAATGGAAATCTTTTTTAAAAATCTCTTGCCAGTTTTACAATTTAGGAACATCTTTCTCAAGAATTTGTGATTCATACTTCTGAAATGTAATCACCAAAGGAGATAGCAGCCCTATCTCTGTTACCATGGAAGGGCAGAAGCTAATTCTGGTAGGTGCCTTGCTTCCTATCGTAAACCTGCGTCCTGCTACAAAGACATAAGAAAGTTTACTTTTGCGTAAAGCCAGTCAGCAGATACAGATGTCCTGTGTTCTCACTGATACACTAGCACTTAAAAATGCTCTCACTCTGTTTCAGTGGAGCGGAGTTCTGATCTCTCCCCTACTTGAGGGACTTCCTTGCCGATTTAACACCGTTCAGTGCAACTTTTGCTTTGACACTCCCAATTTTCTACCCAAATTAAGATTCCTATTGCATAATGCTGCCTCAAGTGAGATAACAGGAGGAAAGTAGTCAGGCTTCAGTAACTAATGCTGTATGAATTGCCATTACTCTTTCTTCAGACTCTTAGGGGCTTTGTATATATTTTACACAGATATTTGTCAATAGTCCACATGTGTTTCTGAGCTCTTTTCAGGCAAAAAACAACAAATAATTTATGTATTTTAGACATGGGGGCAGAGCTCTTTTTGGTCAAGGAGGTAATTTGGGACTATCCTCTAAGGCTTTAATCTCCTGGTTCTCAAGTTCAGCTACACATTAGAATCACCAGAGGAGCTGGAAAAAAAGTGTTACTATCTTCTATCCCTAGAAATTCTGACTTAAGTGTCTAAGGTGTGATTTGGTCATAGGGAGTTGGGAAAACTCCTCAGCTGATTCTAATTTGTAGTCAAAGTTGTGAATTACTGCTGAAGCTTCCCATAGTGTTTTGTTTTGTTTTGTTTTTAATCACTTGTCTTTCTGAATTCAACAAACACTTAATGGGGAATCTCCTTCATGCTAGACACTGTCGAGAATACTAAAATGAATGCATCATGGCCTCTGCTTTTCAAGGAGGTTTCAGAACAACGGAAGACGTAGAATATAAACACATAGTTGCCATGCAGTGCCATAAGGACTAAGACAGCAGTTTGTTCAAAGAGTTGTGGAGACACAAGTGGGACAGCAATGAAAATTCTTTGAAGATGTGTTTGAATTCATTAGGCCAACTGGATGTGCCTGGAGGGAGCTGCAGGAGAAAGGAGAGAAGATTCTAGGCAAAGGAAACAATAGGAATAGCAGAGTGATCAAAAAACCACCATCCTCTAGATGTTCTAAAGGTCTTTGTCACGGTGCTGATGTTGTGACAACATTGGTCTCAATTGATCAGATCTCTTGGTTAGTAAGGGGTTACATCTACACTTTCCAAATCTTCACTTTTTCTATGAAGTTTTGTCCAAATCAGTGGATCTCAGTGCTGGTTTACATTAAGTCACATGGGGTGTTTTGTCAAACGAAATAATGTTGGTATTTTAACCCTCAACAAGATTCTGATATTATTGGTCTAGGGGATGAGGTCTGGCTATTATTTTTTTTAAAGTTTCCATATGATTGTCTACAAACCCACACAACGAATATTGTGCAGGGCCATGGTAGTTTCTTAAACTAAATTTTGGGAATAGTTGTGCAACTGTATAAATTCAGTAAACGCCACTGGACTGTACTTCAAATGGTGCGATTTTTTGGTATGTAAATTACAAGCTTTGGGTGCCTGGGTAGCTCAGATGGTTAAGTGTCTACCTTCAGCTCAGGTCATGATCCCAGAGTCCTGGGATCGGGTCCCGCATCGGGCTCCCTGCTCCTTGGGAGCCTGCTTCTCCCTCTGCCTCTCTCTGTCTCTGTCTCTCATGAATAAATAAATAAAATCTTAAAAAAAATAAAAAAAAATAAATTACAAAGCTTTTGCAAAAACAAAACAAAATACAAGTGTAGCACATCAAAAGTGAAAAATCAATCACTCAAAAATTCCCTGGAGTGACTCTAATGTGCTATCTTGATTAAGAACCACTGGCTGAAATTCTAAGAGCTCACAGATGTGGAGAATTTTCCGTACAGTGATTAAAGAGGTGGCAACTGAGAAAAGAGGTCTTACAGGCATAGAATTTTCATCAGAAAGACTAACTGTGCACTTGACATGCCATTCTAAAAGACATGCCAACCCCTGAGGACGTAGTGTGGATTACAGTGCATTCCAGTTAAGTTCCAAAATTGCAGTTCACTCAAGTATTTCACTTTAACAAAGCAATTTCAGAGCTTTTGATATATTGTACTCTTCAGTGCTACACTGAAATAACTGTTATGTATGATCTCATTGCCCCTTTTAAGTCAAAATGCCTATTTGTTTCAAAGATCACTTTAATGGAGAACTCAGATGGCTTAAGCTCCAAGAATATTTTCTGATAAAGAAAATACTGGAATAAGGAAGTATTAAAAGCATTTCTTAATTACATATAAAGCTCAAAAAGAAAAAGACTTCCAGTTTATTAAGCTTATTCACCAGGATGAAACAAGACATTTATCCAAGTGACTTCCAAGACACTGTGTCTCTGGGCAGCCAAATCTGAGTTTATTCAGATAAGACTGAACGCAGAACCTACCCAGTATTTACAAATTAGCTATTCATAATTTCTTTCGATGCAATGGAATCAATGCCAATATAACATTTAAATATTTCCTGTATGACTATAAGATGATAATTAAACTCATTTAAACTTGAAGGCTCTTTCCTCTCAACAATTTATGGACAGGAATAATTTTAAATAGATTGCAATGAAAATCACTAAGCACATCTGCATTGCAACACATCTAATTATGATGAACAAATTAGTCAACTTCAAGTCATAGGATAACCCGAAAAGCAGGTTTGAACTGAGAAAATAGATGTGGAAAGCTATAGACAATTTCTTTTATTAAAGGGTGCAATAACTCTGAATAATGACTTAATAGCTTTTGATTCCTAGAACATTTGTCAGAAATCATACTTACTGAAGCAGACTAATGTAGTCAGTTCCTGGGTAGCAAAAGTAGGGAACCCTAGAATTTAGGGACAAGAAAAGGTAATCATCTGAAATTAACTAGTAAGACTCAATCCACAAGAACAGGGAATAGAAATTCCCAGAGTAACCCTATGGAACAGACATATTTCCTAAATCTTGGTCAAGAGTTTGTATGAAGCAAGTATAAGGGTATGGTAGCTAGTAAAAAGGAGAGTCAAAGAAACAAAGTTTTTAGTTCAGTCAAGAGGAAAAGATGCTTTGTCTTTTTCTCCTTTTTTAAAAGATTTTATTTATTTGAGAGACAGAGGGATCACGAGCTGGGGGAGGCGCAGAAGGACAAGCAGACTCCCCACTGAGCAGGGAACCCAACACTGGGCTCAATCCCAGGATCCCAGACCCTGAGATCATGACCTGAGCCTAAGGCAGACACTTAACTGAGCCACCCAGGCGCCCCTAGGATGCTTTGTCTTTTCTTTACCCAGAAATGTTCCTGGAATGAAAAAGGACTATGGTTTATTACAATTTCAAGGAAACATTTTAGATCTATTCTCTCTTCTTTCATTTAGTCTTATATTCACCAAGCATCTTTCTAATCCATGATTTGGTTAAAGGAACTTATGGGTCAAGAGAGACTGCCCTAAGGAGAAACAATTCTTATTCTGTGACATTCTGGTTTATCAATCAGTCCCTTGAGAGGTGGCTTACACAACAGAGATTTATTCTCACAGATCTAAGGACTAGAAATTAAATATTCAGGTGTTGGCAGGTTGCTTCATTCTGAGTGCGGTGAGAAAAGAATCTATTCCAGGCCTCTCTCCTCAGCTTGGAGAGCCAAGCTATCTTCCTGTATCTCTTCACACAGCCTTTCCTCTATATGTATTGGTGTCCAAATTTTCCCTTTTCATAAGGGCATTAGTCATACTGGATTATGATGTACCATAATAACCTCAATTTAACTTGATTATCTCTATAGAGACCTGTCTCCAAATAAAGTCACATTCTGAGGTATTGGGGCTTAGGACTTCAACATATGAATTTTAAGGGGGACACAATTTAACTCATAACAGAGAGGAGAGATATTGGGGGACAAACAGCAGTCTCTGCCATAATGTCCATCTTGTGTTTGAATGATTGGCACAATCCATCCCCCTCCCCCCCGCCACTGCCCAAGTCAGTTACTTATGGGAGTTCACAGGGATGAATCAGCTCCATTTTTCTCTTGAACTTTCTTTATCAAGGCACCTCACCAGACTAATTAGCACAGCGCATGTGTGTATGTGTGTGAATGTATCTCACTTTGTTCCCAGGGCTGCATGCTACCTGTGCTCCAAGTAATACTAATACTGGAGAGAGATAATGGTTAACTTTTATACTATGGGCAAACTACATTCTAGATGCCATGTTAACACATTGTATGCATTATTTCATTTTCACTTCACAGCAACACAGTAGTCTGGCATAAAGTAGATGCTCAGGTGGGCAGTAGTTTTATCCCTATCTTCAGTCAAGGAACCCAGGGTACAGTGAATTTAAGCAATTTTCCCAAAGTCGCCTGGCTGGTAAGTGACAGGGATATAAATGGACTCTGACTCTAGAGCCAATACAGTACGCTGTTCCTCAAAAAGTTTTCACTAACACAGTGGCTTAGTTTATGACTCTACCCCCTGGCCAGGGCCCAAAACCTCCAGCTGTCTGGCAGGACAGATGCTTTATCTTGTCTTATAGTCAGCATTTTATTTCTATATCCTCTTTCTCTTTCAAAAGCATCCAACCCACAATAAATTCCATTTATCTTAGTTCCATAGTTCCAGAATATCTTTTTTTTTTTGAGATTTTAACATGTTCATTGTTTTCTTTTTTTAGTGAGGTATAACTAACATTCAGTGTTAGTTTCAGGTGTACAGTGTAATGATTCAATAATTCTATACATTACCCAAAATACCTTTTGAGTCTTTCCATTTGTATCTGGGTTCCACTGCCACCACTCATCATCTAGGCCCCTAGATTTCTACAGTCTGTACATGCAAATTAGGTGATATTAACTTTAATGCCTACATTAGTTAGGATTAATCTGGAATATCCCCCAAATGGATTCTCCTGCTTTCACACTTCTACCCAAGAGCTGGTTTTCCAAAATCTAACTGCTTTCCAGAGTATAACCATTTAAAAATGCAGACTAGTTAATGTCAATTTGCTGACTAAAATCCCTGCCTAGGGATGCCTGGGTGGCTCAGGTTATGATCCCAGGGTCCTTAGATCAAGTCCCATATGGGACTTCTTGCTCAGTGGGGAGCCTGTTTTTCCCTCTGCCTGCCGCTCCCCCTGCGTGTGTTCTCTCTCTCTCACACACAAATAAATAAATAAAATCTTAAAAAAAAAAAAAATCCCTGCCTGTATCTCTGACATCTCCACCACACTTGCCTTGCTCACTACCTATGGTCTGGCCACACAGGCCTTTGGTTGTTATCTTGAGTAAGGCAGGCTTTCTCCAGCTTCAGGGCCTCTACATTCTAATCCCAACTCCCGTGCTCCCCAGATGTTTGCCTTCATGTCTCCTACTCCTTTATACCTTAGTGTAAATGCTACTTCTTGGCAGTGTATTCCTTGACCATTCTAAAGTATATTTCCACCATCCCTCTCTATTACATCACCTTGTTTCATTTTCTTTAGGATGCTTCTCCATAGTTGACATGGTATTATTTGCTTACTTGTTCATTATCTGAGGTCCTGACAAACACAACTAGAAGGTAAGTTATTGTTCACTGCCTGCAATACCAGAGCCGTTCGAGTATCTAAAGCTTGGTAGATGTTTAACCAGTTAATTGTTAAAGAATGAATGAATGAATAAATCTCCCAGGGCATGATGCACAAAATTCTTTCTTGCTCCTTCCACTTCAAAATGAAAAAATTCCAATCAAATAACCTTAAGAAAATGCAACAAATTAACTCTTCCTGACTTCCAATTTCAGCTCAGCAAGCACACTCAGTGAGGTTTATCTGAGATGTTTTTTACATTTCTCTCAGTTGTGATCAGTGACTTCCATTGCCTCTACTGCACTAGATAACAGCTGAGGTGGATTTTGGAGGCAGATCACATTCCCAAGGCAGAGACCTTCCAACACTATATCTAGGAGGGTAAAGAAGACACTCTGCTTTCTGGAACCCACTAAACTTTGGCTAGATAACAAATGAGGACAGAAGGCCACTTACAAGGGAATCTAATAATTTTTTTTTTTATGCACCAAGCTAGACTTCAAGAACTTTACATATATGAACTTATGACTCTAAATTCTGTGCTAACATTATAACTAATCACAGATGAGGAATCCTAAACACAGGGAAGTGAACATAGCTTGCCCAATATTACATAGATACTAATTTGCCTAATTGGGGTTTGAACTTAAGAAGTTTAGCTCCAGAGTCCACGTTTCTAACTATCACTATAAGTAAGATTTGGAACATGGAAGCTAGAGCACACTTAGAAAAATGGGACTGTAAGAGAAAAAAGTATTTTTGAAAACCTCTTGGATTACACACATAAGAACATCTTCTTACTTATCAAAAAGCAAATATTAAGCACTCTTAACTTGTGAACTTTATTAGAACTATTTGTTAAAGGTTGAGATTGTATGTGTGTATACTACTGTTATTTATTCAAGTTTTAATTTTAATTCCAGTTAGTTAAAATACAGTGTTATTTTAGTTTCAGGCATACAATACAGTGATTCAACAATTAAAGGTTAAGTTTTGTTACAACCAAATTCCAAAGGAAAGACCAAATTCTTCCTAATATCTAGTGTTGCTTGAGAGAGAAATCAGGACCTAAATCTGTGTCCTCTGACTAAATCTTGGGCCCTGGTCTCTGTGCCTCTTTGCCTTATTTTAATCTGTTTTATGACCTTAGGAAGTCATATCACCTCAGAATGTCTTTCTTTCCTCTGTAGGGCCAGTGAAACACAGACTCAGCCCAGTAACTTTGCAACTAATACCTATATGACCTTGGACAAGGTTGATACTACTTCACCAAATTTGTTTCCTCATCTTTAAAAGTTGAGGTAAGACCCACAACACAAGGTTATAGGGAGAATTAATAAGAGAAAATATATGAAGTGTTTGGCATAAAGTAGATGCTCGATAAATATCTTTACCCCAATTTTTACAATATATAAAATCTAGCTTTTTCTTAGAAAACAGACTCTACCCTTAGTAGACATACTAACAGACAGATTAGCTAGGAAGTTTCCAGATTCCTTGTTTCCCTAACTATTACTTGAGGGGCTCCTATGCACAAAGTCAAAGTGTCATAAGATAATTCAGTTGGGGCAATAATTGTTGTAAATAACTATCTATAGAAAATAGTAAATATTTTAAGTGAGGGACAGTCATGAAAATTCAGAGGAAGAAATTGCTTTCACCACCAAGAGATGGGGCACAGAGTATAGAAAGGATGTTTGAGCTAAACATTGGAGAATGTCACTAATAAATAGTATTTCTTTGCATAGCCCACAGACTAACATAATTACTTTCTCCTCTGTGGTATGCTTCATCAGTTTTCACTACTTTTATTATTAAATTTATATTAGACAGTACTTTCTGTTTCTGTTTCCCACTTATTGTGCATTTCTGGATAGCAGAACTATTTTATCCCACTAAATTCCCCAGCACCTGATTAAAGTAACAGCTATAATGAGGAGAGAAATCACAGAAAAGCTGTTTGGCTTTTTTGCTAATTTAGTGTTAACAAGAGTCTGACTTTAACTTTAGGCTGTGCCTCTTAGCTCTCGTGACTTTTAGGGTTGACATAAAATACAGAATGCCCAGTTGAGTTTGACTTACAGATAAACAAGGAATCGTGTTTTAGTATAATTATGCCCCCTGCAGTATTTAGAGGGCACACTTCTAAGAAAATAATTTTTGTTGTTTATCTGAAATTTCGGATTTAACTGGGCACTCCGTCCTTTTGCTAGATCTGATAATCCTTGTGACTTTTCTGATCTTGTTATCTGGAAATGGGCGTGAAAACAGTACCTTCTTAAGATAATCTATATAAAGAATATCTCACACAGGTAAACCCTTACTTAACCTTCCAAATCAGAACACTTTTGTAGACCTACGCCAAAACTCAGGGACAATGGCCCTGAGCTCACAATACGGTTACTCTTATTAGTTGGTTTTCAACGCAGCGCAGAGGAAGTTCCATAGAACTCTGAACAAAGCTGTAAACTGCTTTGAGGATTTGCAAATTTCCCTTCAACCTAATAAGGGTGTTCAGCAAAGTAATTCCAGGCGGAAAAGGGATTTCCCTTAGTTACCGGGAAGGCGAGGGCTGTGCCTCTGCGCACGCGCACAAGGGCTCCGGCGTCTCCACGCCCGGCCCCCAACCCCACCCGAGAGAGTCACGTGGGTGAGCCGACGCTCTAGAGGCGCCACCGGGCCTTGTCATGTGACCGAGGTTCCTGCTTCGTACTAGGATGGAGCCGGAAGAGGGGACGCCCTTGTGGCAGCTGCAGAAGCTTCCAGCCGAGCTGGGCCCGCAGGTGAGGAGAGCGCACGCGGCGTGGCAGGCGGGGTTCTGGCACAGCCCGGCCTGCAGGTCCGGCCCGGTCTGATCGAGATGTCTTCGCTGGGCTCACCGGGGCTGCCCAGGGCAGGGACGGGGGAATGGGCGTGATGTCGGGGTCCGGCCCCCTTCGTCCCCTGGAGAGCTGAGGAGGCCGAGGCCTTTGGCGCCACCTCCGCGCCCCTGCTTGGAGCTGCTCCTCGAGGGGCTTTTCGAGCTGACTTGCGGCCGGCCAAGCTCGCACCCGGGTGGGGTCGGCCCGTCAGCTCCCAAGCGCGGCTTGGTGACTGGGCTGGGGAGCGAAGTCGCCACCATAGTATTTGAAATCTTACAACGTGGAGCCAGTGGTTTGCAGCCTCTCCTTCATTCATACAGTACACACCTTCACTGTCCCTGTGCACCAGGCACAGTGCTAGGTGCTGGGGACAAGCTGGTGACCTAGAGAAGTATACCCTGCCCCCTTGAGGGCGACAGAAAAAAAATTGGTAAGTGCTTCCAATAACTGGGCGACTTACTTTAGGTAGCGTGGTATAAGGTAGCCTTTCCCTCAAGAGGTGACATATACATTGACACCCGGAGCCTGGGAAGGACCTTGGCCGTGAGGATCTGGGAAAAGCAGCTTTGTTCATTCATCCGGCCAGCTTTGCCCTGAAGTTTGCCTTGTGCTGAGTGCCCATATGGTATAAGGTGAAATGGTGAATGAGATACAGCCTGTGCCCCTGTGGAGCTTGCTATCTAATAAGGAAACCAAACTGAATTAACCAGTAATGAGCTTGTGGGACAGGTAGCACCCCAGATTCGAGGGGGCAAGGAGAGGCTTTGCAGAAAAGAAACATCTAAATTTCTAGGTTGAGTTCTGAAGGATGAGTAGGAACCAGACAGTCTAGAAGGAAGAGTGTTTTAGGCAGGGGAATAGCAGCTACAAGGCTAGAGGAAGGAAACCAGCCTCCACAGGTTTCAGGACCTGTTGTAATTTTTAGAGGCTGAAATTTGAGTGAGCAGAGCAGGGAGAGTAAGGCTAGACAGTTTAGTAGGAAGTCAGGTGGCTCCAGTCTTTATATGCCTTGCTTGTGTGTTTAGCCGCAGTACCAAAGGCACTGGCAGTTTTGAGTTTGAAAAATCAAATGTGGAGACAGTAATTACATCTAATAAGTATCTTGACTGAACTGTGAAAGGAAAAGAAAACCCAGTGGTTGCTGTAAGAGAAAAATCTGACTGAGAAGTGGGTTTTTCCCCCCTTGAAAAGAAGGAAAGACCTGAAGGAAATTTGCCTGTCTCTAAAAGAAAGCAGTATGTGCAAAATTGAGCTTCATTATTAGCTCTGGGAGCTGTGGTTCTGTTTGTCATCAGAAGTCAGTCTACTAATTCATTGTATTGTAGTTAATACATAAATATGTTTACTCCTCCTCTGTCCCACAACAATTCAGGTCTCATTACACAACTTCTTGACTGGTTGGCTTGCCTCTGGTCTCTTTTATTCTGAACTCCTTCCGGGTAGATACTTTATCTTTAGTTCTGGAGAATTGTGTCTGGCTCAAGGTGGGTTCTTAATCAGTATTCACTGAGGGAAGGAATTAATGCATATTAAAATCTGCTCAACCATGGGGCAGTTATCTGGATGCCAAGCTTTGGTGGGCTGGCCTTCAGTGTCAGTGATAGGCATCACTGAGTAAGTCCCAATTCTGTTCCATTCACAAAGGGTGAAGGGTGGGAGTGGGGGCTTCGCCTACATAATGTGATAGAGGGGTATGTGGTAGGCAGCTTTTATAAGCCCCACATTTAGATCTTCTTTTTTCCTTTATTCCATTTACAGTGGGAAAGTGTGGGGGAGATGGAGAATAGACTTTACTTAATTTTTATCAGGATCAAAAAAACCTGTCTTAACTCTTTTCTGTGATTTTACCAGTGCGGAAACAGAAATGTCAGCAGAGAGTTTGAGTAATGTGCCTGAGGTATCAAACTAGTAAGTGGTAAAGGTGGAACATGTGTTCAGATCTGTTGACCGTGAGTCTTTGTATTAGCCTTCTGCCCCTGTCTTCATTCTGCCTACTTCTTAGGTAAGGCCCATAACCTTTCCCACCCTGTAGGGTGATCACACCTAGGTCTCTGCATCCAGCCAAAGATCTCATCCCTGAGTGTCAGGCTTCTGCTGAGACACCCCAGGTATCTCAAATTCAGTGTGTCCCTGGCTGAACTACTCGTTTTTCCCCCCAGAACTACTCTTCCTGTGGTTGTAGCTTCATTTTTGATTTAGGGCACCACCATTTACCCAGCCACTCAACCTAAAATGTGAGTATCATCCTTGGTTCCTCCTCCTTTTCACATCTCTTTTACCTCTGTACTGGCTCCATTTTGAGTGTCCTCAATTATTTAGGCCCCCCCCGATTTCTTCCTGGTAAACTGAGGGCAGGGGGCCTTTGGTCTCACCATCTCTCTTTTCCTTTTCTTTCCTTTTATCTCCCAACTTGTTAGCAAATTTATGGAAAAATAATGCAAATATGTGAATAGGTTGCTTCCCTGTGGAAATAATTAAAGAGCCTAGACACTGCAAACAGGGCCTTTTATGATTTGGCCTCCACTCACCTCTCCAGTCTTATATCCTGTCTTTTTTCAAATTGAACAAGTGATTTTACACTTCCAGTCTGTGCATATGCTGTTGCTTGTGACTAGGAATGCCCTTCTCTTCTGTTTCGATGGCCAGCTACTTGTCCTTTTAAAACAGCCCTTTCCTGCTTCCTCTCTGTGTTCCTTTGTATCTTCTGTAAACTTATAACATAGCTCCAATCATTCTGAATTGCATTTATGTATTTGTATGTTTGTCTTTCTCTAGTGGACTAAAGCTCTGATACGGTAGAAACTTAATCTTGTTTATCTTCAGTTTCTCATTTGTAAAATGGGGATAATAACAGTACTTACCTCATGGGGTTGTAGTGAGGATGAGCACAGTGCTTGGTACTCAGTTCGGGCTCCATAAATGGTAGTTATTATGGCTGTTTTTGCTTTGTATTTCCATTAACTTGTTTAACAATTGGATAAGGTGCTCATTACATATTTGAATATATGAATACAAACATTTATAAATGAATGGATAAATGAATGAATAAAAACATTTACATCCCAAAAGATAGCACTTTTATTTTTTAGTTAGAGTTCTGGGTTTTGCTTTAGCCTGGGGGCAGATTGGGATAAGATGGGATATGTGTAGAGAATTTTGAATGAATTTAAAATTGAGAATGTTTGTTGACTTATGGTAAATAAAAAGTCTGTTCACATAGTGCATTAGCCATCATTTGGAAGCGGGGTTACCAGTTTCTCATTTCTATTCTGATATGTGTGGTGTTATAGAGAAAGAGTTACTGCTTAAAATGGAGTAGAATATGGTTCAGGGGGAAAGAGTTGGAAGACTTGTTGCTTAAATTCATTTCCAAATTATTTGGATTCAGATACTCTTTTTACAGGACACAAATATTCCCTGGGAAAGAAAACCATATTAATCATTTATCTAGTATAGTGCTGGCATAGTAGGCACTCACTTAATGTATGTTAAAGACATGGAACATAATACCAGTAGTAGTAGTGGTGGTGGTAGTGGTAGTAATAGTGATAATAATAATAAGAAGAAGTATGACAGTGGCTAGCAATGTTTGTGTTTTATACATGCCAGGAATGTGCCAAGTAAATTTCCATGTGCTCATTTAATCCTTACTACCTTATGGGGGTAGATGATATTTTCATTTTATACATGAGGAAACAGGCACAGAACATTTAAATAACTTGATAAAACTAGTTAAGTGGTGGAACTAGGATTCAAACTAGACAGTTTTATTCCAAAATTCAGTGTTAATAACTGTGTTCAGTTATATATGTGTTAGGACTTCCATTGCTGATGCTAAGGTAGGGTAGAGATGAATGTAAAAAAGAAAAAGAAAGGTACTGACCGCTTTCTTGGAGTGGACCAAAAGAAGTGAGTATGAATGCTGTGAAAATGGAAGTAAAGGGAAATGAAGTTTGTCGATCTATGGTAAAAAATACCTTTAGTCTAAAAGTCATACTTTTTTTAGATTATTGATATAAATACAATGTCTAAGTAATACCAAGGTGAAACCTTTATATTCACCATCTTTCTTTCATGAATATTGGGGAAACAACAGTGTATCTATGAAATTATTTTAGCTCCTGAAATTATAGAAAATCTGGGGTTTTTATTGGAGCTTTAATTTTTAATTAATGAGAATAATGTTAAAAATAGTTATATTTCAACCTCAGCTGCTTTTGTAGATAACATGAGTTTGTCCCAACTATATTTGTTTCCTGCAAGGAAGATAAATCTTTTTTATAAGTTTACTTATAATTCATTTATTTCCTTTTCTCTCTAGCTTCTTCACAAAATAATTGATGGCATTTGTGGCCGAGCTTATCCTCTCCACCAGGATTATCACAGTGTTTGGGATTCAACAGAATGGAAGAATGTTCTGGAAGATATTACGAAATTTTTCAAAGCTGTAGTTGGTAAAAATTTATCTGATGAAGAGGTAACTTCACTCCAATTTTCTGTACCTTATAATAAATAATAAATTGTTTTCAGGTTTTTCTTAAGTTGGTCTTTAGGGCACTATATTATACAAGAGCCATCATCAGTAATACACACACACACACACACACACACACACACACACACACACACACATACACTTTTTTTTAAAGATTTTATTTATTTGAGAGAGAGAACATGAAAGATCAGGAATGGGGGTGGGGGTGGCGGAGGGAAAGGGCAGAGGGAGAGGGAGAAGCAGACTCCCTGTTGAGCAGGTTGAGCAGGGAGCCTGATTTGGCAGAATCCCAGGACCCTGGGGTCATGCAAAGGCAGATGCTTAACTGACTGAGCCACCCAGGCGCCCCCAATAAGTATATATTATATTACAATAAAAACCTCATAATTGTGAGTAGGCAAATCTGATTGTGGAAGTTCTTATTTTTTATAGTTTTGGTTGGTTGTGTTTTTAAAATTGTGACATTTAAATCATGTAGAAGAAAACTAAAAGTTATATAACTGACACCTGCACTTGCATTATCACAATTAAACAGTTGTTAACATCTTTATGCATTACAGGTTTGTGTGTTTGTTTTAGAAACAAGACATTATAGATATACCTAAATACCACCTGGGCATGCCGCCCTTCCCCAAGAGATCACCACTTGTGAAGTTGGTGTACATGTTTTGTAGTCTATATTGTATGAATATTTATATTGTAAACAATATATATAATTATTTGAGCTAAACATGTAACTTGTGAATGATAACATGTATCCCTTTGTAATTTTTTATGGAATGTTGTGTTTTAGACTTATCAGTGTTGGTAAATGTAGATCTGGTTCATGTATTTTAACTCTTACAGTATTTGATGGTAGGAATTAGCAGGACTTATTTTTCCGGCCCCCTCCTGATGAACTATTAGATCATTGCCTCTTTAATGTATAGTATTTCTACAAATATTTTGTACATGTCTCCTTGTCCACATATTAGCCAACTTTTCTTGGATAGACATCTTGACATGAAATTATAGGGTCATGGAGTATCCTTCCATTGAATTGCTTTTGTACTTTGGTCAAAAATTATTTTGGCATGTTTGTATAGGTTGCCTACTAAAAATGTAGTTATATATGTTCATTTTGATTTGGATGATATTCTGGGTGGGAGTTCTTTGTTAGGTATATGTATTTTAAATATCTTCTCTCATATGGCTTGCCTTTTCACTCTTAATGGTGTCTTTTTGTGAACAGAAGCTCTGAATTTTAATCAAGTCCAGCTTTGTCAATATTTCTTTTGGTGGTTAGTGCTATTAAAGTCATGTTTAAGAAATATTTGTGCCAAAGTCATGAAGATGTGTTTGTTAGTTTTCTTGTAGAAGCTCTCACATTTATGTTACTGATGCATTTTGAATTAATATTTGTGTGTGGAGTAAGGGTCGAGTTCACATTTTTTCACATCAATAGCCAACTGACCCAGTAACGTTTATTGAAATGACCGTCCTTGGTCCCATAGAATTTCTGTGCAGCCTTTGTTGTAAATCAGGTCACTGTATATGTATGTATCTGGACTTTTTTTTTAAGATTTTATTTATTTATTTGACAGAGAGTGCAAGAGAGAGAGCGCTCACAGACGGGGGTGCAGGCAGAGGGAGAAGCAGGCTCCCCACTGAGCAGGGAGCCCAATGTGTGGCTTGGTCCCAGGACGCTGGGATCATGACCTGAGCCGAAGGCAGACGCTTAACCAACTGAGCCACCCAGGTGCTCCTGCATCTGGACTCTTAATTCTGCTCCATTGTCTATATTTTTCAGTATTACACTGTCTTAATTACTGTAGAATTAAAGCTATGTTACATAAAGTCTTGATATCTGGCAGTAGAAGACCTTTAACTTCATGCTTCTCCAAGATTGCTTTGGCTATTCTAGGCCCTCTGTATTTTCATGTACATTTTAAAATCAGCTTGTCAATTTCAACCAAAAAACCTGATGGGCTGCCATACCAAAATACTATACACTGGGTAGCTTAAACAACAAGAGTTTATTTCTCACAATACTAGAGGCTGGTGAGTCCAAGATAAAGGTGCTGACTGATTTGATTCCCTGTTGAGGGGAATTCCCTGGCTGCGGCCTACCTTCTTGTGTTTCTCACATTGGTGAGGGGAGAGGGACAGAAGCCATGCTCTCTTGTGTCTCTTTTTATAAGGGCACTAATCCTATCAAGAGGGCTCCAACTCTTATGACCTATTAAACCTAATTACTTCTTAGAGGCCCCATCTTTAAATATCATCACAATGAAGGTTAGGATTGCAACATAGGAATTTTGGGGTGACATACTTAAGTTCATGGCGTGGGGATTGCACTGAATCTCTAGATCATTTTGGGAAAAATTTACAGCTTAATATTAATCCTCCCAGTCCATGAACATGGTATAACATTCCATTTGTTTGGATGACTTCAATTTCTCCAACATTTTGTAGTTTTTAATATAGAGGTCTTGCAAATATTTTGTTAGATTTATTTCTAAGTAATTGATATTTTTGATGTTTTTAAATTTTGTTCTCCAATTGTTTATTGCTAGGATGTAGAAACACCGCCAATTTTATGTCTTTACCCCATGCTTAATAGTCTTTAAAAATTTTATTTGATGGCTTATAAAATGGGTTTTTTTGGATTTTTTGGGGTATACAATTATTTTCTTGTTAAATTTTAATATCTTTTTTTCCCTTACCTTATTGCACTAGCTAACATCTTTAAAACAGTGTTGGAAAAAAAATCAGTCTTATTCCTGACCTTAGGGAGAATGTATTCACTATTTTATCATTTATTGTGTTGGCTGTATGATTTTCTGGATATTGACTATTAGATTAAAGAAGTTTCCTACAGTTCCTACTTTACTGAGAATTGTTATCATTAATAGGTATTGAATTATCTTTAAATACTCTTTTCCTAAATTTGTTATTTTGTTCTCCTTTATTTTGTTGATGTGTCTTTCATTGGATTTTTAAATGCTAAACTAACCTTGCATTGCCAAAATAAATGCCACTTGGTCATGATGTATTATCTTTTTATGTATCTGTAGATTTGATTTGCCAGTATTTTATTTAGGATTTTTGCATCTGTTCTTGTGTGGTACTGGCTCATAGTTTTTCTTTTCTGTAATGCCCTTGTCAGGATGTCAAGTTTTATTCTGGTCTAATAAAATGAATTAGGAAGTATTTTTTCTCTTATTCTCTGGAGGAGTTTAAGATTGATTTTATTTCTTTCATAGTACTATGTTACTATGTTGTATAATTTTCAAATATTTGGAATTTTTTTATCAGTTACGATAAATTAATTACCCCATGGTAAAAAAAATATAAATAGTTTGATTTCAGTCCTTTGAAATCTGTTGTGATTTGCTACATGGCTCATCATATGGTTCATTTTGGTGAATGATCCATATATTTTTGAAAATAATATGTATTCTGTAGTTGTTGAACACAATGTTCTATATGTCAGGTTTAAGGAAGATAGTGTTTTTCAGTTCTTTGTCTTTACTGATTTTTTTTGTCTTTTTCTGTCAGTTACTGGGAGATGTGTCAACATTCTAATTATGAAGGTAGATTTATCCATTTCTCCTTTTAGTTCTGCCAAGTTGTGTTGTTTTATATATTTTGAATATATATTAGGTGCACACAAGTTAATGATTGTTCTTTCAGTTGAATGGCCCTTGGGCCTTCTTTATTTCTCATAATACTTCTTGCCTTAAAGGCTACACTGTCTGATATTAAAATAACTATACCAGCTTTAGTGGTCTTTGCTTCCATGCTACTTCATCAGTCAGTCCTTTTCATTTCTGTTTTGCAAAAATTTGTTAAAATCTCTTGTTTGGGGGAGCCTGGGTGGCTCAGTCATTAAGCTATCTGCCTTCGGCTCAGGTCATGATCCCAGGGTCCTGGGATGGAGCCTCACATCGGGCTCCCTGCTCAGCAGGAGGCCTGCTTCTCCTTCTCTCACTCGCTTTGCTTGTGTTCCTTCTCTCGCTGTGTGTCTCTCTGTCAAATAAATAAATAAAATCTTAAAAAAAAAATCTCTTGTTAGTTATGCATTCTCATTCTTTTCATGAGAAGAAAATATATATTTTTTAACTGTCATTTTAAAGGTTTTATGAAAGGGGAGTGGAGCTGTGCGTTTACATTTTAAACAGACCCTTTCACTTATTTTCTGTTTATTTTTATTTTCATAGATATTTCAGCAGTTGAATCAGTTGAATTCATTTCATCAACAAGCTATCATGAAATGCTTGAAAAGTAGGAAAGATGAAATCAAGCAGGCTCTGTTAGAAGAAATAGTTGATATTTCTTCTGCACAGCTACAGGATTTTGATTGGCAGTTAAAGGTGAGAATCTATTTATGGGCATGTATTTTTTTTATCTCATTTTTTGAATAGAAATGTTTATTCTTCATAATATACATCTAAAATTTCTGTCATTTTAAGAATACATTGTCAAAAATTGTATTTTTACATTCACTTAGTACAAACATCCACATAATATGTAAAAACATTACATTGATAATTTAATTAACTAGAGCTGTGAATCATTAAATGTCTTAAGTAGTGGAGTAGTATGTATTCAACATCTGTTTTTGGCTAGAACTTTCTAGACTTTATAGTCTTCCTGAGATTGGTAAATACGATTCTACCTCCAGGGGGAAAATCTATAATGTGCTATTAAAAGAGCACTTAAAAAACATTTTGAGGGGCGCCTGGGTGGCTCAGTTGGTTAAGCGACTGCCTTCGGCTCAGGTCATGATCCTGGAGTCCCGGGATCGAGTCCCACATCGGGCTCCCTGCTCGGCAGGGAGTCTGCTTCTCCCTCTGACCCTCTTCCCTCTCATGCTTTCTATCTCTCATTCTCTCTCTCTCTCTCAAATAAATAAATAAAATCTTTAAAAAAAAAAAAACATTTTGAAAAGAGACTCATGATCAGTAGCAATGGGTAGTTCTAATTCTGTTTTCATTCATTAAATCTTTTTAGTTAATTTAGTAGTAATTTTACTTTTGGCTGCCAAATATAAGAGATACTTAAATTGGAGCCAAACCAAAAAAGAATGAACAGGAACTTGAAATCGTGGTACATGAAGGTTTTTTGAAACACTTGAGACCATCTATCCAGAAAAGAAAAACTTTATTAGAAAAATTATAGTTATCTCTAAAGGACTAAAAGTCATCTGTATGGATGAGGGAATTGATACATGCTTTGTGGCTTCAGAGGCTAGGACAAAGGGTAAGGTCTCAGATACATAGTTTGCAGTAAGATGAGTTCATGTTCAACTTAAGGAGAACTGTTTTACACCTGTCAGTATCTGAAGATTATTTTAACCTCTTCTTGAGGAAGCATGTTCATCATTGGTCATATTCAAACAGACTGAGAAAGCAGTTACTGGAGACACTGAGGAGGAGAATTATCTTTGATACTTCCAAATCTCAGATATTATGAGTCCTGGTTTTTTAAGAGAGAATGAAGGAGGTATGTGAGGATTTAATTCTGTAGTGTGTGCACTCTGAGGATGTTTGTTAGGGAAGTAGTTCCTTACCAATCATTGTACAAGTAATGAATGGTACAAGTAAATTTTTGCAAGTAGTAACACTTTGAAGATTCAGGTATTGTGGAGTTTTTTAGCTCAGATTCCAGGAAAATTGATTTTCCCTTTGCCATCTGCCAATGAAGCTGTGGTGCTTGTTTCAAAAATTATTTATATCATAAATATTTGGTTCCTCGTTTCCTCTAGGATTCTCTTTAAACAGAAAATAGGAAGTGGAGTAAATATTGAGTGTTTTTGCTGAGTGGCTCTAATTGAAAGTGGTATCTTGATAACATGTTTATCAATAATTTAGTAGAGAATTAGCTGACTGTAAATTAAGTATCTTCATTGCACAGGGTTTACCAGTGTTTTTAGTTTTATCTTTGTACATGGACTTCATCCTCTTGGTATCTTCACAGTTCGTTAAGCTTTAAGAAGTCTTGGTTTCGTGATGCACTGGACCCATTCAGTATTTCCTTTTCCAGCCATAACTCTGCTCTGGACTTTCTGCTTCTACCACAAACTTTGGACTGTTGGTCCTTTTTTCCCTCGTCGTCTTCCTCTCTGTCATCCTCCTTTCTCAGTCTGTTCTTCATATATGTGTTGGTTTGGCATGGGTTTCTTTATTTCTTCCACCTTTTCCTGTACTTGACAGCAAACAGGAGTATTCTTAAGATGTATTGTTAATGAGCTCTGATGCATATTTAATGTAGTCTTTTTTATTACTTATTAATTACTGTTTTCCTCATTTTAAACAGCTTGCACTGTCTAGTGACAAGATTGCTACTTTACAAATGCCACTTTTAAACCTTCATCTGGACATAAAAGAAAATGGTGAAGTCAAACCATATTCTGTTGAAATGAGTAAAGAAGAGCTGCAGAATCTAATAAATTCCTTGGAGGCAGCTAATAAGGTATTTGTTTTAATTTTGTTGTGTGTTTTAAAATGTTTAAGTTTTGATTGATATCCTTAGAACAATAGAAGAAAAATTCATAATTGACTTTTCATATTTCTTTTATTCCTGATATTTTATGTTAAGCACAGAAAATACCTTGTTATGTTCTGCATCTCTAGTTTTAGATATTTAATTATAACTTGTAATTTTAATGACTTAGTTTTGAGCATAATTTATCAAGTAGTTATTTTTGATAGAATAATAGTGCTCTTCTAACAGCTAGATTTTTTTGCCTCGGTCCTCATTAATGATAAAAATAAAATTTTTACTAAAAAAAATAAAACTTTTACCTTGGGGCTATGAAATTAGTTGATCCTGAAGTGTTTTTATGATGATTATGTCATAAAGAAAAGAGTGTCTTATTTAAATGCACAGATAAGGGGTGCCTGAGTGGCTCAGTTGGTTAAACGTCTGCCTTTGGCTTGGGTCATGATCCCAGGGTCCTGGAATCGAGCCCCACTTTGGGCTCCCTGCTCAGTGGGGAGCCTGCTTCTCCCTCTGCTGCTCCCCCTGCTTGTGCTGTCTCTCTCTCTCTCTGTCAAATAAATAAAATCTTTTAAAAAAAGAAGTTTTAGCTGCACAAATAGAATTGTTTTTATAATCCTCTAAGTACAGGAGACAAAATATGGCTTGTAGTTATGACAAAATCAGGTAAAACTGATAAGTGACTAAAAATTTTATATGTAAAAAGGATTGACTAAATAACAGGAACCATTCTCAGTATTTAATGAGAAAAATCATATTTAAACAATAGAAACTGCTGCTGTCAGAAAGAAATAAAAATAACTGTCTCTGTGTACGTGTGTTCCTTTCATGATTGCTTAGCATTGGGTGCCTGGGTGGCTCAGTCTGTTAGGCGTCTGCCTTAGGCTCGGGTCATGATCCCAGAGTCCTGGGATCGAGTCCTGCATTGGGCTCCCTGCTCCGCGGGAAGTCTGCTTCTCCCTCTCCCTCTGCCTGCCGCTCCCCCTGCTTGTGCTCTCTCTGTCTCTGTCAAATAAATAAATAAAATTTAAAAAAGAAAAGATTTCTCAGCATTTGTTCTAGTAATCTGTTTTCCAGTGATCAATGTCAGATATTCTAACCAACTTCTCTTGCCCCTGACCAACCTTCTTGGCTCTACCTTTTTTTTTTTTTTAAGTAGTCTCCATGCCCAGCGTGGAGCCCAGTGCGGGGCCTGAACTCATGACCCTGAGATCAAGACCTGAGCTGAGATCAAGAATCGGATGCTTAACTGACTGAGCCACCCAGGCGCCTCGGCTCTTTTTTTTTTTCTTTTAGATTTTATTTATTTATGTATTTACTTTGAAAGAGAGAGAGCGCGCAGGGCACACGTGAGTGCGTGAGCAGGCAGGAGTGGCAGAGGGAGGGGGAGAAGCAGACTCCCTGCAGAGCAGGGATTTTTTTCCCAATGCAGGACTCCATCCCAGGACTCTGGGATCATGACCTGAGCCAAAGGCAGATGCTCAACCGACTGGGCCACCCAGGTGCCCCCCGGCTCTGCCTTTTTGAAACCCTGGTATATTCAGCTTCCATCCGTATTCTGCAGTTACTCAGTCATTTTAGTGCCATGATGATTGGTCCACATGCCTAGTAGCCACACTGGTAGCCTGGCTTGCTTTTGGATGGGGCTCAATGTCTTAGGGAGTGTGTGGTCGAGCCTCATGTAGATGTTAATTGAGTCTGAACCATGGATCCCGGCAGGCATGCATCATCAATTACTGTGCATTGTACTTGCTTGTTATCAGTTCTCCTGTCTTCAGAGATTTCAAAGCATTTCGTTAAGCAGATACAGGCATCATTCTGGAATAACCTGATTTCCCATCCCCCACCCCTGACTTTGTGTTTTAAGGTGGTCCTGCAGTTGAAATAACCAACACTCTGAGATTCTACTGCTACCCCAGATGCGGCCAAGTGAATACTGTGCGTTCAGAATACCTACGCTATACTGACTGTTTTGCTCTGCTGAGAACGCAGCATGTTGGGCTTACAGAGATGCAAATGTATCCGCTTTCCTGCAGAACAGGAAATGACATGGTCGACAGGAAATGCATAAAAAATGAAAGATGAAAAAGCTCTAATAGCAGTTTATATTTTCATAATGGCTGTTTTGCCTCATTTATTAAATATTTGAGAAATCTTTATAGATATACAGTTTTATTGAAAGCTAAAAATAGGCTCTAAAGTAATGTAAACATACAAAGCACAAATCTACTTGAATGTTGCTTAAAGGAATATATGAATCACAAGGGTGTGTATTCTGGGTATATATGATTAATTTGTAGTATTTTAAAAAATAGCTTTTAAAGAATGTGTAAGCTGCATATGTAACTCAGGAGATTCCATATCTTTCTTCTGTTTCAAAGGAAAGATTATAAAATATAAAATTTCTTAGAGAAAGAAGCTCCTCTTCAGACATGAACAAGAAAAAATACTTAAAATTGTGTCAACAGTTTTGAGTTTATGAATTCTAGAGATCAAAATCTTTTACTCGGGTGGGAAAAAATGAAAATAACACTGTTACTTCTGCATTTCTCTGTCTGATCGGGAGGCTGTGCTTTGTTAAAAAGAATAGATGTCATTGTATCATGTATATATAACTCTTCGGGTATCAGCTGAGATTAAATTTAAGTCCATTTTTGTTATAGACTTTTAATATTGAAGTTAACAGTTTTGGGTGTTAACTTCACTGGAAAACAAACCATTTTTAATTTCAGTTAACTAAAAACAAGCATTCTGAACAAATAAAAAATATCATTTTACTTTTACATATTGCTTTATTTCAAAAGACTTTCTACATAATGCAGTGACCCATAATTAATTGGTACCTGCTGTTTGCAAGCTTAGTTGCTCTTTAGAGCATCAGACTATTATCTGAGGTGTTCAGAACGGTTACTACTATTTCTCATCATAGAGATGAAGATAGGCTTTGAGAGCTTAAAACAAAATACCTGCTCGTGATCTAGGCAGTGCTACTCAAAATGTGTCTGTAGACTAATGCCAGTCTGTGGTCTGTGGACTGTTCGTTACAGGTCAGGGACTAGATGAGGAGCGTATGCCAGAGTGTTCATCAATATATTGCTTTTCTCATTGAGAGATGTTGATTATGGAAAAAATATCAGCTGAACGAAACAGTGTGCTTAGGGAGGTCGTTGACTTACGCCCTGTGCAAGTTCCTTATGTCACGGACCAGTAGCAGTTTGCAGGCGAGCACTTTAAATAATGCAGGTGATTGCTGATGTACGATGGTTTGACTTGAGATTTTTTGACTTTACTTTGGTGCTAAAACAACCTGCATTCAGTAGAAACCATACTTTGAATTTTGATTTTTTTTTAACGCATTTTGAATTTTGATCTTTTCCTGGGCTAGCAATATGCAGTCCAACACTCTTTTCTGATGTTGGGCAGCGGCAGCCCCAAAGCTACCAGGCAGCCATGCGGTCACAAGTAAACAGCTGATATCCTGACAACCATCCTTTACCCAGACAACCATTCTGTTTTTCACTTTCAGTATAGTATTCAGTAAATTATGTGAGGTATTCAACACTTTATTAAAAAATAGGCTTTGTAATTGCACTACTGGGTATTTACTACAAAGATACAAATGTAGGGATCCAAAGGGGTATGTGCACCCCTTGTTTATAGCAGCAATGTCCACAATAGCCAAACTGTGGAAAGAGCCAAGATGTCCATTGACAGATGAATGGATAAAGAAGATGTGGTATATATACACAATGGAATATTATGCGGCTGTCAAAAGGAATGAGATCTTGCCATTTGCAACAACGTGTATGGAACTGGAGGGTGTTACGCTGAGCGAAATAAGTCAATCAGAGAAAGATGTATCATATGACCTCGCTGATATGAGGAATTCTTAATCTCAGGAAACAAACAGGGTTGCTGGAGTGGTTGGGGGTGGGAGGGATGGGGTGGCTGGGTGATAGACATTGGGGAGGGTATGTGCTATGGTGAGCGCTGTGAATTGTGCAAGACTGTTGAATCACAGATCTGTACTTCTGAAACAAATAATGCAACATATGCTAAGAAAAAAGAAGATAGCAGGAGGGGAAGAATGAAGGGGAGTAAGTCGGAGGGGGAGATGAACCATGAGAGACGATGGACTCTGAAAAACAAACTGAGGGTTCTAGAGGGGAGGAGGGTGGGGGGATGGGTTAGCCTGGTGATGGGTATTAAAGAGGGCACATTCTGCGTGGAGCACTGGGTGTTATGCACAAACAATGAATCATGGAACACTACATCAACTAATGATGTATGGTGATTAACATAACAATAAAAAATTTAAAAAATAGGCTGTTAGATGATTTTGCTCAACTGTAGGCTAATGTGAGTGTTCTGAGCATTTAAGGTAGAGTAGGCTAAGCTGTGATGTTCAGTAGGTGAGGTATATTAAATGCATTTTTGACTTACAGTATTTTCAGTTTATGATGGGTTTATTGGGATGTAAACCCATCATGTTGAAGAAGATCTATACTGACTTAAGGTCCTTTGGAATTTCAACCCTCCATTTTCTTCTTTTGATGAGCAGAAAATCTTGCTGTACTTACTCTTCCTCTCACCACCTTATTTATCACTCCATTAGAATATTTAACCACTTTATTGAAATCTCACCGATACACTGAAAACTTCACATATTTAAAGTGTATAATCTGGTAAGTTTTGACATCTATACTCCCAAGAAAGCATCACCTCTGTCAGGATTGTGAACATAGCAATCACTCCTAAAAGTTTCCTCCTATTTCTTTGTAATCCCTGCTCCTGTGCCCTCCCCCCCAACCCCCAATCGGCTTCCTGCCACTCGTAGACTTGTTCACACTTTTCAAGAATTTAATATTAGTGGAATCATATGGTATGTACCTTTTCTTTTGATCCAGCTTCTTTCAGTATTGAGTTCATCTGTGTTATTGCATAGAGCAATAGTTTGTTCCTTTCTCTTTTTGAGAAGTATTCAGTTGTAGAGTTTTACCATAATTTGTGTATCCACCTGTTAAAGGATATTTTTGTCGTTGAAAATTTTTATGGCTATTATGTAACAGAATCCTGTGAACATTCTTGCGTAAACCTTTGTATGAATGTGTGCTTCCTTTGAATACTTTGAGGAGTGAAATGTTTCCAAAGTGATTTTACCATTTTACATTCCATCCAGCAGTCTGAGAGTTCCACCTTCACCTGTTTGCTGACACGTGCTTTGGTCAGTCGTCTTAATTTCAGCTGTTGTAATAAGTGTGTAGTGGTATCTCGTTGTGGTTTTAATTATATTTATTTCCCTAATGACCGATGGTGTTCATTGTCTTCTCATGTGCAATTTGACATCTGTAGATCTTCTTTGGTGAAGTGTCTTTTCAGATCCGTTGCCCATTTCTAAATTGGGTTTTCTTACTGTTGAGTTTTGGGAGTTCTTGATAGCCTGGTTACAAGTCTTTATCACATATATGCCTCGCAAGTTTTCTCCCAATCTGCGGCTTTCTTTTTCTTCTATAAATGGACTTTTTTTTTTTTAGAATAATTTTAGATTTATGTAAAAGTTGAACAGGTAATCCAGAAAGATCCCATATACCCCACATCCAGATTCCCTTATTATTAACATGTAAGTATGGTACATTTGTTAGAATTAACGAATGTCAATACGTTGTTATTAACTAAATTCCATAATTTATTCAGATTTCCCAAGTTTTTACCTAATGTTCTTTTTTTCTTTTCTGAGATTTCATATTATTTAGTTGTCATGTGTCCTTAAGCTTCTCTTGCTGTGATAATTTCCCATACTTTCTTTTTGATGACCTTTACAGTTTTGAGGAGTATGAGTGAGGTATTTTGAAGGATGGCCCTCTATTGGAATTTAATGTTTTTCTCATGCTTAGGCTGGGATTATGGGTTTGAGGAAGGAAAATCACAGGGGTAAAGTGCCATTTACATCACATCATATTGAGGGTACATATTGTTAGCAGGATTTATGATTTGACATTGACTTTGCTCACCTGGCTGAAATAGTTTGTCCAGTTTCTCACTGTAAAGTTACTCTTTATTTCTCCTTTATCCGTATTGTACTCTTTGGAAGGGAAGTCACTGTGTGTGGCCCATATTTGAGGAATTGGAAGTTGTACTCCCCCTTCCTGAGGTCAGACAGAGTACCTATATAAGCACAGATTTGTCTCTTCTATTTATTAATTTATTTAATCATTTATTTATATAATATGGACTCATGGATATTTTATCCTTTTGGTTATAAGCCAGTACTGCTTATTCAGGTTGCTCCAGGTTTGGCCACTAGGAGCATTTTCAGTTGGCTCCATTTTCCCATTGACATAGCTCTATCACTGAAGGTAGGTATTTATCTGTTTTTATATTTCCTTAACTTTCTGGCAATACAAGATGCTCTGGGCTCATTTCATCTATTTCCTGCCTGGTTCTAGAATCAGCCATTTCTCCAAGGAGCCCTCGCTTATTTTATTGACAGAACAAAGAAATACATGTATGTAAACTAAGGTGTGTGTATATATGTATCTATAAATAATTCTTTATGTAATTAGCTGTATCTATATTAAGCTACACATGAGTTCATCTTGATGTCTTCAACTCTAATCCATTACCATGTGGATCATCCTCACCTGCTACCCTTATCTGTAAATTTACAGTCCAGCAGTAAGAAACCTGACTCCCACCATCTACTATCCATATATGTGTGAATTGTTTATGGCAGTATCTGAATTGTTATGGCATGTATCTGAATTGTTAATCCATGGGAAACAATTTTATCTTCTTGGAAGGGATTATGTACAGTTCTCTTGCCTTTAGTCTTAACAGACTTCACTCATTTCTAGGTTTACTTAGGTCAGTACTTCCCCTCCCCCTCCTTCAGTGAGGTGGTTTTATACATTTGTAATTAAGTTAGATTTTTTAACGTAGTCTGTATTCCTTGCTGGGATTGCCTGACTTCCTAAATGATTTTTAAATTTGCATATATTAATTTTCACTCTGTGTTGAATAGTTCTGTGTTTTGGCAAATGCCTAATGTCATGAATCCACTTTCCAGAATAGTTCAACACCCTAAAAATCCCTCATGCTTAATCTATTCATCCTTCTACCTTCCTCTGAACCCCACAATCAGTGAGTTTTCTTAATGTCTTTATAGTTTGCTTTTTCCAGAATGTCATATAATTAGGATCATACAGTATGCAGTCTTTTCACACTGGGTTCTTTCACTTAGCAATATACATTTAGGGTTCTTCCGTGTCTTTTCGTGGCTTGATAACTCATTTCTTTTTTATTCTCACATAATATTTCATTGAATAGATGTGCCAGTTTGTTTATCCATTCACCTATTGAAGGAAATTGGTAATGCCCAGGAGTGTGATTGCTGGATCATACTGTATGACAAGTTTAACTTTGTACGAAACTACCAAATTTTTTCAAAGTGGCTGTATCACTTTGTATTTCTTTCTTTCTTTCTTCTCACTTGTGGCAAAAAACACATAATATGAAATCTCTGAACAAATTTTTAAGTGTGTAGTACAGTAATGTTAACTTGCTGCATATTGTTGTACAATAGATCTCTAGAGCTTTTTCATCTTTTATCAGTGAAGCTCTACTCACTGAACAGTAACTCCCCATTTCCCCGTCCTCCAGTCCCTGGCAGTCACCATTATGCTTTCTTCTTCAAGAGATTGAATACTTCAGATACTTCATATAAGTGGAATCACGCAATATTTGTCCTTCAGCAACTAGAGTGTTTTACTTACCATAATGTCCTCAAGGTTCATCCATGTTTTTTTGTTTGTTTTGTTTTTTAAAGATTTTTTACTTATTTATTTGGCAGAGACACAGCGAAATAGGGAACACAAGCAGGGGGCAGAGGGAGAGGGAGAAGCAAACTCCCCGCCAAGCAGGGAGCCCGATGCGGGGCTTGATCCCAGGACTCTGAGATCATGACCTGAGCCGAAGGCAGACGCTCAACGACTGAGCCACCCAGGCACCCCAAGGTTCATCCATGTTTTAACATATGACAGAACTTCCTTTTCGGGGTGCTGAATAGTGTTCCATTTTATGTATATACCACATTTTCTTTGTCCATTAATCCACAAATGGACTTTCAGGTTGTTTCCGCCTCTTAGCCATTGTGACTAATGCTGCAGTGGACATAGGAGTGCAGACATCTCTTCAAGGTGCTGTTTTCAGTTCTTTTGGATAAATACCCGGAAGTGGGATTGCTGGATCATAAGTAGTTCTATTTTAATTTTTTGAGGAACCTCTATACAGTTTTCCGTAGTGACTACACCATTTTAGATTGCCACCAACAGTGCACAGGGGTTCCATTTTCTCCATATCCTTGGCTGATACTACTTATATCACAGATACACAAATACCTATCTTGTGTTAGCTTCATATTATCTATAATTCTTATGGCAAATCCTAAACATGTAACACATATATGTTATTTTTCTAAAAAAATTGGATGGCCATTTATTTCGTCCATTGCATAACATAGTCTTCTGGAAATAGTAGCCATTATAGGATGTCTCTAAAATCCTTGGTAGCTCTGCAAGGCTAAGGCTCTGCTGATGAAGTGCTGACTCCCAGGTACTTTGCTGGATGGATGTTAAAGTTATCTTTAGGCTGGAATTTAGACTCTTCATTGAAAAGCTATTCTGCTAACCATCATTAATGGATATATGAACTTCACACCTTTAGTCTGTTCATTATTTTATTGTCAACGTATTGTTTCTGAGGGGAGACAATGAGTTTGGAGGTTGGAGGTCTTCCAATTAGGAAAGACTGACAAATAGCCCAACTCTAATATTCATATTTACAGTGGAGATTTTAAAAGAAATTTGACATAATGCACCTCACAAATGGATGCTGTTAAAGTCCATTTTAGGCATCATTTTGAATACAAGGAAACAATTTCTTCTTTTTTCTGATACACAAACACTCCATATGTCCAAATGTTTGTAAGGCATGTTATCCTAAAGAATTTTTTTTCCCCCCAAAAATGAAAGTGGTACAGAAATAAGCTCCCAGGAAAGTGCTGGTACTTTTTCCCCAGTTGTTGGATAATACTGCAAAGAATTTCTTCCAAATAAAGGGATTTTGCTTTGTATTAAATTTTACAATAAAGGCTCTGAAATGATAGATTCAGAATTCTAAACATTTTTAAGGATTATAAAAAGATATGCCTGAAATCTTGCATGTTTTTGAACGTAGTACAAACTAAGCTTTTTATATGTAGGCATTTTCAATTAAAAAAAAGTTTTATTTGAGTTTTAGGAATAAGCAAGCTAACATAAATTGTACATATTTACAGCAATAAACTACATTTCAGAAGCTGCACAAAGGCTTTTGTGAGTATAGCTGATGGTTTTTGACACCAGCCTTCAAATGTGTTTTCTTTCTGTCATTTGCTGAAACATTTAAAATCCTGTAGTACCAGAGCAAAGAAAACAGCAAGTTATTTTATAGCAAAGCCACACTATTAACAAAAATACTGAGTGAACCACAGTCCTGTGACTGCTGGAGCATCTGTGAGTCCTGAAATTGAGAGCACAAGCATTTCTTGTGTCCATACCTGATTGCATGTAAGTTGACTTTTTATTTTACAAGAATACATGATTACTCAATGAATAAGAATAGAAAAAAGGCCACGAAAGCTAAAAGGGTCAGGAATCAGAGGACACTGCACAGTTTCTTATTCGCTGATTCATTGCTTAGAGGGAGGTCTAGTTCTTCTTTGATGTGTAGAAATCACAGTCTACAGGCTTCATGGATTTTGTTCACAGATTGTTTTTGAGATAGCGAAGTCATAATGTCACATACTTGAAGCACGTAAAAAGGGAATTAATGAAACGGTTAGAATATTTTAATCAAATCCTTAACAGAAAGATTACAGTTGAACACCCTGTATGAAAGTTTGATTTCACATGTTAAAAGCAACTACAGAAAAATCTCAAGTTTCATTAGAACAGCAGTTTCAGTCAGAAAATGCAGCATATATTGATACAAAATAGGAACTGGAATTATAAAAGTAAAGAGTCCACCTTTCTTTTCTTGGCATTTTTAAAACCTTTCCCATTTCATTAAAATTCCTATTGGTTTCCAGAAATACTTATTCTTGCCATTTAGCTCCTCTAGTGGTCTGGTCGGTATACAAAAGTATGACCTGCTTATGTAAGAAAGCAAATGCTTATGTCAAAAGAACATTAATGTATTGTAATTTATGTTTCTTTGCAATTAAAGAAGTTCTGCCTGCTGAAAAATAAAGAGGGACAAAGGGATTCTTTTATTTACAAGAACTGTGTAATACCAATCAGGATATGAATTAGCTAACTCCTGTTTGGTAGGAGGGTAAATTGACAATTCAGCAAATTGATGAGTGGGGATTTAAAAACAAGGGATAAGACATTTAACATATTCAGACATATTGGTGAGTTAAGCGTAACAGATTTTGAGAGGCAACATAAGGTATGAATTTTTGTGTATAAGTAGCACCTGCTTTTGAAAGCCCCAGCTATTTAGGACAGGGTGCTGTGAATTAAAATAGCAGGAAACTGGTTTGGAAAGTTTTGCTAATTTTTGGATTCAATCAAGTTTTAGGTGAGGTGGTGCCAAAGAGGTGTTCCATTGCTGGCAGGATGGAAATTTCCCCCACTCTTTAGCCTGATGAGTCCTGCTTTCCCAAACCTTCTGAATCACTGTAAGAAGATCTTTGCCTCAGGTTGAGTCTTATTGGGTAAAGTCATGGGAATGAAATAATTATTCAGAGATGATGGACAGCCAAGCGAATTTTTCAAGCAAGCCACCCTAACCCAGATGTGTTTCTCTCAAAAACAGTTTTATTTGTATTTACACAATGTTAAAGTTTCCAATTTACATTTCCATTAACCTTTTAAATGACACGACATTATTTCACATTAGCCATTAGGTTCCCATCACAATGGCACAAAATGCTGCCTGGTGGTCAAAAATAAAAAGCTTATTTAAAGATGTCAAAAAATTTTTAGTCCTTGTAAACATATCATTTAGAATTTCTGAAAACCTCATGCAATCTTGACTTTGGAATAATGCCACATGGTAGTTTTTACCAAGAGGGTTATTGGCCCTCTCTAAAATAAGGAGTTGAACAACACAGTCAAATAAGTATATGCATATCTAATCACGAGCATTCCCTACTTAGTAGTGGATGTTCTGAATATGAAATATCACTGTATTTATAATTCTGCTTTCCATGACACTGCAGTGAGTTAGAATAATCAAGGGGCTTCCCTAAAAATGTCTCGGGAGCATTGTCGCAAAATATAAAATATTTCAAGCTTTATCCAGTGAGTATTTTAAAAAGATGTAGGAAATGGATTAACGTGAGTTGATTAGCTTAAAAAAAGAAAAAGATACACTGCAATTCAATGTATTTGGGGGAATATCAAGTAGAAAAATACGTTATCTAGTAAAACTGGGGTGGCTGGTTGCCACTCTGAGGTAAGGCTTGCAAATGATGTATTTCTTTTATGCAAATTTGTAAATAATATACATAACAGGAGAACAGGAGAGTTAACAGTTGAAAGGAGGGGTGCAGAAAAGGTATTTCTCTGTACATCTATTTTACGCAGTCTTGAGGGACAGTGAAGAACTGCCCGTCCCTCTTATAGAGTTCTAAACCTTCTATTTATTTCTTGGCAGAAGTGAAATTTGGTGTGCAATACCGTCTAGAAGTATTCTCTTGGAATTCACATTGGAGTGTTCCAATTATGCAGTGCAATCCCACTTGGGAGAGTAAACACCCCACAGAACCTAGATTCAGAAGGCTTTTAATAAGGCAAATGAGGGTAAATGGGTGAAAAGTGAGACTTCAAATGAACAATTTCCTGTTTCCATGAAGTTAAAGCAGTAGTAATCAGCATGGAAAGTTCAATTCTGCCAGAACTGGTCGAATCTAGAATGCTGTTATTAAGATTCAGTCTGTTTAGTCATAAGCAATGGGGGAAAATCTCCATGATCACTTTGCATGGACCCAAACCTGGGTCGACTATAAGTTTGACTACATTTTTTATCCATTTAGAGGTTGTACACATAGGCTCTATGGAACTAAAGTAATTTGGGGGAGGGTGTGTTACCTATAATCCTGAAGTACTTCCTGTTAAGAAATTGTATTTTTCTGTTGCTACATTTACCAGTGTAGGTCATTTACAGACTCTCTACCATGACAAGAACAATAGATGCTTTGGGCAATACAAAAGAATTAGAAAATGGGGCATTTACCCTTAAGGACCTTACACTTTATTTAGGGAAGGAGAGTATCTCTTTGCAAAACTCCTGGAAGATAACACAAATTCAGCATCCATTATTATTAGTGGCCGTAAGAATTGAGGGAGTGCTAGCAGGAGAGTGAACAGAATGAGGAAAGGTTGCTCATGGATGGCTTTTCTGAAGATGGTGGCTTGATTCATAATCCACCCATTGGGGAGGGGCTAGGAAAGAGGAAAATCTGGGCAATGGAAATAAAATGTAAAACTTCAAGCACAGCAAGGAGAACATTGTGGGATGGGAAGTGGCTGTGGTTTTGGCGGAAGGGTAGGAAAAACCTAAGGAGTAATTTGCTTGAGGGTGGGTCAGGGGAACAGTGAGAGATAAAATGAACCCGAGTGATGGAGAGACTGAGGTCACACTTAAGTGATTCACAGGGAGCCAAGGCGTGTATTTTCTCCAAGGTGTTAATTTATCAATATTTCCCATACCCAGGGTGCCTGGGTGGCTCAGTTGGTTGGGCCACTGCCTTCGGCTCGGGTCATGATCCTGGAGTCCCGGGATCGAGTCCCGCATCGGGCTCCCTGCTCGGCGGGGAGTCTGCTTCTCCCTCTGACCCTCTCCCCTCTCATGTGCTCTCTCTCTCTCTCATTCTTTCTCTCAAATAAATAAATAAAAAAAATCTTAAAAAAAAAATATTTCCCATACCCACAAGGTATGGGGATTATAAGACCTATAAATAGTGTGACTATATCATTGTTATCTAAATGGACAAATTTGAGAGTAAAATGTGGTGCAATTGGTAATTACACACTGGGACTGTCTCAGGGAAACTGGGGCACGTTGTCCCCTAACAGTAATGTTATCCCAAAAGAATTGGGGCACACCTCAGGCTATTCAGTTGTTATGTGAACTATTCCTTCTACACTTTCCCTCAAGAGAATAATGAAAGGCTTTTGTGTGTTCGGTGGGGGGCGGGGGGGCGCGGGCAGGGAGGAGGAGCAGGATAAAAAAAGAACAGAAGTGTTTACTGGGCATAGTATCTAGATGTTGGGGGAGGAAATTGTACTCTTTCTTCCTCCCTACCCTCCTCTTATCTTTGAACCACCCAAAACCTGGATCATCCAGGTAAAAAGGATTAGATAGAGTGTGATAGAGTAGACAAAGTTTTGCCTTTGTAGCCAGAAAACAAAACAAAACACCCAAACTCAGATCAAATACTAACTCTATCACTGACTAGTTATCAGATCTGGGGTAAATAATTTAACCTACTTAGCCTCTATTTCCAGATATTGGTATCGTCATCATAACCACAGGGTTGTAGGGAAGATCGAATCATGAAATTATGTGGAACAAAGTATTTTCTGATACCTTAGACCAGTGTGTGACAGTCACTATTGGATATCTACCCAAAAACCATTCTTCTCTCTTTTTGTTAACATATTCCATTGTTTTCCCCTGCCCCAGGCATTGGGCAACGCATTGTGTCAATATTGTAAGCCCATCATGATAATTTCATTCCTCTTACCAGTGACTGGTTCAGGAATGGTTGTGCAATCCAACCCTATCCAAAGGAACAAAAAATGATGGCAGGGAGAGTTTTTTGGGGAAAGATTCCCTGACTCTTAAAAAGAGACCTACGGCAGGACGTTACCTTGTTTCTGCCACTTGATATGACTGCATGAGTATAGCCATGTTGCAACCGCAATGGGTGCTGATAACATACAGAGTTTGGAAGAACTGGGTCCTGGGTGACATCATGGAGCTATTGAAATCATTAAGCCAGTAACCACCCTATTTGCTATAGGAGCTATCATTTTGATTGCTGAAGTTACTTTTAGCTGTATCCTTTGTTACTTGTACCTGAATGAATCCTAATTGCTAAACATCTTAGTAAGTATCCATCTCAACTTGGTGAGAATTTGAAGACTTAAAGTGCTTCCTCTGTTTTTAAAAAAATGACATTAAATATGAACCTATCTCAAGGTACAGAGTATGAGAAACCTGAAAAAGAAAACTCTAAGCTCACTACTTGAAGAGGAGTGATGAGCGCACCTGCACATGGGAAGTTTGGAACAATAGGATATAGACGGTGTGTGAGGTCAAGGGGCAGAATGTTAGGCCAACTACATAAAAACGTCCATCTCATTGGTCGACTGGCCTACAATAGAAAAGAGGAATTTTTAGGCATTCTCCTAACAATTCTGAATGGTCAGGGGACACTCAGGAGAATCATGGAAGTTTAGAGTTGGAAGGTATCTTTTGAAAAAGGGGAAAAGTTAAGAACACCAGTGTGCAGGAATCGCATTGGGGATCAGGCTCAGAGACTGGAATGGGGAGGGTGCATGCTTTAAAAATATGAAGAGCTAGAAACGCTAATCTCAATAAAGTAAACTTTCAGTTTCGTCATGGCCCTGCCTAAAACATGGCGAATTGAACTAGTTAAGTGGGGAATGGGAGGGGGTTTGGGAAAGTGGGCAGGAAGAGCAGATAACAGAGGTTCTAAAGACCTGGAATCTTTTGCAAACAGATGGGAGGCCGCCCCTTGTCTGAGAGCTCAATCCTACCTGCTACTCCGCTTACAGAACATGGACAGTGATGGGGGCCAGCCCTGAGGACAAACACTGAAGGGCACTGCCACAGCATTTCTGCTCAGATGCTGCCTAGACGTAGGCTTTTCCACTCCTGAAGAGGCATTTAGGGCTTTTCCTGACTGAGTTGCAGGGAATGGCCTAAAGGATCTGTATTTTCCAGAGATCTAAAAATAGAGACCACACTGATTTATGTTATCTGAGACTCTCCAGTGCTCTTGGAGGGAAATACTGTAGTGTAGACCATTACTAAAATTGTAAAATAATTTATTTTTGCCATTTGCCTATAAATTTATTTTGAAATTTCTAGGTATTATAACTTCGATGTATTTTTAAAGGAATTTGAACAGGTATTGAATTTGGTCCAGTTGACACCAGATGGTCTACCCTGATGACTTACTCCCAGAGATCTACAACAAGGTATATTACTGAATTTATAGGGCTATGTTAGCGGAGGCTACCGTGCTCCTATATCTGTCTAGTAACTTCCTGCACAAATGAACCTCTCTAAGATTCCCCTTTAAATGTAGCTGGGAACTTGGTTTCCCACTGGTGGAAATTTGGGAGAGAACTTGGAAGTCATCTGGGGGCATGTCAGGAACCGCACCTTTGGGCAGTGGTAGAGGCAACATGAAGGCCAGGTCATGTAGTCCCAACTCCAGGGTATCTTCCATCCGCTGTAATTTCCCTCTCTCCACCATGCTGCTCATTTACTGTTAAGTTTTTAAAGTTAGTCTGCACATTGCTTGGTATAGATTTAGAGGACTCTGTTCTCTAGAGGAATGCTGTTTGGAGGAAAAAGATGTTCTACATATTTTATAGGGGCAGTTTGGACAAGTCTGCATTATGACTTGTCTTACTACATTTAATGTGTGCTAGAAGGCTGATGGGGAGTCGGTGGCGTGATGCATAGAATGGAATATGTAACAGGATTAAGAGAGTGACAGTTATAAAGTGGTCAAGTTCCTAGAGGATGGTCTGTAACCAGTAGTGTATTATGTATTATGAGAAACCATTCTGGAAGGAATAATAATAGGTTTTTAAAAGGCATACTTAATTAAGGCTGAAAGAGGGCATGAGGAAATGAGTTTGATGGACAAGAGCTGATACGGTGTGAACTCCCCATTCCACAAGTAGAATGTCAGGGCACGTTCTTGTCATCCAAATTTGGTGTAGATAATGTGAACTTTCCCAAGTTTGAGCTAATGATTTTTATTTCCACTTTATTTTAAATTAGGCTGAGGGAAACAAGGTTTATGTAAACATGTACTCTTGACATACAGGGCGGAAAAGCAGAAAAGAAAAATAACCCGAGGCAGTTCGGAGGAGGCTACCTCCATTACACAAGCTCCCTCCAAAGACCTTTTAAAGGCAGCAGAACTAGGAATCTGGGGAGATTATTAAGATTCATTGTTTTGTGAATTGAAGATACACAATACAAGTTCAAAGAAGCTGAAGCTTTCAGCTATGCAAGGGCAAGATAACTTAGGAGGTTTGGAATGAGGAAGAGGAAACATGAATTGATTCCTTTGGGTTAAGGCAGGAGGCAGGGTGGCATCCAGTGCTGGGAGGGAATGAATACAAGAGAGGTAATCTATTTCACACACAGCCAAACCTGCACGGTGCGCACGCATATCATATTTTAATCATTTTCACCTATAAAAAAGTTATATTGGAAAATGTTCCCCCTTTTCTGTTTCTCTTCAAAAGAAAACCCAGGGAGAGGTGAAAGCCATATGGCAATACTGATTGCTTTTATTCATCCTTTGGCTTCTAACGGGAGCTGTTTTAAGCTAGTGAATCTATGACCCTGTATACCTAAGGCAAATGCATAATGTTATTTGGCCTCTCTTCTATTGATTTATTTTTCTATTGTCTTCAAAACAGGATATGCAGGTAGAGTCATTATTAAGAATGGTTTCTTTCCAACTGGTTCAACAATATACCTAATTTTCCC
Organism: Callorhinus ursinus; assembly: GCF_003265705.2. Classification (NCBI taxonomy): domain Eukaryota; kingdom Metazoa; phylum Chordata; class Mammalia; order Carnivora; family Otariidae; genus Callorhinus; species Callorhinus ursinus. The sequence goes on along the minus strand of NW_027397066.1, from coordinate 39,110,837 downwards.
ACATGGAATTCCTACTGAAATCTTTGTGATGAGAGCTGGTTGCTCCAGGATGTGCAATGTATCTAGGGGCCAATCAGGAATGACTGTGAGCCCCCTTGATGTACCAAAGACTTTTTGATTAGGAAAAACAAAACCAAACAGACAACTGTTAGACCTCTTCCGTTCAAATAAGGAAATTCTTGCTATCGGAGAAGTAAAAGTAAACTCAAAACTCTTTATCCTTACCCTTCTAGGAACTTAGTATTTTCTGGTTCGCAATTCTTCTATTTAAAAGGGTTTCCTTTCAAATGTGGCTTGTGAAATTACAACCTTTAACAATTAAGTTTCTGTCAGTTTGTTGATTTCTGTTATATAGAAAAAGCATGATTAAAGTAAAGGCACAGCGTATTCTGGATCTAGAAATTGACTGACCTGGTTAGTTCCTACAGGGCATTTTTCTTATTTGATTACTGATGGACACTGGTTGGCCCATTTTGGAGCCAAAATGATTCTCCAGGTGCACATTTTGGAGCCAAAATGATTCTCCGGGTACATAAAATCCTGGTACAAAAAGTCCTGCCTTGCTAAGTTCTTAACCCCAAGAAAGACATGGTGCACTCTAAAAATGTTACTAAGAAACCAATCTATGTCCCAGCTTGCTAAGATATTCTGAATTTCTGCAGATACCATCACCTTCTCTGGGACTGCCAGTTGGCATGAAAACACATCTTATGGCTGAATATCCCACCATTCTGAAGTCTTTTTCAAGAATACCAGGACTTGGGGGAAATATATGTGAAAATATTTAATTATCAGATTCTAAGTTTAACTAGCACATACCAAACACAACCCCGGGCCCCTAGTTGAAAAATACTTGCTTTAATTGCCAATATCTCTCTTTACCTTTTAGAAACACTGACATGGTTACCGCTGCATCTTTGAGGGATGAATCAGCCAGTTGGTGTTTCAATGTCATTTGCTGTCTCTTCCTTTTCTCCTTCTCATCATTTGGACGTCTGACCATGTGTTTACCCTGATCAAACCCATCCATTCACTTCTATTCTTATTAAAAGTTCTGGGAAACATTGTGGAAGGAAAAAAAGTTAGAAACTAGAGCTATGGGTGCAAAGGAAGCTTTGGATTACCTGTGGATTTTGAACATCTCTTCCATTCCTGACCCCTCAACAGCGTGGATAATTTGGTATTTCGATATATGAATGAATAGCCACAAATGACTGATAAAAACACGTCTACTTTTCACAACACGGTTCCAGGAGCAGTTCGCTACAGGTCCCGTCTCTGCTGGTGCGCCAATCCTGAGCCCCACCGGAGTGCAGCCTTCTCAGCAGCTACTGTCCCTTTGCGTGGCCGTGGGGGCATGAGGCAGGGAGCACGAGACACCTGGCAGAGTCACACAACCGCGCACACAAAATGGCAGAGAAAGAGCAAGAGCGAAAAAGATTCTGGTTTGGGCCCAAATCACTAGTTGCTTCACTTCATGAATAAAAGCAAGTGCCTTATAAGCTCACGTTATTTACAATGCTCGGATTGTTCAAACATCCACCCAAAGCCGAGGACCACCACGCAACAGGGAACAATTCAATGAACTATGTACAGAATTTACAAGGAAGTTTACATAATATTCTACATTCCATTAACAAGTTCTCCTTTGTTTGCTTTCAGGAAACTGAGATACGTGTTCATTTTTCTGTCTTTCTCATCCCAATAATTACTGATTGAACCAACACGAACAAATGCTGGTACATTCCTTTTTCCTCCCTCCTGGGACATAGGATTACCTTTTGTTTAGGAAAAAGAAGGGGGGGGGGACATCACCCTTTGGTGAGATACTATTCAAAATTGTCCATGTAAGAAATCTTGGAGGTCATTTCCTTCTAGCATTATAAATATATTTTGTTTGTTTCACTTGGCGAATTTCAATTGAGTTCTTTCATAAATGAATATTTAGAAAGGAGTCCTTGATTTTGGAAAGATGGAATTTAGTCAGCATTTCTGTGTATTGCACATAATGTTTGCTTAAGGAAAGCCTATCCTTGGATCCATAAACCAAACGTTATTCTCTGCACCACATTTTTCTCTTTGCATTTTCAGGATCTTTCATTGCTTGTAATGCATAATAAAGATGGCATATATGATGTGGGAACACATATCCTTTAGTCAGCAGAATCACCAATCGGTCTGCTGTTTCTGTTTGGCAATACAGAGGATGGAGGCAATAATCCTGGATAATTTAAGCCCAAAGTGTGTCTTTACCTGGGTCTGCCTCACAAAGCTGGTAAGCGTAACACACGTCACCTCTGATGTGTTAAGCCAAGGAACACGAGTGGGAAAAATGAGTGTGTAGTCATCATTGTCAAATGAAAGGTGGGGTTTCTGCTGGGTCTACACAGGTTACACCTATGACACAGCTTATGTCACAGTTCATGAGCTGTGGACATGGGGTGCCCTGGACAGGACTGTGGCGCAGGAGAGTGAGTCCACACAGTCTTCTGCCTCTGTTGCCACTCAGGAATGCAGGAGATTATGGCTATTTTCATGGCAAAAAGAGAACCCAGGAAGAGCTAGATAATAGCCTAGATAGTAACCCCTCCATAATGTCCTGATCTGAATCTTTCAGGAATGGGGACCAAGGGGAGGGCACTTAGGAATGTCTAACAACTTTTATGTCCATCATTTAGAGCAAGAAAAAGGAGAGAGGCAGAGAAGGAAGGAATGTTTCCCAGGCGCCATTAAGCCTGGAGGGAGTGTGGGTGGGGGCCGAGGAGGAGGGGATTTGGCTGGGAGGTGTCCGGAAGAAGGAAGTGGGTACGGAGGTCATGAACCAGAAATATGTCAGCTTCTCCAGTTTTCAGGCTACCATTGCCTCTCAAATCAAAGCCACTTAATAGGATTTGCACCATCCTGTGGCTGTGACCCTTCTTCAGGCCAGGAGGACATACAGTGACACCATTTTGTGCCTGGTGGTAGATTCAGACTTACTAATCTTTCATTTTACAAAGGTTAAGATAGAAGAATTCAAAATGTTCTCTTTTTCTCAGAGATGCTTTACCTCTAAACGACAAACATCAAATTCCTTAGACTTTTAAGGCAAGATAAAAAAAAATAATAAAACTATAAATTACCTCAGTCTTTTCCAAGGAGAACGATCTAAACAGATGAATAAAGAAAAATTGTTTTGTTAAGGAGCATAGATTATAGATACTTCCTTTCTCATTCAGCATTTCATCCTTAAAAGCTTGTTAAAGAGCTTTGACACCAGAATGATTCATTCCTGTTAGGCAACAGCCAAGAGTCTCCCTTCCTGTGTTTAAATACACAATTGGTCCTGGATGGTCATTGGGAATATTAACCTCACAATCACCGGTATGGTCACATTTCATTCTATTTGGGCATTTCATGATGGCAAAGCATCTTTCCCTGCCAAGAACTGGTCAGTTGCAAAATGGATCCCTTCATCCCGGGAGGCTGGACATTGTCTTGACCAGGGAACTGTGATTATGCAAACTGAAAACCTAAGTGCAAATTTGGTCCCCATACCCTGCTAATTTCTTATGAAACCATTGAGTAAAAGCACAGTTTCTATATTCTTACTAGTGTATATTGTCTATAGCCATAACCATTCATTTATTTTGGGGTTCTCTTTTCTTCTTGCCCTCTAAAAAAGAGTATCTCAAAGCTCTGTCCCCTTGGGGTCATCAGCAGGAATATGGCCTTATCTTTCCAATTAAGACTATAGTTTCTAGCAGCTGATGCTATTGTAAACACGGACCCTCATTACAGCCTTTGGGAGAAAGCCAGATCATCAAATGATGCAATCATCCTTACTATTACCTCAACCCTTATTTGACATCCAGGGATCAGATTCCAAAATTGCCTCCATCACTGGTTGGTCATTTTAGGGTCTCACTCAACCTTGCAAATGAACGTACAGAATTCTTAGCTACTTAGACTGAAAAAAATTAATGAGACTTTAATGACATAAAATGGGATAAACCTCAACTGTAGCTGGTTGGACACGTTTAGAAGTGTGTGTTGGGCTACTGAGGGATGCCCCTTCGGTGACTCATGACCACAGTAACCCATGAACAGAGATAAGGCAGAGCAGTGATGACAATGATTCATGAGTGCAGACACATTCTATACTTTAGGGGCTGGTATACATGTTTGAAGGCCCAGTGATTCTGTCATTGTTGGTGTTATCTGTGGTTTTCCTATTTTGAAGTTTTTCTTTAAAATAGAAATCTGGCCTCAGAGGAGAATGACAGCAAAGTGGGTGTATGTGCATTTCCTGAAGCATTCATCTCATACTTTGGAATGCCGAGCTCAGAGAGCAGAGCCCTATGGTGCTTGCTGAGGTCTGTCCAACAAGGCCTGTCACCATTAGGCGCTGCTCTCTGGAAGGCTAAGAAATATACACTATTTGATTCAAGATTTGGCGGTTTAGGTAACTGCCCAGGCACCCTTTTCACAGCACATAAGACTTGCCTTCCTCATGGAAAGGGCAAGCTTTTTTTTCAAGCAAAAAGTGCTCACCCTCCCATTAAGGAAGCCCTCCTCCTCCCTTCTCTTCCCTCACTCTCTTTGGAGCAGGGCCTGGGGTCAAGCGCAGGCACGGCTTCAGGGCACAGAGGCAATGAAATGAGTTCAGGGCTGCTCATTTGAATAGTTAAAGAAATCACCATTGCCCCAGACTCCTTATTCTCAACAAGAGAAAGATGTTCTCAGTGGCCACCAGGATGGATTCTAGTGCTAGTTTTAAATCTGCTTGCAAGTCTGAGAAAGAAGCAGTTTTTTTGTTTTTTGTTTTTTTCCAGACTACCTAGCTGAATAGTAAGGTGAAGATGCCAGATTTGTTTTGCACAACCTCCGTCAGCCCTTCTCAATCCCTCCCTCCCGTCCCATGGAGCGGGGACCCCTTCTACAAGGGAGTTTTGGGGACTTGAGGGTGGAGGGGAGTCTTCCTTCCTGGTCTAGGCTCCTTTTATCCCCCGCCCCCCTTCTTCCTGGAAATCTGTAACTTGTCAATGGCTTTGTTTTTTCTTCTGAGATCCTGGAAATTGTGTTGTTTTTTGGCAGCATGAAATTGTTACAGTTTACCAGGAAGCAGTGTGCGCAGAGAGCTAAGTCCTCTTCATTCTCATTTGAAAAATAAATCAATAAAATCCAGGGCAGGTAGGAAGGACTGCTAAAGATCTATCTATCTAACTTCTCTCTTTGTGTGTTGTTTGTGTGTGTGTGTGTGTGTGTGTGTGTGTGTGTGTGTGTGTGTGTGTTCTGTAAACATGGCAATTAATAGAGCTCTGAAAGAGCTGATAACCTGGACCACAGTAGACTGGAAAAAAAATAAGTTTTTTTGGTGTGTGTGCGTGCGCGTTTGTGTGTGCGTTTGTGTGTTTTGTTTTTGGAAGTAAACATGGTGCAGTAATAAAATTGATATGCAACACCTAAAACCAATTGGATGGCTGAATCTCTTACCTCAAAAAACACAGCAGTATCGCTGCTGCTGGGGGCGGGGGCGGGCTGTGGGGTTAAGAATCAAGAGAAGAGGAGAGTAGTCTACGAACCATTAGGACAGACCTTAGTGTACGTAGTAAAGCCAATAAACGACGTTAAAAAGAGAAAAGGTGATGGGGAAGAACATTCGGGACCACTTGTCTATGGAATTCACATCAGTCAAGTCGGGGATTTTGACTTTGAGCTGCGAGGCGCGCCGGCGGATGCGCCCCTTGCTGTGCGCGCCGTGCCGGTCCAGCGCGCGTCCGTAGCCCTCGCGGCTGCTTAGCGGCTTGCGGTACTGGATGCTGGCGCTGTCGTACGAGTACATGCTGGTGGCCTTGGGCTCGCTCACGCCCGTCAGCACTTCCGAGCCGCTCGTCTCGTTCCGGATTTCCAGGGTGCTGAGCAGAATGTTGCCGTGGGCGTCGACCTGACGAGAAAGGGACAGGCTCAGGCACAGCTGTCGGGACACTGGCTGTGTTCATTCACCTGTAGGCTGATGACACCGCACGCGGCTCATTAGAGACTGTCCCGCGGCACGTCCTGCTCTGCGGGCCTCCAGGACTTGAAGATGACCTGTCATCTCTGTATCTCTCATCATTATTTACCTAATCTACCACCCATCTATCGAATCCATCACCTGTCTACGTCGGTTTCTCTCGCTCTCTCTCTAAAGCATCATCTGTCTATAACTGTCTCTATCTAATCCATCATCTATCTATCTAATCTACTATCTACCTATTTAATCCCTCACCTATTTGTCTAACTAATCTACCATCTATCTCTCGTCTGTCTCATCCTTCATTTATCTGCCTGCCACCCATGCAGTCTACTATGTATCTAATCTACCAACTAGTTATCTACCATTTATTTATTTATCATACATCTGTTTATCATCTGTCTAATCTACCATCTATCTATTCATCCATACATCATTTATATGTATGTATACTTGTAAATATATCATTTATAACTGGCAATTTTTCATTTATCTTTTTCAAAAGTGGCACTTTTCAAAATCACTTTTTCAAAAGTGGCACATGGAAGTATGTAAAATTAGAAATAAACAGGAAACAAACAAACAAAAAGAAGTAGAAATTTATAATTTCATCTTTAGAGTTCATTATTTTTTATTATTTTTAATATCCTGCCAGCCCTCCTGTCTTTTTTCTGTTTGTATATACTTACAAGCACAGGCTCACCTGGTATATTTTGCTTAGCAATCTGCTTTGGTCAGTTAATAGTGTACCTGGTCCTATTACCATGGTAATAATTATTCCTCTGTGATATCATTTATTAACAGCTTATATGGATAAAGCATAATTGGGTTGACTGCTCTTTAGATGTTAAGGCTTGTTTTACTTTTGCAGTGTTATATAAACAAGCCTGCAAGGGACATCTTTTAGCTAAATAAATCTTTGTGCATCTCCATAATTATTTCCTCAGGCTAAATTGCCAGAAGTAGGATTCAGGGGTCAAAAAGATATGCCTGGCTATGCTTTGACTTCTGTGTCCACCATTATTGATTGCTTCCTGCCATTTGAGTGGTGCCTAGCCCAGATTTCCTGGGTTTTTGTCTATGCTACGCCCACACACATTTACGGAACTACAGAAGATGTGAGCACATTTGACCTGCAGTGTGGCTTTGTTTAACTTCACGCTGATGCACTTTGCAAACTAATTTACCTTGAGGGGATGTGCTCATTCATGCAAATGAGTTTGAAGTACTTCCAAGGGTAGCACAGGGCAGCGGTGTTTGAATCTAGTGTTATTAGCACAGTGCCTGAATTACGGTAAGTGCTCTATAAAGGCTTTCAGATGAAATGAATCTCAGTAAAGACTTTCGAATGCCAAAGGTATAGGAAAGCAGACGAAAGAAACGGGTGACCTAGAAAGACTGAATAAAGCATAGGAGGAGGCAAAGACAGCAAAGAAAGGTAGAGAGAGTGGCGGGATATGATGCTAGTACATCCCTGATGAGAGAACGAAGATTTGAGTGTCCACCATGTGCCTAGCATCATGGTAGCTGCTTTGTATATATTCCTTGTTTATCACCTGCTACAGCCAACTGCATCACGTTTACTCCGCTGCCAGATCGGAGAGTACTACCCGTGTCTTGTCTGTTTCAAAGCTACGTGCTCTTTACTGAGAAAGGACTGCTTCATAGCCCTGGGCCTTCATCACATCCCGCAGTGAATTTAATGATGCATTTGATAGCTTTAAGCTTAGAGGTAGTCGGAGAGAGAGATGGTGACTAAATCCGGCCTCTCCCTCTACTGCCATCTGTCATTTCCCTCTGGAAAGCGTGTGGCTCTAGCCTAATGGAGCTACCCATTATGCCCTCACCGGCACTTCTACTGGCTTCTTTATTCAGGGAGTTAATATTAATTTTTGTTGTTGTTAATACCTACTATTTGTTGAATCCTACTACATAATTTATCTCACTTATTTCTTATAACAACACTATGAAATATATAATATTATCCTAGTTCAGCAAGCAGCGAAATAGAAATTCAGAGAGCTTAAGTAAATGGCCTGCGATTAAACAAAGAAAAAGTGCTCGATTTGGGATTAAAATACAGGATATTCTTTGCCTTAAATATAACTTTCCTTCCTGGGTTTTGCATGTTAATCAATATATTTTCTTTAAGGCTCAGTTGAAATCCTGCTTATGGTGTGTACCTGTGTACCTTCCCTGATTATAGTAACTTCAAAAACCAACTTCGTCTCTCTCTCTTCCTGTCTCTCTCTCTCTCTCTCTCTCTCTCTCTCTCTGCAGATGATATTGAGTACTTATTATGTGCCAGGCACAGTGCTAGGTGTCCGGGAGGGGTGTGTGTGTGTGTGTGTGTGTGTGTGTGTGTGTGTGTGCGCGCACGCGCGCAAAATCAAGTTCACTGAATTGAACTGTTCTGGATATTTTCCGTATGTAAATATAGCAGAACTCATTTCAGTGTAATTGGAATAAAATATAATCTTGTTTTCAGTGTCAGTTTTAAAGCCCTGTTGAGAAATACCTCTGGGCTCAATCTACTTTGCAAACAGAAAGTTATTTCCTTCTTGCTAGCCAATTCAATTAGATTCACATTTACTGAGTGGTTCTGAAGTACAGCACAGGAATCCAAGTGAAGTGAAGTTCACCGCAGAAGGAGATGTCTTTCAGAAGCCCACAATCTATTTAATTGAGGGTATCCGGTGCAAACGGCTGCCTTCACCTGAAAGGAGCAGAGAACCACAGAGCCACGACTCACATCTGCCTGTCCTGCTCAAAGAATGTACCACGTCTCACGCTGTCGCTGCCAGTCATTAGCTCTCACCAGGGCTGCCAAATGGCAATCCCTTCATCTCAAATTCCTGAAACCTTTTGGTTTGGTGGTGGTGGGGGGCGGGGGCGGGGGGCGGAATGGGAAGCTTTGCTGGAGATGATTTGTGTGTCTCTTTGCCATGTCCTGACAACCAGTGGTAGAAGCAGAAACTTCATTGTCGTTTCAAGACGCTATCGAAGATTAAGCACAAACCTACATAAATATAGGCAAATCTGCACTCTATTATTTAGGACATAAAGAAGGAAAAAGAGATAAATGAAACAAGTGGCAATTTTCCAGAACATTACTCAGGTAGAGGAATTTCTCCTGGATCCCTTTCTTTGCCTCGTTTCTCCCATTCAGTGTATGAGCAGATCCAAATGGCTTTACTTTTGAACGCATTCTGATTCTGACCACTTTTCCCCATCATCATGTCTTACTGCATAATTGATCTTCCTCTTTCCAGGAAGGAAGCCTGGTGGTCTTTTCTCTACATAGCAGCTGGAGTAATACTTAAAAAATGTAAACCAGACCAGGTCTCCCCTGTTTAAATCTAGCTACTTCCCAAGACAAAGAACAAAATCAGATTTCTCATCCAAATCTGCAAAGCACCCCGTGGTTTGAAGTCCTTCAGGGACCTCTGCCCTCAGTTCCTACCACTCTGCTCTGGAGCCCTCTGCTCACACTGGTCTTTTGTTGGCTGGTCCCTGATGCTCCTAAGTCCTCAAGGCATTTTCACCTGCTGTTCCTCTCTCCTGGAATGATCCTCCTCAGGTGGTTACCTGCCTACCTCCTCACCATTTTCTTCACCATAATTATCATCATTTGCCATTATATCATGTATTTATTTACACATTTGTTATTCAACTGAGATGTAAGCTCCAGGAGAGCAGCTGCTCTTTCATTACTGTTACTATTCATCACTGTATATCGCCTGCGCACTCCCGGAAAAGAGGCTGATGCTGTGCCAGAGCACCTGAGTAAATGTCTGTACAGTGAGGAACTCTGACACTCAGACGTGGAGTCGTCTGTCTGAATTCTGTTGTGTTTCAATGGCCAAGGACACGTAAGTGGCTAGAATCTCTAGGGTAGTAGTTCTCAGACATTATCGGGCATCTGAATTTATTGGGAAGCTTGTTAGAAATAAAGGTTTGAGCTCATTTCATTCTAAATTAAGGTCTTCCCGGGGCGCCTGCGTGGCTCAGTTGTTAAGCGTCTGCCTCCGGCTCAGGTCATGATTCCAGGGTCCTGGGATTGAGCCCAGCATCGGGCTCCCTGCTCGGCGGGAAGCCTGCTTCTCCCTCTCCCACTCCCCCTGCTTGTGTTCCCTCTCTTGCTGTGTCTCTCTCTGTCAAATAAATAAATAAATAAAATCTTAAAAAAAATAAATAAATTAAGGTCTTCCCAGTCTGCATTTTACACAGGCATTGCAAGGGTCCTAGCTGATACTGGTGTACCTAAAAATCCATAAAGCAGTTAACTGATTTCAGACAGGTAAGAATGAATTACAAATATGCACCGTTCAAGCCTGAGAGATAACATAACATGAAGGTTGGGGAGTAATTTCTTAAGCTGATGTGAGTGGGAGTTCATTGAGCTTTGAGGAGAGAATGATAGAAACAAGAAAACAGGAACTATTTTATACATAGGAGCGTTTTATACATGGGCTTAGGGAGTCCCAATATTTGAGATGAGTGCTTTTTACAATTAAATATAAAATGCATTATAATCAGCAAATTCATTGAACTCTGAATGATGCAAACAAAGGCCATTTTTTGGATTCATCTTCAGTGAATCCCCTTAAAATATTCATCCCAAATTTCTTCAGTAATGTTTTGCTCTTCAGGTAAATAAAAGAGGGATTTGGGGGACGCCTGGGTGGCTCAGTCGGTTAAGCATCTGCCTTCGGCTCAGGTCATGATCTCAGGGTTCTGAGATCGAGTCCCGCATCAGGCTCCCTGCTCAGTGGGGAGCTTGCTTCTCCTTCTGCCTTCTGCTCCCCCTGCTTGTACTCTCTCTCTGACAAATAAATAAAATCTTTAAAAAAAAAAAGATTTAAAAGAGGGATTTTGGTCAGAGAAATCATTACTTTTCACATAGTTGAAAAGGAGATATTTAAAATGTGTGATGTTAATGTGCTTGTGAATGTCTTGGGGTTTGTGGAATACTACACTTCTGTGGATAAGTCCTGGTTACTGTATCACATTGGGTATGATCTTCTTACTGTAAGAGCTGTGGTTTCCTAAGATAATCAACAATGCACTTCTAGATTTTATTCCTCCCAACTGGAGAATGTTATGAAGTAAAGGCAGAGTGGAGTTATCAATCACTTTACATTCTAATATAGAGATTTCAGGAGAAGGAATTGCTGAGAAAAGTATCGGGGTGCCTGGGTGGCTCAGTCAGTTAAGAGTTTGACTCTGGATTTTGGCTCAGGTCATGATCTCAGGGTCTGGGATTGAGTCCTGTGCAGCCCTGCGTCGTGTCAGGCTCTGTTCTGGGCACGGAGCCTGCTTAAGGTTCTCTTCCTCCCTCTGCTTCTCCTCCCACCTCTGACTCTCTCGCTAAAAAAAAAAAAAATTATCAGTGCAGGTTGAAAGCAATCTATTAATAATACACACCTATTGTTACCACGGACTATTCCTAAGCAAAATAAATGTCCTTCATTAGAAAATATTTATTATATATATTTTTAAATTTTGAAAAGTACCAAACAGTTCTCACTTTAGGAGAGGCTTAAAAATTTTGTTTTTATGACACTAGGAATATAATAGGAAAAAAGTTTCCAGTTACACATGAATTTTAATAGCATCCTGCTTGGGGCGCCTGGGTGGCTCAGATGGTTAAGCGTCTGCCTTCGGCTTAGGTCATGATCCCAGGGTCCTGGGATCAAGTCCCTCATCGGGCTCCCTGCTCAGTGCAGAGCCTGCTTCTCCCTCTCCCTCTGCCATTCCCTCTGCTTGTGCTCTTCTATCTATCTCTCTGTCAAATAAATAAATAAAATCTTAAAAAAAGAGCATCCTGCTTGGTTTTGTAATTAATTCATTAATTCATTAGTTCACTTATTTTAAAAGTCATTTAAGTGCCTGATTTGTGCCAGGCTCTATGACAGGCATTGGAATACCGAAAGTGGAAGATACAGTGTCTGTTTTCAAGGCCTAGTCTGTTTTTCTTTATAGCATTTATTATTATCTGGCATTGTACGTGTGTTTGTGGGTGTCCTGTTCATTGTTTGGGTGTGATATATTTGTGTATATGATATTCATTGTCTTTCTCTCTCATCCAAATGAAAGGTTTTGTTTTATTCATTCATTGCTGACTATACCCAGTGCACAGAGGGTATTCCCATAGTGTGCCCTCATTAAATACTTGTTAAAGTTAAATATTAAATATTTTTCAAATTAAAAAATAAAGTATGCATAGTGTGCAGTGGAAAGCTGTAGGAAGAGCATCAACTTAGCCTGACGAGTGAGGGAAGACGTCAGTCAAGAGGTGAATTCTGGGAAACAAGCCAAAGTTACTGAAGAGTGAAAACATGGCAATCTGGGAAAACTGTGAGTTGTACTTCTGGAACAAAGAGTGTGTTGGTGAAGGGGAGAGGGAGGAGAATGAAGCAGAAGAGGAAAGCAGAATGGCATCACAGTGGGTGCTGGATCCCATGTTAAGGAGTATGGATATTTTCCTTCAGGCAGAGTCGAAGGTGGATTATGGTGGATACCTATTGGTTTGACCTGTCTGATTCCATGCCACCTTCTTCTGATAACATTACCTGACATTCCTTGGTGCATGTGGTTGAGGTAGGCCTAAGTGCATCTTCGAGGCTCCAGGGATGGGCATGTGACCCAGACCTGGACATCTAGTGTTTTCCATCTTCCTGGTCAGAGAGATTGATTTCTGCATGAGAATATGACTCAAGTTGATCCAAAAGATTCAATCCTAAGACTTTTTTGTTGTTGTTGTAACTCTTGCTTATAAGACAGTACTTTTGGGTTAGGGTTGTAAAGCTTTGAATATATGAACTTAGGCATTTTGGAACTATCACGAGGGAAGGGTCTACTCAAAGTAAAGCCAATATAAAGAAAAGCAGAGTGAAGAGATGAAGAGAGATGCTTTCTGATTACATTGTTTAAGTATCTGGATATAGCCACATGTGAAATTAGAACCATTCATGGATTTTCCATTTATGTGTGCCAAAAAAACCCCCCAACTTTTTCTTAAGCTGATTAAGTAAATTCAATTTCTTTCTCATTTACAAAAGAATTCTAGCTGTTTGGATATAGAAGTAAATGGACACTAGATGCAAGAGAGAAAACGAGAGAGAGAGAAAAAGAGAGGGAGAAAGAGGGAGAAAGGGAGACTGATTTGGAGATTCCTGGAGAGGAAAATTAGACTGTTGAAGCATCTAGAGATTAGCTACATTAAGTCAAGACTGGAGAACAAAGCATGGAACTGAGCCAGATTTGGGCAGGGATTTGAGGGCTGAAGAAGCTCATGAACTGCTAACACAGGCTGTCATTAGACATCAAAGGTCCTGCCTGAATTTCTCCAAAATCCAAGATGCTAAGTGAGAAATGTTAAAATTTCATCAAAGGCTGAGAGAGGTGTCCTAGTTGGCCCGAGGACAAGGCAGCGAAGTTGGGTAGGTCCCAGGCTCAAAGGCTAATGTAGGTATCCATCTGTTTCAAGCTAGTTTTAAGGAAAGAGCTGTTGACCTTTAGGATGTCTGTTTTCACATGCATTATGTATCCTGGAATTAATCACAGTAACAGAGCTGATTTCCATTTAGAAAGTTGTCTGAAAGTGCAGATGTCTAAAAGTGTCTGAAACTGTAGATGACACACCACAGAGAATAAGAATAAGAGAAAAGAGGCCAGATTACAGTATCAATATCTGATTCTGAAGGGAAATTCTATTTCTTAACTGTTGGGGTTACAACAGCACATTTGGTGTGAATTTTTGGCAGATCTCACTGATGTCCCCCATGACTTCAAATGATTTTGAATCAGTATCTGATTACAGACTGCCCATGCAACCATTCCACCTTAGGTGGATTTATTTGCAAATGGGCAGGCATGTCGCCAACTGACACAACCATGTATATTCCAGGTTAGTGTAAAAATGGCTCAGAAGTAGCTTACTTACAGCCTACTTATACTGGGAAATCTATCTTTCAAACTCTAAATACCACCTCTAGTTTCAAATGATGCCTGAGGGGTTCATGAATCTACAGTCTTTATCACCTTGGAGGTTGAAACTCTCCTAATGTCTGGATTCAGCATCTGTACTCCTATAAAAAGATGCTTCAGTGCAGCTGGTGGAAATATAAATCAAGGCAAAGCAAGCCCTTCTGAAGCTTCAGTACAAATAACCCCTGACATGACAGCCCAACCACAGCTATCAAAATTAATGTGTAATAAATGAATGATGCCACACTGTGCTCTATAGTACCAAGGCAAATATTAGGGTCCCTCAAATGAAAATTGTCTGGGACCATAGCACATATATCATTTGAATTCAACTGTTTACAAGTATCTAAAAGGAAAGGGGAGGATCATCCAAATATTATATGAAAGGAAAAATCTAATATCGTTTTCTATTTTTGAAATTTAACCAGGGGGTAGCTTTCTTAAATACCACACAGGTGGCGTTATTATCTTAACTGCTGGAGATAATACACTGAACAGATGAAGTAAAACACTTGCTTTGTTATTGAAGATCATATCTATCTGCTGTTATAGGACACTGTGATTCAGAAAAATAGTGGAGATTGATAAAAATCATGCTTTAAAAATATTAAAAATCGGAGTGATAGAAACAGTAAGAAAGTTTGGAGCAGAAGCTAGAGTGAACTACAGATAGTCTTTTTCTTACTTATTATGAATATGTAAGGGTTTTATAAAACATTATGATGTAACATTCAATAACTTGGGTGGTATCTAAGAACTCATCCTGAATGGAGAAGGGTTCTCTAGAACTTATTCATTCAACAAATATTTGTTTTTTTCTCTGTTCTAGCCACTGAGTAAAGAGCAATAAACATAATAGACAAGGACCTCGATGCTAATCCTTGGGAAACTTGCAGTTTAATAGAGAGATAGACATTAAAAAATAATTAAGTAAACATGTATTCACTATTGTGGTAAATCCTATGGTGGAAAAGCACAGGATGTGGTGAGGACAAAGAACAATGGTACAAAATATAAACTAACAGTTGGGGGGGGTGGTCAGTTAAGGCATCCTTGAGGTAGTAACATTTATGACAAGAACTAGTGCAATGAAAAACTTGAGAGATGGTCAATATTACCTTTAATTCCACTAATCATTTCTTCTTCTTCTTCTTCTTCTTCTTTTTTTTTTTTTTTTTTAGAGAGGGAGAAAGAGTATGCACACGTGGTGGGTGTAGGGACAGAGGGAGAGAGAGAAAATCTTAAGAAGGTTCCATGCTCAGCGCAGAGCCCAGAATGGGACTTGTTCTCATGACCCTGAGATCATGACCTGAGCCAAAATCAAGAGTCAGATGCTTAACACACTGAGCTACCCAGGCGCCCTATTCTTCTTGTTTTTTAATCCTTTCTTCTGTTATATAAAATCTGATGCTAATCCATCTAATGCATTTTTCAATTCTATGATTTCCATTGGTTCTTTTCCATAGTTTCAAATCTTTTTCTGAAACTCTGCATCTCTTCATATATTATATTAATCTCTTCCTATGGACTTTATTTTAAACTTTTTATTTTGAAATTATTGTAGTTTTTGGGGTGCCTGAGTGGCTCAGTCATTAACCATCTGCCTTCGGCTTGGGTTATGGTCCCAGGGCCCTGCGATCCAGCCCCACATCGGGGTCCCTGCTCCGCGGGAAGCCTGCTTCTTCGTCTCGCACTCCCCCTGCTTGTGTTCCCTCTCTCGCTGTGTCTCTCTCTGTCAAATAAATAAATAAAATCTTAAAAAAAATTATTGTAGATTCCTAGAAAGTTACAAAGATAGCACAAAGATGTCCCATATACCCTTCACCCAGTTTCTCTCATTGACTGTATCTTATTTAACTATTGTACAATATTACCCAGGAAACGGATATTGGTGTTTGTGTGTCTAGTTCTATGTAATTCTATTACATGTGAAGATTCACATAACCACCACTGCAAGATACAGAACTATTCCATCACTGCAAAGATCTGCTGTGTGCTATAATCAATCACACTCAATCCTCCTCTCCATCACTAACTCCTGGCAACCACTAACCTGTTCTTCAGTCTCTGTAATTTTGTTATTTCAGGCATATTATATAAGTGGAATCATACAGCGTGTAATATTTTATGATGGGCTTTTTTTTCCCACTCAGCATAATGGCCTTGAGATCCATTCAAGTTGTTGTATGTATCAATAGTACATTACTATTTACTGGGCTAGTCTTCCATATTATGAATATACTACAGTTTATTTAACCATTTGCCTATCATAGAATATTTCAGTTATTTCCAGTTTTTGGCTATTTCCAATGAATTTCTAAATATATTAATTATAGTTATTATTATTAATTGTGGTCCTTATCTTTTAAGCCAACATTGAGACTTTGAAATTCTGTTTGTAATGACTAATTTTTTTCTCTTGAGAATGTTTTCCTGTTTTTTTCTCATGCCTAGTAATTTTTTATTACATATTAACTATGTTGAAGATGCACAATAGAGATTCTAGATTCTGTTATTTTCCCTGACAAATGTTGGGTTTTGTTTTAATGGGCAGTTAAATTACTAATAGGTCACCTGGAATGTGTAGTGACTTGGTTTTATGTGTAGTTAGGGTGAGTCTATTTTAGTTTTTCCTTAACTCAAAGAGAATCCCTTATTTTTGTTCTTTTTCAGCCTTTCAACTATTTTTCCTTTCCAGACTTCTTAGCATTTTGTACATTTGTAGTTCAGGGATCAACCACGGATTTGTGGGAAGTTTATATTCATTCTGAATTTCTCTTGTGGCTCAATTCTTTCCAAGATTTTTAGGAACTCTGGAAGTATCAAACTCCATGTTCTGACTCAACAGACCAATACAACTGTAGTTTTTTGTATTTTTGTTTTGTTTTTTTCTGAAGTGCTGCTGTCCCACATCCCCCAGACTGGGGAGAGGCCTCAGGGCAAAGATGTATAGAGATTTCACACAGTGTCATTCCCTTCCTTTGAGGGTTGATTCTCTTTTGGTTTTTGCTTGTTTTCAGTTACTCTCTTATCTCTTCGAGCGGATTTTAATAAATTTTTGCTCAAGGTTTATAATTTTTAATCCACAGGAGGGTTAGACCAATATATACTGCTTTTTCATATCTTAACATGATTTGTTTATTAACTTTGGCATAATTTTGTCTATTTGTGTTTCTGTGAAAAGCAGTTGTGGAGTTTTTAGTCTAGTTATCTTCTTTAAGTGTTTCATCTCCTGACAATTGTTGGATTTTTCTATGCTTTCTACTGGGATTAAAATTTAAAATACCAGTTCTTTTGGACTAAAAGTTTCCTGATTTGAGATCCAGTGAAATCTTACTATGTTTGAGCCCAATGTTACTCAAACAGCCTGCTTATGAAATAAAGATCAGTTAGACGGACACATTTTACTCATTTATATTCCAGAGCAATATATATTATACATCTAGGTATGATATGACATACAAGGCTTTCCTTTTGCCTTTATTTGTCCCATAGCACCTTAGAAAAGTTCTTTGATATCCTGGGGTAGAATCAAGGCAATAGCCAAAGAGTTTGGTTAAAGTTTGTTTTATGCTCTTTTTAAATGATCTGAATGAATTGATTTCAGTTTGCTTGAGCTTTCCATTTAATCACCTTTCTCGAGAACATTGCTTTCCTAGCTGATTGAAAGACCCTCTTTTCTCCTTGTTACCTTTCCAAATTCTACTTGCTTTGAGTGCCCATCCAGTTCATATCTTTGGATTTTCCTACCAGTGAACCTATGCTATTTTATTGATGTAGGCCTTTCCTCCATGATATATCAATTAACACACATTCCAAGCCATGCAGAGGACCAGCTTTGGTTTAGAAGGCAACTGAGCTAGGAATGGGAACAGAAATGAGGAGTCTTAAAAACTTCTGCTAAACATACTTTTAAGGCTGGTATGGTTACAATCAGACAATGGGAAGCCTTTTCCTTTCAGATATGCTCCTCAAGGTAGGTGCTGTCCTGTTTCATTTTATGATCTAATTGCCTCCTATAAGTATAATTTTCTTTCCCAGAAAGATCAGGAGATTCTTGAGGGCAAGTATCACGCTTCCTCCTTCTCCCACAGAATCCAGCATAATATTTCACATAAGAGTAAAAATTTATTTGAAAGAGTCACTTCAGATTTTGACCATTTGGCCGAATCTGTTTGGTATTTTGCCTATAATTTTCTAGTTACCTGACAGTGTTTGTCCAGTTTTGGGATCCCACTAAAAAGCATGAAGATACATCTCGAAGATTTATAGTTTGGCTTCTGCCTAATTCTCCAACCACCTCTCATACTACATTTCCTCCCTCACTTGCTATGCCCTTGCTACACTAGTCTTCTCTTGGTACTTTCCCACATCAAGAAATTCCTTCCTCAGAGTCTCTGTCACTTGTCATTTCCTCTGCCTGAAATGGTCATGGCATGGTTACTGCTGCTCATCACTTAGGTCTCAGACCGAGTGGTAACGTCTCAGAGAGGTCTTCCTGATCACCTGCTCTTTGTTCCTTGTTCCCTTGAATCTAATCCAAATGATTCACTTACCCATCACTCTGTTTTACTTTCTTCATAGCACTTACTACAACTTGAAATTATCCTCTTAATATGTGTGTAAACACATATGTTTATTGCCTGTCTTCCCACAGTAGAATCTAAACTCTGTGAGAGCCAGGAAATTTGTCTCCTTCAGAGAAGTATTCCCAATGCTCAGAACAGTGGCCAAACGAGTGAATATTTGAGTTGTCATCCTGTGTGCCATCTTGAAAAGAATTTATAGTAGATATAGTATTTCAATGTACATAATTTTAATTTGATTTCAGTGAAACATAGCATAAAAGTAGAGGCTAAAGGGATGTTCTCAAAGAATAAAAAAGGCATTAATATTAATTAATTCCACCCAGCAAAAGCACAGGTCATAAGATCTACCAATGAAAAGCAAAAGAAAAATAGTGACACTGTCTTATATATAATGATAAGAGCTGGCTAGCTATAGTGATAATGAGCACTCACTATGTTCCAGGTATTGTTATAAATATTAGGCTTTAAAAAACTCATCTAGTCCTTATAACAACTCTGTGAGGTAGGTATACTATAATAATCTCTGTTTTATGGATGATGACCTGAGAACAGAGGTAACATGAGGAGTCACATAGGTTGATTTGCCTGACGTTATAAAGTCAGTAAGAAGCAGAGCTGGGAATCAAACTCAAGCAGTTTCATTCCAGTCTGTGGTTGTAACCACTGGGCCATATTTCTTTATTTCCACTTAGTACAGAATTGATTCACTTTAGTTCTCTCATTTATTTATCAAGCATATCTGGCATTAAACTTCCGCATAGAATTTTGTAACTATATAGTTATAGTTATCCTTTATGCCATCTTGAAAACAATTTATAGTAGATACAGTATTTCAATGTACATAATTTTAATTTGATTTCAGTGAAACGTAGCATAAAAGTAGAGGATAAAGAGATGTTCTCAAAGAATAAAAAAGGCATTAATTTTAATTTATTCCACCCAGGATAATGGACTTGGGTTGTTTCAGGCCCAGGTATGTTATTAATCTATGTTAACTTCAACCTAACTTCTTCAATCCTCAGTTCTCAAATATGTAAAAGTGAGTGGTGTTTGAGCCATATTGAAGATTAATTACTTTTTTTTTCCTGTTATGGGAGTCTTGAGCACCATGCTGCTGATGAATTTTGGAAGAATATTGTTGGGAATATTTGATACATTACCTGAACTTTATTCATCTCCAGTTTGTTCTTCTCATTGGCGCTCTGGTCTTGTTTGCTAGCTCCCTTTTTCTGAGGGCCTTTTCCAAAGAAGATGTAATTTACAAAGGCATATTCCAGCAGAGCCAGGAACACAAACACAAAGCAACCCATCAGGTAAATATCAATCGCTTTGACATAAGGGATCTTTGGCAAGGTCTCCCTGAGGTGAGTGCTGATGGTTGTCATTGTCAGCACGGTGGTGATTCCTATTAAACAGAAAGACACAGCTTAGCTGAATGCACTTATTAAGCTGCCCTTTAAAGACTGAGAAGACAGATGCAGTTCCCTTATAGGTGCCCCAGAATGATGTCAGTAATGCCATAAACCACTGGGCGAAAGAGTAGACATTTTGAAAGACAAAGTTTCAGGCTCCCCATACAGTCCATGAACAAATCATAAAACAGGGTGTACCATTAATGGAGGACTGGAAAACATTTAAAAAAAAATAATGCACATATGAAAAAGAAAAGTAAATGGAAAGGCAGATCAAAATCCTATTGATATGCTTACTGTCTATTGTCAAAATGTCCCTTGTTCTGTTAGATACCACATCTTCCTTCTCTCAGCATCTCCCTCATTTTCCTACTAAATCTGTTCTTGTGATATTAATGCCCACAACAGCCACTACCAAACTGAAAGTTGGTGACCAGTTTGAGGAGAGCTACTTCATTCCGTATATCTAGAACACACCCAGGCCACAAGGTCAGTATTACACATTATTACACTGATAATATATCATTCATAGTGAGACAATCCTAAAAGAAGAAATATGTAAGAAAGTTCATGATTTGCATCAAGTACTTGATTTATGTCATTTTTAGATATAATCTTGTTGCTTTGGTTTTTCAAATATTACCTCTACTTCTTGATTCGAGAGTCAAGAATGAATTAGTTCCCTGGAATCAAGAAAAGACTTCCAGAAAAATTCAGCTTGGATTTGTGAAGAAGGTTAAGACTGTAAACTTTCAAAAGGAAAATTCTGTTTTGTCTACTTTGTTAAAAACAGCTTTCTTAATCATATAATGTTTGCATGGCTGCCTAATAAATATTTGGTGTTGATGGTGATGATGAAATGTAATTGAGAATAACAAGAAGTGAAAAGGAAGTTGTTACCTAATGTAGATAATTCATGCTGCAATACTAATATTACACATTTTTATAGCATATTACAGTTTTAAACACCGTTATGCATTATCTTATATGGCTGTCATAACAGCTTGCTGAGTATGATAGGGTAGGTATAGCTGAATAAACAGAAACTCTGAGATTAGCTATTTTGCTGTAGATCACCTAGCTAGGGGCAAAAAAGCAAGGAGGTGTTAAACAAAGGCATTTAAAATAAAAGCAAAGAGAGGAGAAGATAAAACCTGAAATTTGATGAGAGTCCTTAAAAATAAAGACAGGAAATGTTAAAATGAATGTTAAAGACAAAGGAGAGCTGGCAAAGAGAATGGGAAGTAGAAAATGAAAAGGGGAAAAAAAGAGTTTAGCACTCATTTGTCCATCGGATTATTCTAGATAAAATCCCTGACTTGACTATTTAACTTTTAGGAGAACAGATAAAATAGGAAGTCAGGATTACCATACAGAAAGTTAAAATGGTTCAGATCAGTGATGAATTCAAACGTGCTGCACTCTTATGAAATGCCATCATGAATGGTCTTACTTATTTCTTTCAGTAAAATTTAAAATTTTACCTAATATAATTCTAGCTAATGTTCTTAGTAGAAATAGACAGTTCATTTACAAATCTACTAGTCGCACTTCTGTTTCTACTCCTTGG
The DNA here is from genome assembly GCF_003265705.2 of Callorhinus ursinus. Taxonomy (NCBI): domain Eukaryota; kingdom Metazoa; phylum Chordata; class Mammalia; order Carnivora; family Otariidae; genus Callorhinus; species Callorhinus ursinus. The sequence goes on along the minus strand of NW_027397066.1, from coordinate 39,089,279 downwards.
TTTACATTTTTAGGCAAGAAGGGTTAGTAAATAAATGCCTTTTTTACTTACTTAAGTTTTAAAATAGCCCCGATTTTACATTTCAAAGAAAAGATTAAATCAGCATTTTTATGTGCTGACATCTCTGATCAAAATATCATTAGCTTTGAGGATAGATGTGTAAAGAGAACCACAATTCAAGACCTTGATAGTTATTATTCCCTGCTGATGACATCATCCACTGTTTTTTCCTTAACCCTAGTATACCTGTACTCATGTTCGCAGTTAAATAATACATGCAGAATCATACCTAGGATGTGATAAACTATTTGTTGGCTTTCCTTAGTTTTGGAACGTTCAAAGGTTAAGAAGGGCTGACTTTGTGAGCCATTAGAAATTACTCAGCCATTAGAAATAAGCTATAGGGATGACAATTAGTCTAGGTATGAAAGGGTATGCTGAGCATCTGACCCAGTTCAACAATCTCAAAAGAAGTGATGTAGGGCGCCTGGGTGGCTCAGATGGTTAGGCGTCTGCCTTCGGCTCGGTCATGATCCCTGAGTCCTGGGATCGAGTTCCGCATCGGGCTCCTTGCTCCTTGGGAGCCTGCTTCTCCCTCTGCCTCTCTCTCTCTCTCTCTCTGTCTCTCATGAATAAATAAATAAAAAATCTTTAAAAAAAAAAGAAGTGATGTATATGTCAGCTTAGCTGGAAATGATGCTGTTACATATTTGGAATGTGTGTGTGCACACTTGCGCTCATGAGCACCCATGTATGAGAAAAAGCCCCCAAAAGTGATAACTGAAAGGGCTCTAGGATCAAATAATGAGGCAGACCCACACATGCTCAGATTCATCAAACAGACCTTTCGTATTCTGACTTTCCAAGGAACCCTTTAAAGTCTCAAATATAGGGCGCCTGGGTGGCTCGGTTGGTTAAGCGACTGCCTTCGGCTCAGGTCATGATCCTGGAGTCCCGGGATCGAGTCCCACATCGGGCTCCCTGCTCGGCAGGGAGTCTGCTTCTCCCTCTGACCCTCTTCCCTCTTGTGCTCTTTATCTCTCATTCTCTCTCTCTCAAATAAATAAATAAAATCTTTAAAAAAAATAAATAAAGTCTCAAATATAGCCTTTCAGCTTGCAGCAATTACTCAACCATGGCAAGATTAATCTTGAATTTTGTTCCCTAAAGAAGGAAACCATTTTTTATTCCATCCTGATCACAGATCATTAATATAGCTGATGAATGTCTGTGCCTTATTCAGGTGTGATGAGCTACATTTAAGAGAAACTCAGTTCCGTATGATTTAACTTTAATGGAATATTAGGCAGCCATCAAAAGGAATGAAATCTTGCCATTTGCAATGACGTGGATGGAACTGGAGGGTGTTATGCTGAGCGAAACAAGTCAATCAGAGAAAGACATGTATCATATGACCTCACTGATATTAGGAATTCTTAATCTCAGGAAACAAACTGAGAGTTGCTGGAGTGGTGGGAGGTGGGAGGGATGGGGTGGCTGGGTGATAGACATTGGGGAGGGTATGTGCTACGGTGAGCGCTGTGAATTGTGCAAGACTGTTGAATCACAGACCTGTACCTCTACAACAAATAATACATTATATGTTTAAAAAAAAAAAAAAAGAAGAAGATAGCAGGAAGGGAAAAATGAAGAGGGGGATATTGGAGGGGGAGACGAACCATGAGAGACTGTGGACTCTGAGAAACAAACTAAGGGTTCTAGAGGGGAGGGGGTGGGGGGATGGGTTAGCCTGGTGATGGGTATTAAAGAGGGCACATTCTGCGTGGAGCACTGGGTGTTATATGCAAACAATGAATCATGGAACACTACATCAAAAACTAATGATGTAATGTATGGTGACTAACATAACATAATTAAAAAAAAGAAGAAAGATAGTATTGCCCAACCATTGACATAACTTGTTAATAGTCACAGATTTAACTTTTCCAAATCCTTTTGAGAATAATGAATTGTAAATGTTCTTCACTGTAAAAAGCAGGGACCAGAGAGGAAATCATCACAAAGTTAGTAAAAATTAGTGTAATGAGAATTTAAAAGTAGACTCTAAGAAGCACTTATATAGTTAGTATTGAATATAGTCCATGTTTTTGTTTTTGTAAAATGCTAAAAAGATATTGCCTTGTGAAACAGTCAAGAAAATGCTTACACTTAGATGCTTTAGTATCAAGGACTGCTATGGTAATCTCATTCTTTAACTTGCTTTGAGAGAAGTCCGTGCCTATAATTTCTAACATTGGTTGGTTGGTCGAAGTGAAGTCCTACCAGCTCTCTGCAGTGCTGGGAATGCATTACCTAGTGCAACTCTGGCTGCAGATGCATCATAGTTGATCCAAAAAGACACCCAGGACAGAATTGTAATCAGTGTGGAAGGCATGTAGGTTTGCAAAATGAAGTAACCAATGTTTCTCTTTAGACGAAAACTTAGTGACAGTCGTGGATAAGCCCCTGAGTTAAAAAAAGAGAAAAAAGGAAAAGAAAAAAAAATCAGATCTCCATTTGGTAGGAATCATCTTCTTTCTTTCACAGTGCCCCTAGTTCATTTTGGAGGAAATGTCCTCACCAGTTGTGAACTCCACTTTCTTGGACACCATCTTGTAGTCGACAATTGAAAACTGAGGAAGTTCAATTTTATTAACTCCAGTTACAGCTCCCTCTCCTCCGTTCCAGTAAAACTCAATGTCATCAGTGGTATAGCCATCTGAAACCAAGAAATATAGCATAGTTAAACAGAGTTTCTTTGGTATAGAAATTCATTTTGAAGACAGCCTGGGAGCTAGAGAGGAAATTCCCAGCAAGTGGTGGTAAGACAGCAATGCTTTAAATCAGGATGGCATATGGGTCTCACGATGAGCACTGTTCCTGATGGGTTGATTGTGGCTGCAGTGATAAGATGGATGCATCTGGCTTTGCGGACATAAACTCTGTGATCATTCAGTGATATCTGTTATCACTGCTCTATATTTATTTTCTTTGCATCTACTAATAGGAACTCTTTGTATAGATAACTGGATAGCTAGAGGTGCCTGGAGTGGCTCAGTTGGTTAAGCAGATGACTCTTGATTTTGACTTAGGTCATGATCTCAGTGTTGGGATAGAATGCCACATTTGGCCCCGCACTGAGTGGGGTGTCTGCTTGGGATTCTTTCCCTCTGCCCCTCCCCCTGCTTGCACGCATTTTCTCTCTCTAAAGTAAATTAAAAAAAAAAAAAGATAATAGGATAGTTGGATTTTAGTACCTGAGCATAGATTTTAATTATGCATCATTTAACAACGATAAGTAATAATCACTGAGCACATATTTATTAAAAGGGAAACAGGAACGGTAAAAGGATGGAGTATAATGAAAGACCAAATTTGTACATACCCATTTCAAGACATTTAAAAAAAAATACACATTTTTTTTAGAAAATTAGGCAAGCTTCCATTCATGTATTTTTACCATCTCTAATATATAGGCGAAAAATTAAGAACTATATGAATTTTTTAATTAAATTTTTAAGTCGAAGTATAGTTCATATACAATATTACATTAGTTTTAAGTGACCAATAATTCTATACATTATGCTTGCTCACTGCAATAAGGGTAAAAGAACTATATGAATTCTTGGGCGCCTGGGTGGCTCAGATGGTTAAGCGTCTGCCTTCGGCTCAGGTCATGATCCCAGGGTCCTGGGATCGAGTCCCACATCGGGCTCCCTGCTCCTTGGGAGCCTGCTTCTCCCTCTGCTTCTCTCTCTCTCTCTCTCTCTCTCTCTCTCTCTCCCCCTCTGTCTCTCATGAATAAATAAATAAAATATAAAAAAAAGAACTATATGAATTCTTGATAATACTTTTATAGCTTAATATTTATGAGGGTGAGCTTTTGTTAATTTAAGAGGAATGTGTAGAGAATTGTAGATTGCATTAGAAAGGTCTAACCTTTCACTTCTGCTCCCACTTGCCAGTGGTTTAGCTGGGTTATGGTCATATAAAAGACTTGTATAAGTCTTGTATAAAACTTGTATAACTTGTATAAAACAATGTATGGATATATTTTAAAAACTAAAAGCCATTTAAGGCGTATGGAAGGGTATATTTTTCTCTTCCTACCTGGTAGAGACAAAGAAGATATTTTTAAGTTCATTTTCTATTTATATTCACCTCAAATAAAAAAAGCATCAAATCTTTTTTTTTCCATTAGAATTACTAGGGCTTGTGTTTCAAACATAATGTAGTAAACATTATGCTGACCTACTTTTGATTAAAGTCAGTAGTATATTTTTAAAGAGATTTAAAAAAACCAATGTATTTAAAATTTAGAAGTGGAGAGCCAAGGGCCAAAGGATCACCATTAACATATCACTGCAGGAATGCAAGAAATTTTAGGCTTTTGTTTTTGTTTTTTTTTGAGGGGAAAATAAACCTGTCTTAACTTTATTACTTTAAAATTCTCTAACTTCTCTTCAAAAAGCGCTTTTTTGAATTCTTATTCCTGAACTCACTGAACCCACAACTCTTTTACATTTGTTACTTTTGCCACCCTATGGAGGTTATTATTTACTGTAGTACATTTCAATATATCTTGTTTTATTTCTCTTTAAACCATTTCCTTCTAGGTCCAAGAACTTGCCTTTTCTTCAAAGGGTAATCTTCCAAGTGCAGACATAGAAATAGACAGTATTTACTTTTAACAATAATTCTGGTGTCAGAGGGGCTGTAAGACCCTCTTTACTTACTGGAGTTAGAGTGATCTACATCTTATTGACATATTGACTTATTGGGGATTTGTACCAAATTCAGGTATGGGTCTAGAAAATTGTGATTCTTAACATCATTTTGAGAATCTGATAAAAACTTCTGAACTCAAGAGACTGAGAAGACAAGCCACAGACTAGGTGAAAAATATTTGTAAAAAACATATTTGATAAAGGACTGTTATCCAAAATATACAAAGAGCACTTAAAACTCAGCAATAAGAAAACAAACAACTTGATTAAAAAATGGGCCAAAGACACCTCACCAAAGAACATATACAAATGGAAAATAAGCATATGAAAAGATGCTCAATATTATATATTTTCAGGGACATGCAAGTCAAAACAATAGTAAGATACTACTACACGTCTGTAGGAATGGTAAAAGTCTGGAATACTAACACCACCAAATGCTGGTGAGGATGTGAAGCAACAGGTACTCTCATTCATTGCTAGTGGGAATTAAAATGGTACAGCCACTAAGGAAGACAGTTTTGTGGTTTCTTAAAAAACTAAACATACTCTTACCATGCGATCAAGTAATCAATTGTGCTCCACCGTATTTACCCAAAGGAGTTGAAAATTTTTAATCATACAAAAACCTGCATACAGATAGTTGAAAATTTTTAATCATACAAAAACCTGCATACAGATGTTTAGAGAAGATATAGTCATAATTGCCTGAACTTGGAAGCAACCAAAGCGTCTGTCCTTTGGTAGGTGAATGGATAAATAAACTGTGGTACCTTTAGACAATTGAATATTACTCAGCACCAAAAGGAAATGGGCTGTCAGGCCAGGAAAAGACATGGAGGAAACTTATATGCATATTATTAAGTTAAAGAAGCCAGTCTGAAAAGGCCACATCCTGTATGATTGCAACTATGTGACATTTTAGAAAAGGCAAAACTATGGAGACAATGAAAAGATCAGTGATTGCCAGGGGTTGGGGGTGGGGAGGGATGAATAGGCAGAGCACAGAGGACCTTTAGGGCAGTGAAAATACTGTGTATGATACTATAATGGTGGATACATGTCATTATACATTTGTCCACATCCACAGAATGCACAACACCAAGAGTGAATCCTAAGGTAAACTCTAGACTTGGGGTGATTATGATGTGTCCATGTCGGTTCATCAGGTGTAACAAGTGTACCAGTCAGGTGGGGGCTGTTGATAATGGAGGCTGTGCATGTGTAGTGGCAGGGCCATATGGGAAGTCTCTGTATCTTCCTCTTAATTTTGCTGTGAAACTAAAACTGCTCTAAACAAAGTAAATTCTTTAAAAAAAAACTTTCTAAAAAACTCCACAGAAACATATACATATATATGTGTAGATAGATAAATACATAAATAAACATAATTTGATGGTAATTTCAGAGGATCATGGATCCCCCTGGATCCCATTTACAGGTTTTAGAATGAGAACCTCCTCTTTGTGGGAAAATGGCTAGTGGCAACAGAACAGCTTAAATTCAACCCTGGTGGTCTCCGTTCCACTTCCAGTTCAAAATCCCACATGAAGTAGGATCTGGGGAATGTGAGGTCTCAGCTCTGTCTGGATCTAGGGAACAATGATGTCCTGGGGTTTCTGCACCCCGCCCCAGAACTAGAGAGAACCTGGGAACTAGTGGCATGGAGTTCTTGAATGGTGATTGGAATGATGAGATTAAGGAAGAAAGCTGGGTACAAGTGCTCTTTGGGTTTATTAAATAAAGGGTACTAACACCTGTGTGACTATTTGGAGGAATTGTTTTTTTCAGTCCTTTAAGGAGAGGTGGGACAGTTAAAAAGGTAGGCTGTCTTAGAGAAAGAGACTACCTCCTGGTGTATCAGCAGAAGAATGACAACTTAACAGGAGCTCACCATACTTTTCCCCTAGAAAAGTGTTTCTATTTATGGTTCTCTGGCAGCAGGGCCCAAATCCCAAGGTGTATGTAGAAAAAAACAACAATGCTTGTAACAGAATCTGATAGTCCTAGAGAAGAAAAATAAGCAGAACAGCCAAAGTAGGTGGCCCCTAGTGAAAAGAACTGGTGGAGGAAGCGGACAATAGTTTGTACTCTTCATTTCCCACCCTCGCTAAAAATATAGGAACACTTAAGAAATACACACACACACACACACATATATAAACACTTAAGTATATTTGATTAGAGCACAAAAACTTTCCTTGTACTAAAACCCATAGATTTTGGGGCACCTGAGTGGCTCAGTCATTAAGCATCTGCCTTTGGCTCAGGTCATGATCCCGGGGTCCTGGGATCAAGCCCCGCATTGGTCTCCCTGCTCTGCAGGAGGCCTGCTTCTCCTTCTCGCACTCCCCCTGCTTGTGTTCCTGCTCTCGCTCTCTCTCTGTCAAATAAATAAATAAAACCCATAGATTTTAATAAAAGCTGTTTGAGATAAATTGAGAAGATGGTCCCTGGTGAGGGGGCATTAATGTCTTAGAAGACGGTTTGAAAGAAATATCTCAAAAAAAGAACAATATTATAGAGATTTGGAAAGTATGAAGAAAACATAATGGCTTTGAAGGACTCATCCAAGAGATCTAAATAGTAGGCATTCTTGAAAGAAGAAGAGGAGCCATAATAAATAAAAAGAAAACACAAATTCTCTTGAGCTAAATGAGTAAAGTATTTTGCAGATTGAAGGGCTCATTATATTAGGTAATTGTGATATCAATCCTGAACTCCAAGAGTAAAAGAATAATTTTAGAATTTTCCAGACAGAAAGTACAAGGTATTTTCAAAGGAAAACATATTGGACTTCTTATATGGAAAGGAAAAGCTTATGGAATAACATCTACAGAATATCTAGAGTATAGGCAAAAAAGACAGCCAGTCTGAGACCCAAGAGTCCCATTCCCTACCATATTGCTTCTTTCCAGAGACGATATACAAAGATCAGAGAACATATCACCCAGGGACCTGTTTGAGGAAACTATTTTACAAAAAAGTCTGAATAAATAAATGAATCAGGATGGACAAATAACACATAATAAGGGAAGTCACCTTGGAAAGAGGGAAATTGTAAAAATCATAAGACTACTTTGTTTAAGTCTGCAAATTAGAAAATCTGAATGAAATAGATAATTTTCTTGTAAGAAAAACATTTGCTAAAGTCCAAATCAGAGATAGATCAAAATAGCTTGATTTCACTTCCTACAAACACCCACTAGACTCAAATATTTAAGAACTTATAATTCTATTACTACTTAAATAGTTCCAAAGTAATGGCCAAGAACGAATACTTCCAAATTATTTTCATAAAGTAAGCAGAGCATATTAGTGAACAAAATCTAGCAATACATTAAATAATAAAACACAACTAGTGTTTATTAGTTTCCAAAGTGGTTATTCTGAGAGTGCAAAATGTTTAATATTAGAAAATTCTAGTAATAGACTTCATTATATTAACAGATTTAGAGAAAAGGAAAGTATATTTACACAGGTGCGAAAAGGGCATTTGACAAATGTAATAGCCATTTAGTCTTTTAACAAAATAACAACACTCAATAAGTATGAGTAGATGGATACTTCCTTACATAATAAGATATATCTATCTCAGTCTCAAAGCCAGCATCATGCTTATTGTAGAAACACTAGAACATTCCCAGAGAGTTACAAGATAAGAGTGTCCACTACCAGTGCTTTTATTTAACACTGTTCTGGAAATACTAACCAATGCATTAGGCAAGAGAAAGAGAATTCAAGTATTAAGTTGTAAAGCAGCTGGTTAAACTATCAATATTTGAAAATTTTACAATTGTATGTTCAGTAAACCCTAAAGAATTAACTGAATAACTATTATAAATAACAGGATTTACTATGGTAATGGAGTACAAAATTACTATATAGAAATGGGTAGCTTTCGTATATGGAACAATATTTTACAATATGTAATAGAAGAAAAGACTCATTTTAAAATAGAGACAAAATATCTAGTAATAAACTGAAAAATATGCAAGGCATATGCAACATTTAAAACATTCTTGAAGGGCACAAAGGAAGCCTTAAATAAATAAAAAGGCATTTCATGTTTTTGAATAGAAAGACAACATCAGAAGTTCATTTACAATTTAATGTGATTACCTATAACAATAGGCTTTTTGTTTTGGAATCTGAACAAAATGATTCTAATGTTAAAATAAACAAATCAGACATTCCAAGAAAACTAAAAAATAAGAGAGATAAAGGACACCTAGTCCTATCAGGTAGTAAAATGTACTAAAAACCTTCAAAAATGACAATAGTATTATTCTAATGCTGGTATACACAGAAAGATCAATGGGCCACAGTTGACAATTCAGAACCAGAGTCCAATGAACAGAGGAATTCAGTTTATGATAGAATTTGCACCTGGAAAAACTGGGAAAAAGATAGTTTCATAAATTCATAAATCGTGTAGAAAAAACTGGGAAGCTACTGGAAAAAATTAGTTTGGACTTTTATTTCATTTCATGTATTATTATAAACTTCAAATTAATTGTAGTTTTATCTAGAAAATAAAACCATGTATGTACTAAAAGAAAACAATGGAGAATTCTTTTATAATCCTGGCATTAAGGAGGCCTTTTAAAATTATAATACAATAACCGGAAGCCATAAAAAATGACGTATTTGTCCACATTATTAAAAAAAGTCATGCCAAAACCCTATAAACAACATCAAAAGCAAATAATAAACAAAAAATAATTGTGTGGGGGCGCCTGGGTGGCTCAGTCGGTTAAGTGTCTGCTTTGGCTCAGGTCATGGTCCCCGGGTCCTGGGATGGAGCTCCTCATCCTTGTCTCTTTGGGCTCCCTCCTCAGAGGGGGAGTCTGCTTCTCTCTCTTCCTCTGCCCCCCCCACTCATATTCCCTCTCTCATTCTCTCAAATAAATAAATAAAATCTTTAAAAAAAATAATTGTAGTGCGTATTGCAGATAAGTGCTACATTTCTAAATATATAAAGAGTTTCTACAAACAAAAAGAACCAAAATGGAAAAAGGATATTAAAAGACAGTTCATTAAAAAGGGAAAAATGCCCAATCTCAATCATAATAAGACAGATACAAATTAAAATTAAGACTATATATCAAAATGCATTTTTTTGCCTGACAATTTGGCAAAAATCCACAAACTGATAACACATTGTGTTGCTGAGCATGTGAAAAAGCAAATACTGTCATATATTGCTGGTGAGGATGTAGTTTGGTAAAACCCATATAGAATGCAGTTTGGCTTTATCTATCAAAAGTACAAATGTATATATTCTTTGACTCAGAAATTCCTATTGTAGAAATCTACTCCAATGATTGAATTGCATAATTGTGAAGAGAGTACAGGATTATTCGTCATAGCACTGTTTCTTTTTTTTTTTTAAGATTTTATTTATTTATTTGACAGAGAGAGAGCGAGAGCGAGAGCACAAGCAGGGGGAAGGGCAGAGGGAGAGGAAGACTCAGGCTCCCTGCTGAGCAAGGAGCCCACCACAGGGCTCGATCCCGGGGTCCTGGGATCATGACATGAGCCAAAGTCAGACGCTAACTGACAGGAGCCACCCAGGCACACCTATATCACTCTTTCTAATAGTGAAATATTTGAAACAATATAAATGCCCCTCAACAGGAGTGGCTGACTAAATTATGGTACATTAATGTACTGTTGTAAAGTGGAAAAAAGAATGAGAGAATTATATTCACATATAATATGAAAAACTCTCCAAAACTACATTTAATGAAAAAAAACCCCACAAAGTTTGGCTATAACATGCTAGCATGTGTGTGAAAAATATGGGAAAAGCTAAAATATAGTTATATATACTTGTATATGTCTAAAAAAACTGGAGGGTCAGATGGCAAACTAATACCGATGATTTCCTTTGGGGGCACTAAGTAGAGGGATGCTAGGGATGGGAGGGAAATTTTCACTATATTTTTCTTAATATTTTTTGATTTTTGAATCATGTGTCTATGTTAAAAAAGCAAAATGCTAAGTTAAAAAAAAGGACCTGGAGACAATCTAGAATGGGGTTTATTTGAGAAAATTTTAGCAGCAGAGATGTAGTGGAGTGCAAATTTTCCCAAATTCTCCTTATCCTTCCGCTTAGGCTCGTCAGAGGTAGACTGAATGCACTGTAGCCAAGATTCCAGTAGAGAGGAGCCCAGCCTTGTAATGCTTTACTTTCTATGGGATTGGCTGGACGTTTGTTTCTGACTAGGGGACTGTGTGACAATGGAAGGTCCTGGTGGAGGAAGTGGCCCGGTCATAAAGGCACAGCCTTCGGTCAGGTTGACTGAGATCTGCTGAGTCTGCGTCTGCCAGGAAGGAGGGAATGAGCTTCCAGGATCATCCGGACCTGTCTCTCTGCAGGGCCATAAAAGTGCCTTCTATCAACAAAAAATTAGATCAGTTAAAAAATTCACAATGCCCCTGAGATGTAAACAAACCAATTGGCTTGGAAGAAGGAGAAGTGCTGATGCTAAGCCTGGGAAACCTTTCTCCCATGCACCTTTGTTATGGGCTGAAAAATATCTCAGCAGCATCCATTCAGGAAGATGGTATGAGAGGTAAGCTTTTTCAAAATGATAGGTGGAATCAAAATAAGTACAATTTAGTTCAAAAAATTCTTTAAAGAAGCCAAGACAATATACCCCAAATTTAAAGCTCTCTTCTTGTCTGACTTGATCTGAGTGTGGGATTTAGACTAGCATATCTCATACCCTTTGCTCACCTTTATATGAGGCTGGAGTGATTTTCATTCAGCTAGGTCCTTGTTAGGCTCTTTACATTTCCCGAAGAGATACTGTCCTATTCTGAGCCAGGCTACACAAGATTTTGCTTTTAGTTGGCAACATAGAGTATTTGAACTGTAAGTATTTGTTAGGGAGGAAGTTCTAAGCCTAGTATCTAGAGACTCTCTGTGAAGGGACATACTATGTATAGGTCAAAGCCTGAATACAAACGCTTGGCCTTGTCCCAGTTTGGGGATGGATTCATCTACAGCTTTTGACCTCATTAAGCCTCTATCATTACTTTGTGGCCCTGGGTGGCCTGTTTCTAGTAGGAGTAAAAACAGAGCTGATCAAACACAGCTTCTGTGTTAGCTTCTATGTGCTGCTCATCAGAGACACCTGCTTGCTCACTTCCCGTTCCTGAGTGCTCTAATATAAGATCTTTGCTGACTCTTCTTCCCTGCCATGGACAACTCTGGATTCAACCTCTCATCTTCCTGGATATCCATCAGGACCTCTGCTGAAGCACAAATACCAACTACCTCTAAACTGGCAAGGCAAATCAGTGGAAACTCGATCTAACATTCTAATACACATATTTTGAGTGTCTGCTATATATCAAGCACTATTCTAGGCACGAAGGTTATATAGTGGGTCAGACTTGACACTGCTCTTCAGTAACTCATGGTCTAAAAGCAGGCTGAACAAATTGTCGACCTCAGGGAGTTAGAGATGGCTTTGCAGAGGATTTGCCCAGATGGGTGGAGCAGGCCTGCCTGCCAGAGGGAATAATAAGTAGAGTGAATAACATGTAGACGGAATAACATAACATTAGGATGATGTCAGTGGGAAACTGTGATTTACTTCATAAAATTTACTCAATAAGCGACTCAATTTTAGCAGGAAAATTGAAATGTAAAGGGCAAAGTTAAATATATACAAACATTATAAAATCTTCAAAGATTTCAGTATGCAAAGGTAAAAGTGGGCTGAGAAGAGTAAAGCGGTTGGTAGCCATGATTGAGTGTAGGAAGAAGTGTAGGCAGATACCTAAGGCAACTAGTCATAGCTCTTCCTGCTCCCAATTGACTTTTATCAACTCAAGTATGTGCTTGCCTTGAACAAAGCACAAAACCATGTTGAATTTTACTTGGCTTATTTATCTTTCTCCCACCAGGCTCTGAGTTCCTTGAGGTCAGGGACTGGTTTTCATTCCTCTTTGTACCTCAGTGTCTAGCCTATATACCAAGTTCCTAGCATATAGTCAGCATCTAATAAAAGTTTATAGACTATTGAATTCTTGCTTCTTATCATTAGGACTTCTGGCTTTGTGTTACCGACCTTAACCTGACAGACAACCAGGCACAAACCTGTGCGTGTGTGTCTATTCATTTAAGGGGAAGGGGTAGATATTTATTAAGTGTGGACTATGAGCCAGGTACTGGAAAAGTACTGGAGGTATAGTGCTAAATAAAACCAACAGGGCCCTTGTTCTCTGGGAGCTTGGAGATATCATCTACAGTGCTATATATTTCACCCCAGAATTCCTTCTGTGTCAGATACTATGTGTATTGGCATTTTTTAGCATGTGTTCTGATCTCCTTCAGGAAAGACAACAACTACATTTCCCAGATTCCCTTGCAACCAACGGTGTGGATATGATTTATGTTCCCTGGATTAGATGGAGGTAAGTGATGTCAGAGGTGGTATTTGAGGTATTCATTTTGTTGGTACAGCTCATAGAGTAGTATAGATGGCTCAGGAACCAGGGATTCTGGTTTTAGCTTTGGTGGTCCTCAAATCAACACGGTGGTAGAAGCTACCTGATTATCAGCTTCCTGATTGCGGTGGTGCTATCGGTTCCCTTGGAGGGCCAGTTCGCACTGTGGCTCTGGGAGTCACTTCCAGTGACCCAGCCTAGACCTACTACTTCAGTCCTTTAATTTTGTAAGTATCACTTTCCTATATTAAATCTCTGCTTAAGCTAGCCAAATGGGCTTCTGTTATCTGCAATAGAAACTGGATCGATACATTCTTTTTCTTCTAGGGAAGAATTATTTGCTCCAGGTTTGGGATTACCAGAGCTTTTGATTAAAACCTCTGTTGTGGCTTATGTTAACCATTCATTAGGTAGGTTTCTGTGCCTCACTTTCTATACACTGCATTGTATGCTGGGCTGGGCTCCTTGTCTCTCTGGCTTCGTGTTGGGTGCTGGCCCTTGGAAGAACTGGCTGAAGCTTACAAGATGGAAGGGAAGGGAAAGTTCTGGATTCTGGCTCTAGCAGTAATTGCTGCTGGGGCAGGAGGGTGATTCCAGATACTTGACGCTGAGGAAGAGGCAGCACCTCCTTTGGCAACTCCACAAGCATCTAGAACAACATCTCTAAAAGGATCTCAGCAGATTCAGACTCATGGCCTCCACATGGGGTTGGGGGGGGTGTCAGCCGTTTCTGTCTTTCGCTCCTTCAGCAGCCATTTCTCCTTCTCCCTTTTGCTTTCCCAGACCTTCCAATTTTTATAAGGAATTCTCTCTATTAAATTACCTTTTTGAGAAAACTGGAGTAGTTTCTGTTTTCTTGATGGGATCCTGTCAGGTATAGAGTACATCTGAACATGTAAATATTTCATCTGTTTATGTAGCTTTGTGTTTATCTCTGCCATTTGTGTCCTCCATCCCTCATTGTATATACTTTATGAAAGCAAGGACCTTCTTTCATTCATTTTTAAAAATTCCTGATGCCTAGAACAGATTCTGTCTAGTATCAAATATATATTTTCGAAAAAATGAATTAGTGAATATTGTTTGCAGCTTACAGATCTAAGTTTGTTGCCCCAACCTGGTAACCTGATATAGGGTAACTTGATACGGTAGCATTCTTGAGCTGGATTTACTCCTTGATTAAGATGATTCTGCTCACAGGGGCCTTGCAGGTGGGTCTAGACATCAAGGAAATGGGAAAAGCTGCTTGTTAATTTTAGTCTTACAGAGTAATTAGGTGATAAATTACAACCTCAAGCTGGTTTTTTGAGTCATAGGATCCTACGGGAGAAATGTAAGCAATAATTAGAATTGAGAGTCTGGAGACAGTCTGCAGCCTGGGGTTGAGAGAAGAGAAGGCAGTGGGTGAGCCAAGACAGCACCTCTCCTTGACTCCCAATTCTGAAGAGCAGCAGAACACTTCAGTGCCATGCACAATAAAAGAGCTGGAATATGGCCATCAACGAATACAGATCTTAATAGTATTCAACTGTTTATACGGTCCATGGTCTGGGTCTTTATTTCCAAGTTCACTTGTACTATGTTTAACTAAAATCCATTAGGCTTAGTGTTCAAGGCACTGAGATAATTAACAAATGATTTGGGGGAAAAAGAAAATGCTCACTCCATTTCAGGTAGAAGTTTGAGTTCTCACGAGAGCAATAATGGCAGCTGGATCCAAAGGAAAGAATAGAGGCCTAGAGATACACTATTATTCAAAGGTTACACAGGAACATTTTGCCACAGAGAGCGAACATCAATTTACTCACATCTAAACAACCTATTTACCAAAGGCTTTCCTTTATGAACCAGTGACTTCACACAGCGCCTCAAAGCCTGAACACTTGGATACCAAGGATATTGTTTCCTAGCAACAATAACTACACAGAAGCTCTCAAAATTTCCTCTCAGCCCCTGGGGACTTCTTAGTGGTGCAGAAAGTACAGATAAAATTAAGTTGATGTCAATGGATAAAGATGCATGGAGCTAGTACAAATGTAGAAGGAGCTGGATGTTAGCGTTTCTCTTCATTATTTGAAACATTCTATTTTGGATACATTTTCTAATCTGGAAATAAAAATTACTCCCCACTGTGTTTAATAGACCTGAGAGGATGGTCTAAAATTGTACTTAAATTGTGTTTTAGATAATGTAGATATTCAAGCTTCTAATCCATGAGTGGGCGGAAATAAATGTATTTCCCTTTGAGGAGCAGCCATAGATAGCCTCACCTCACCTTTCCTGGTGTGGAGCTTGACTGGCTTAGGCCAATTGTTAAAATATCATCCCCTTTGCTGGAGCGACTTGCTCAAGATTAGGCAATAATCCAGATCTAAAACAATCAGCTCACAGCAATCTCCTGATCCAATTATTTCTTGGAAATAGGGAGGTGACCCAAACTGGTTCACTTCTGGAGAAATCTGGGACATTTGTTCAAAAGTTAGAGGAGAGATTTCCCTCTCTCTTTTAGTTGTCAGCACATAAGAAATGTTGAGCGGAAAGTGGCTGGTCCAGTTACAGGAGCCAATATACTCCCTTCCTATATTCATCAGTCCCTACTTACACTTATTGAAGTGTCCTGGATCACACTCACGATCAGCATTTCAACTATTGTTAGAAAATGACCTATTGAAATAAATCTAATAGTCTGCCACTCCCCAGTTCTTCCTTCTCCTTCTACACGAGGGCAGAAATATTAGGAGTTTATCAGTACCTCTGTTCTTATAGTTGTGTAGATACTTTATATTAAAAGATTATTAGATATTTATAATTGTGCATCTCAGCAGCAGATAAGGATGCCAAACAGGTGTAATCTTTCCAATGGCTCCAAATCTGTTACAACATTTATTCTAAAAGCTTATTTGGATTCCTTTCTCACCCACATCTGTACCACTGTGATATCCTAAGAAGTTGTAAACAAACTGTGGAAGATATATATATATATATATATATATATATATATATATATATATAATTATGTTCAGGTAGCCAACATATAGTACATCATTAGTTTCTGGTGTAGTGCTCAACGATTCATCAGTTGTGTATAAAACCCAGTGCTCATCACAACACATGCACTCCTTAATACCCATCATCCGGTTACCCCCTCCCCCACCCCCTCCCCTCTGTAACCCTCAGTTTGTGTCCTGGAGGCCTGAGTCTTTTAGTAGGTATTTATCCCAAAGATACAGATGTAGTGAAAAGAAGGGGCACATGAACCCCAATGTTCATAGCAGCAAAGTCCACAATAGCCAAACTATGGAAGGAGCCGAGATGCCCTTCAAAAGACGAATGGATAAAGAAGATGTGGCTCATATATACAATGGAATATTACTCAGCCATCAGAAAGGATGAATACCCACCATTTACTTCGACATGGGTGGGACTGGAGGGGATTATGCTAAGTGAAATAAGTCAAGCAGAGAAAGGCAATTATCATATGGTTTCACTCATATGTGGAACATAAAGAATAGTGCAGAGGACCACTGGGGAAGGGAGGGAAAACTGAACGAGAAGAAATCAGAGAGGAAGACAAACCATGAGAGACTGTGGAAGACATATTTTTAAAGTGTTCTCACAGTATGAAAAACCATAAGTACAAATCTGTGCAGCAATCCACTTAATGTTTGACTCCTGTCTGACAAAATACTGTTGGAGTGGTCACCCAGTCCCCAGGGATGGCTATCAATTGTTAATTAGGTTTGTAGGTGATCATTAGAAAATATGTCCTTATAATAAGTAAAAATTCATCTTACAGGAGGGCATTCACTGTCAGATCATTGTCTACCCATTGTGTTAATAGAAGACAAACCCAGTGCCTTTCTACATGAGAGTACCTCCCATTTTCTGAGGACAACTCTTCTGATCCCTTTCAGTCTTTCATTCTCCCGGCTCTGGTCTCTCCCAGGATATCCTGTCTATGAAGCTTTCTCTGCTCAGTAGTTTCCAGGTTGCTTATATGCCCCTTGAAGTGCAGAGTCCCAAACTGAGAGGTGGCTATGTCTACCCTGTCTCTTCTATCTGAGTCATCTGGCTCCTTTCCCTTACTCCCAAGGTTAATTCTGCTCTGGTCATTGAGCCACTCCTGATTGATTTAAGAATTCAGCAGCAGCAGGTTTGGAATTACATGACGTCCTTCAGATTTGGAATCGTAGAGTCCAGGCATGTTTTCTAGTTTCTTAAGCATCTCCTGAGGAGCCCCCTTATTTTCAGCCAGATCTAGGACCCAGTGCACTTCTCAGGATTCTACCCACTCCTGTCAAGCCTTGGCATCTCCTGTGTTTGGCCAATATGAAAATTCCCAGAATGATTTTTCGAGAGTCCTTGATTGTTCAATACCACCTAGTCCATTAATACATACACTAGATATCTAGTGTATACAAGTATACACTAGATCATCTCTATTTAAAGACTTTTAGACCGCGGGCACTTTTGTTTTTGGAGACACCTTCGCACATTATATTAGCTACATTAAAATGCATTAACATCTCATGTTAAACATACTTTACATGTCACTGTAAAAGCATTGGGTTTTAGCTGACTTGTTAATGTTCTTTTTGTTTTAAGATTGTACTGTATATATTTATTTTGTATATATGTGTATATATATGTGTGTGTGTTTTGTTATATTTATTTTAAGATTGTACTGTATCGTATATATTTGTTTTAAGATTGTAGTTTTCTCTATGTATTTTTGAGCCAATAATTTAAGACACTTTGCCTGATGGCAAAATGGCTTGGCTGGATCCCAGATACCAATAGGGCTTTAGTGCATTGCCTAAGATCTCCTTCCAAGGTTTCTTTATTTGAAATGTATCCGGTTCCTCTTAAATATCTTACTGATGGGAATCCTGCTATGATCATCAGATCTCCTGACCCTAATTGTTGGCCTGTCCTATTTCTAAATTAGCTAGCCACCTGTAATTTCTCAGAGTGAAATTGCCTGGCAGGTTGGACTGCCTGCAATAGCTATACCCTTGGGTTGTCCAGGTGCCATCTCTGAGACTGAATGTCTGTCTGACCCTATTCTCAACTTCTCTACCATTTTCTTGGCCCCATGCTGATGAGATGCTTACATGCTGTATGCCATGCCTGTCTAATTCATGGTAGTTTCAGTGTGGGTGGCTAAAAAGGAGCAAGACTTTGATATTCTAGTCGCTGGTCTTGCTGGTCTTCTATTAAAGCAGCACAAGTTCAAATTGGCATTTTGACAGTCATATTTCCCCCCCTCTTCAGACTCAAATATAGGATCTAATATTGTCCCCATTAAATGTTATCGAATTCAATTTGACTTGCTGTTCTAGCCTGTTGAGGGTTTTTGTTTTTTTTTTAAATCCTTATTTGCTCACCCTCTTAGTTTCATGTTATCTTCAAATTTGATACACGTGCCTTTTATCTTTATTCCCTTGATTGAGACAAATGCGGAATGAGACAAAGATAGAGCCCTGTAACACTCTCTTGGCAATATCCTTCTAGGTTGATATCAAAAGTCTTAGATCAGCACTTAAGGGTGGCACTGGAACTTATCCATTTAATATTTGCCTAACTGTTTTCGCCTTGAGTCTGTATATCTGTGTTTATCACATTTTCCTGATTCGCTGATTTTGCAATCCTATCAGATAAAGTGAGGTCTGTTTTTTGACTTCAGAGAAAGCGAGCTGCTTCCATCAATTACGGATTCCCCTTCTATGGGGTCCAGGGCTCGAATCCCACTCAGACTGAATCAGTCTCATCAGCCTAGGGGGTCTTAGAATTTTCCTTTCTTCCCTTCTGGAAGCCTGTACGCTCATGATAATAACCTTCCCTTCACAACGTCAAGTTTCCTTTAATAAGTGCTAATTAATTTATGTAAGTGCCTACATTTTAGGGAAATTTTTGGTCACAGATAAGAACCAGTGGTGCTCTATTGCCAAAATCAGTGGTGGGGTAAAAGATAATCACACTTGGAAACCCTAGAATCTTATTATGAAATGTTTGTCTTATATGTTTGTTGCCAATAAAATTTTCTCAAAATAAACAGCCACCAGCCATTTATATTTTATTTGTCTTAATTGTCAAAGGGAGAATATTTTAAGTCTCAGAAAAAAATTATCTATCTCTTTCCAATTTACATTAACAATCATGGAGTAGATTTTTCCGGAATATTTATGGTCAATTTTTTTTATAGTCTTAAAACCGTTTTTGCATTGTGTATATATTTAATGAATATCCCAACTCCCGTACACTCACTCCTTAAAAAAATAACTTGGGCAAAAGATGGAAATAAATGTGACGGTTAACTCTTGTTTCTAAGTCCTGCCAAGATCTGGGTACACCTTTCTTGAAGATGAATTTCACACTATTTCAACCGAATAAAACTTGTACTCTTTGTAAATTTCTGTAAGAACTCTCTTCCAAAACTGAGACAGTCTTTGCTTCTTACTGCTGTCACAGAGAGGAGAGGGCCTTGCTTGTTCAACTCATCTCAGATGAGGTCTTGGAGTTATGGTGGTTAGAAGTTACCACCTCTGTCAGCAATTTCTGCTCTGGATATAAAGGAAGATCAAAACCCCTCTCCATTTTGAAAGCTTTGTTTGGTTGTGGTCCTTTACACCTATATTCTCTAAGCAGTGGAATGACCACATTCACTTGAACATATGAGAAAAGAATTAACCCATAAGCAGAGAATCTAGTATGTCAATATCAGAATGTCATTTAAGACTGTTTTAAAATCCTATTTAGGATTGTATACTATTTAAGAATGCTTGATCTAGGGGGCCCCTGGGTGGCTCGGTTGGTTAAGCTCCCAGCTCTGGTTTTGGCACACATCATGATCTCATGGGTTGTGGGATTCAGCCCCACATAGGGCTCTGCACTCAGTGGGGAGTCGGCTTCAAGATTCTCTCCCTCTGCCCCTGCCCCTGCTCACATGCGCTCTCTCTCTCTCTCTCAAATAAATAAATCTTAAAAAGATGTTTGATCTATTGGGCATCCTTAAAGGTGTACATTATTGTTTTATTTAAAAGAATAAAAAATGAAATCAGGCCTAGAGAAAGAGGTCGCCTCTGAATGTGGTAAGAACCCAAAATGCTACATGCGGCCTTATGTCTAAAGTGCAAATAATCTTTGAAGATAATAAGACCGTGAACAAGTCAAGTAGAAACCAAGGCAATTACCCAGCTAATCCAAATGTAATATTACTTTACCCTTACTGCTTTGGCAACGTTGCTGCTGGCCGGAAACCCTAGATTAATCGTTTAGATGATAATCCCAGGTATGTAGTTTAATTTTCATGACCACTTTATATCTAAAATGTGGAAAATTATTCAGAGTATCTTTACGGCATTTTTATTTTGATAAGTCATGTGCATCCTAGTTTGATTGCTTGTGAGTCCACCCCTGAATGGTTACTGAAAAATTCTTCTTTCCTTTTTTTTTTGGAGTGCCACTTTTCACTGACAAATTTTAATGATAAGAAATGGTGATTTGTCAATAAAACACATTTTGGGAGAACCCATTAAAAATTAAATTAGTTTTTGATGCAGTGTTCCATGATTCATTATTTGCGTATAACACCCAGTGCTCCATGCAGAACGTGCCCTCTTTAATACCCATCACCGGGCTAACCCATCCCCCTACCACTGCATCAAAAACTAATGATGTAATATATGGTGATTAACATAACAATAAAAAAGTAAAAAAAAAAGTAAAAAAAAAGTAAATTAAAAAAACTCCACCCAAACAACTTACGGTAAAATATTTACGGTATGCTGTTAAGAGAAAATAAGCATCCTAAAAATGCATGCATATGTGTATATATAATCAAGCATATGTATGGAAGTAGTTAATAGTAGTTATGTACAGATGTTAGGATTTGGGGTGTTTTTTTAATTTAAATTTTTAAATTTAAGTTCAAGTTAGTTAACATACAGTGTAGCATTAGTTTCAGGAGTAGAATTTAGTGACTCATCACTTACAAATAACACCCAGGGCTGATCCCAACAAGTACCCTCCTTAATGCCCATCACCTTCTTGGCCCATCCTCCTTCCCACCTCCCTCCCACAACCTTTTCAGTTTGTTCTCTGTATTTAAGAGTCTCTTATGGTTTGCCTTCCTCTCTGTTTTTATCTTATTTTATTTTTCCTTCCCTTCTCCTATGTTCATCTATTTTATTTCTTAAATTCCACAAATAAGTGAAATCATATGATATTTGTCTTTTTCTGACTTATTTTGTTTAGCATAATTCACTCTAGTTCCATCCACATTGTTGCAATTGGCAAGATTTTATTCTTTTTGACCACCAAGTAATATTTATATATACCATATCTTCTTTATCCATTCATCAGTTGATGGATATTTGGGCTCTTTCCATAATTTGGCTATTGTTGATAGTGCTGCTGTAAACATTGGGATGCATGTGCTTCTTCAAATCAGCACTTTTGTATTCTTTGGATAAATACCTAGTAATGCAATTGCTGGGTCATAGGGTAATTTTATTTTTAACTTTTGGGGAACCTCCATACTGATTTCTAGAGTGACTGCACCAGTTTGCATTCGCACCAACAGCATAAGAGGGTTCCCCTCTTTTCACATCCTTGTTAACATCTGTTGTTTCTTGAGTTGTTAATTTTAACCATTCTGACAGGTGTGAGGCGGTATCTCACTGTGGTTTTGATTTGTATTTCCCTGATGCCGAGTGATGTTGAGGATCTTTTCATGTGTCTGTTAGCCATCTGGATGTCTTTTTTGGAAAAATGTTTATTCGTGTCTTCTGCCCATGTCTTAACTGGATTATTTGTTTTTTTGGTGTTGAGTTTGATAAATTCTTTATAAATTTTGGATACTAACCCTTTATCAGATATGTCATTTGCAAATATCTTCTCCCATTCCATAGGTTGCCTTTAGTTTTGTTGATTGTTTCCTTTGCTGTGCGGAAGTTTTTATCTTGATTGAGTCCCAATAGTTCATTTTTGCTTTTGTTTCCCTCGCCTCCGGAGATGTGTCTAATGAGAAGCTGCTCTGGTTGAGGTCAAAGAGGTTGCTGCCTGTGTTCTTCTCTAGGATTTTGATGGTTTCCTGTCTCACAATTTAGGTCTTTCATCCATTTTGAATTTATTTTTGTGTATGGTGTAAGAAAGTGGGTCCAGTTTAATTCTTCTGCATGTTGCAGAGATTGTCTTTTCTCTATTGGACATTCTTTCGTGCTTTGTTGAATATTAGTTGGCCATATAGTTATGCCTCCATTTCTGGGTTCTCTATTCTGTTCCATTGATCTATGTGTCTTTGTGTGTGTGTGTGTGTGTGTGTGTGTGTGTGTGTGCCAATACCATACTGTCTTGATGATTACAGCTTTGTAATACAGCTTGAAATCCAGAATTGTGATGTCTCCCATTTTGCTTTTCTTTTCCAACATTACTTTGGCTATTTTGGGGTCTTTTGTGGTTCCATACAAATTTTAGAATTGTTTGTTCTAGCTCTGTGAAAAATGTTGGTGTTATTTTGATATGGATTGCATTGAATGTGTAGATTGCTTTGGGTAGTATAGACATTTTAGTAATATTTGTTCTTTCAATCCATGAGCATGAAATGTCTTCCCATTTCTTTGTGTCTTCTTCAGTTTATTTTGTAAGTGTTCTATAGTTTTCAGTGTACAGATATTTTACCTCTTTGGTTAGGCTTATTCCTAGGTATCTTATGGGTTTTGATGCAATTGTAAATGGGATAGTTTCTTTGATTTCTCTTTCTGCTGCTTCATTATTGGTGTATAGAAATGCAACAGACTTGGATGAATTCATGTATTAGTTCCAGCAATTTTTTGGTAGAGTCTTTTGGGTTTTCTACCTAGAGTACCATGTCATCTGCAAATAGTGAAAGTTTGACTTCTTCTTGCTCTTTTGGAGGCCTTTTATTTCTTTTTGTTGTCTGATTGCTGAGGCTAGGACTTCCAGTACTATGTTGAACACCAGTGGTAAGAATGGACACCCTGTTCCTGACCTTAGGAGAAAAGCTCTCAGGTTTTTCCCATTGAGGATAGTATTAGCTGGGGGTCTTTCATATATGGCCTTATGATGTTGAGGTATGTTCATTCTATCCCTACTTTCTTGACGGTTTTTATCAAGAAAGGATGCTGTATTTTGTCAAATGCTTTTTCTGCATCTACTGAGAGAATCATATGGTTCTTTTTCTTTTATTAATGTGGTATATCACGTTGATTGATTTGTGGATATTGAACCATTCCTGCAGACCAGGAATAAATCCCACTTGATCATGGTGAATAATCCTTTTAATGTACTGTTGGATTCAATTAGCTAGTATCTTGTTAAGAATTTTTGCATCCATGTTCATCAGGGATACTGGTCTGTAATTCTCCTTTTCAGTGGGGTCTTTGTCTCATTTTGGAATCAAGGTAATTCTGGCCTCATAGAATGAGTTTGGAAGTTTTCCTTCCATTTCTATTTTGTGGAACAGCTTCAGAAGAATAGGTATTAATTCTTCTTTAAATGTTTGGTAGAATTCCCTGGGGAAGGCATCTGCGCTTGGAGTCTTGTGTGTTGGGAGAGTTTTGATTATTGATTCAATTTCTTTGCTGGTTTTGGGCCTACTCAAATTTTCTATTTCTTCCTATTTCAGTTTTGGTAATTCATATGTTTCTAGGAATTTATCCATTTCTTCCAGGTTGCCTAATTTGTTGGCATATAATTGCTCATAATATTCTTTTATAATTGTATTTCTGTGGTGTTGGTTGTATTGCTCCTCTTTCATTCATGATTTTATTTATTTGGGCCTTTTCTCATTTCTTTTTGATAAGGCTGGCTCGTGGTTTATCAATTTTGTTAATTCTTTCAAAAAACCAGCTCCTACTTTTTTTTAAATTTCTATATCATTTATTTCTGCTCTAATCTCAATTATTTCCCTTCCTCTGCTGTTTTAGCTTTTATTTACTGTTCTTTTTCCAGCTCCTTTAGGTGTAAGGTTAGGTTGTGGATTTAAGACTTTCCTGCTTCTTGAGGAAGGCCTGTATTGCTATATACTTCCCTCTTATGACCACCTTTGCTGCATCCCAAAGATTTTGGACGGTTGTGTTTTCATTTTCATTTGCTTCCATGTATTTTTTTTTAATTTCTTCTTTAATTTCCTGGTTAAACCATTCATTCTTTTGCAGGATATTCTTTAACCTTCATGTATTTGTGGTCTTTCCAAATTTTTTCTTGGGGTTGACTTCAAGTTTCATAGCATTGTGGTCTGACAATATGTATGGTATACTCTGAAATCTTTTTGTACTGGTTAAAGACTGATTTATGTGACCCAGTGTGTGATCTATTCTGGAGAATGTTCCATGTGCACTCGAAAAGAATGTATATTCTGCTGCTTTAGGATGAAATGCTCTGAATATGTCTGTTAAGTCCATCCGGTCCAGTGTGCCATTCAAAGCCATTGTTTCCTTGTTGATCTTCTGCTCAGATGATCTGTCCTTTTCTGTGAGTGGAGTGTTAAAGTCCCTTACTATTATTATATTATTATCAATGAGCTTCTTTAAGTTTGTTATTAATTGATTTATATATTTGGCTGCTCTCAAGTTTGGGGCAAAATTATTTACAATTGTTGGATCTTCTCATTATATAGACCCCTTTATTATGATATAGTGCCTTTCTCCAACTCTTAATACAGTCTTTGGCTTAAAATCTAGTTTGTCTGATATAAATATGGCTACTCCAGCTTTCTTTTGATTTCCATTAGCATGATAAATGGTTCTCCACCACCTCACTTACAATCTGGAGGTATCTTACAATCTGGGGGTATCTTACAATCTGGAGGTAACAGATCTAAAATGAGTCTCTTGTAAGCAGCATATCAATGGGTCTTTTTTTTTCTTTTATCCATTCTGATACTCTATGTCTTTTGATTGGAGCATTGAGTCCATTTACATTCAGAGTAATTACTGATAGATAGGAATTTAGTGCCATTGTATTACCTGTAGAGTCACTGTTCCTGTAGATTATCTCTGTTTCTTTCTAGTCTTTGTTGCTTTTGGTCTCTCTTTCCCACTCAAAGGGTCCCCTTTAGTATTTCTAGCAGAGTTGGTTTAGTGTTCACAAGCTCCTTTAGTTTTTGGTTATCTTGGAAACTCTTTATCTCTCCTATTCTGAATAACAGCCTTGCTGGATTAAGTATTCTTGGCTGCATATTTTTCCCATTTAGGATGTTGAATATATCATGCCACTTTTTTCTGGCCTGTCAAGTTTCTGTGGACAGATCTGCTGCTAACCTTGTGTGTCTACCCTTGTAGGTCAGAGAACTTTTTGTTGCTAGCGGCTTTTAGAATTATCTCTTTATCTTTGTATTTTGCAAGTTTCACTAAATTGTTTTGGTGTTGACATGTTTTTGTTGATTTTCAGGGGAAGTCTTTGTGCCTCTCAGACTTGAATGCCTGTTTCTTTCCCCAGATTAGGGAAGTTCTTAGCTATAATTTGTTCAAATAAACCTTCTGCCCCCTTTTCCTGCTCTTCTTCTTCTGGGACTCCTAGGATAAAGATATTATTGTGCTTTTTGGAATTGCTGAGTTCCCTAAGTCTACATTTGCAATCTAATAGTTTTCTTTCCTTCTTCTTTCAGCTTCATTATTTCCCATAATTTTATCTTCTATATTACATATATGATCTTCGGCTTCTTCCATCTTCATTGTGATTACATCCATTCAGTTTTGCATATCAGTTATAGCATTTTTTATTTCAGCCTGGCTAGTTTTTAGGTCTTTTATCTCTGTAGCCAGGGTTTCTCTGGTGTCTTCTATGCTTTCAAGACTGGCTATTATTCTTATGATTATTGTTTTAAATTCTTCTTCAGATATATTGCTTATATCAGTTTTGAGCAAATCCCTGGTTGTGATTTCTTCTTGATCTTTCTTTTGGGGAGAATTCCTTCATCCTGACATTATATTTATGTTTCTATCTTTTGCATATTATGAATACTTGTTATGTTTCCTGCTCCCGAGAGTAATGTTATATGAAGAAAGGGTCATACACTGTCCAGGGCCTGGTGCTTCAGGAAACGTTTCTGCTGTGTGCTGTGTGTACTCTGCTGTTGTATATTGGCTGCTCTTTCCCACAGGTCAGTCCTCTAATGAGTTCCTCCATGCTTGCAGTGAGGAGTGTTTGGACCTTTAACTAGGTGTGCTGTGATTTGTTTAAGATAACCTTGGAAAAAAAAATGCCTGATCCAAAAAAAGAAAAGGAACAAAAAAGCAAACAAACAAAAACTATAAGCCTGATTTCAAAGAGTAAGAAAGAAAGAAAGAAAAAAAGAATCTTGATCCAAAAAAATGAGAAAAGGAAACAAACCAATGAACCAACAAACAAAAAACTATAAGCCTGATACCAAAGAAAAAAATAAGAAAAAAAAAAGGTTAAAAAAAATAGAGAGAAAGCTTGGTCGTATTTCCATCAGAACTGAAGCTGATGGTTTGGACCACTCTATGATCAGTAGGCTTGATATATGCAGGAGGCCTGTGTTAGTCTTCTGAGGAAGAGGTCCACTGAGCTGGCTCACAGTCAGATCTGTCCTTGTAAACATGCCCCTGCGGGGCACAAAGGGATGGGGTTTGGTGTAAGCAACTCCAGCCTCCACTGGGGGCGCTGTGTTTCCCTCTGAAGTCTGACCATGTCGGTGCGTGGGCGGAGGGGTGGAAGACCGCATCACTCCAACCCTCTCTCTTCCCTGGGGAGGGGAACTTGAAGCCACTGCTGTTCAGGAGGCCCTCACAGAAGAGCGAACAATCTCCTCTTCTGTGTCCCAGGTTTTCATCAGATTTCTGCCGTAATCTGCCTTCCCCAGGGCCGTTGCATGCCTGGCACCACAGTTCTGTGTTTCAACTCTGGCCAGAGCCTGGGATTCAAAACTCCAAATCTTAAAGGGCTCGGCAAGGCTTGGACCTGCTCTCCTCGCCCAGAGAAGAGCCTTGCAGCACTGTGCCCAGCACCATTCTGTCCCGGGAAAGCAGTCACAGAGCTGCGCACGTGGTGGCTGGAGTCTATGAAGTCCAGCGACAAGCTTCCGCCAGGTTATCTGCCCTCTGCATGAGCCTCTGTCCCCTGCTGCTGAACCGCTGCTCAGTGTCACCAGGCGGGCCTTTGGTCCTTGCAGAGGCAATATACCCTCTTCCAAATGTACTCCAGGAAGGGGACTGATATCTCTCAGTGCGGCCGAGGGGATCCCCTCACCAGAGCGTATTGTGTGAACCCTTCACACCGTTCTCTCTCTCTGTCCCTGACTTGACTCTGCGAAAAGGGTTCCCTCCCCTCCGTGGCATCCCGGCTTTTCTCTCCCCCAATTCCCAGCTCTGAACCTTGTATCTGCCACGTTCTTTCCCTCCAGTTGTGTAGCTTGTTTTCTTAATCCTCAATTTCCTAGTTGCTCAAAATGATTTGATGTTGATCCAGCTGTGTGTGAGGGTCGAAGCAAGCTCAGGCTCCCACGACTCCTCTGCCATCTTAACTCCTCCTTGGTGATTTTTTTTTTAATTCCAAAAATTTTATGTGGTAAACATGTAATGCTTTAAAAAATTTTTTAAAGATTTTATTTATTTATTTTTGTGAGGGGGAGAGAGAGAGAGCATAAATGGGGGGCAGAGGGAAAAGCAGACTCCCCACCAAGCAGGGAGCCCGATGTGGGACTCAATCCCAGGACCCTGGGATCATGACCTGAGCTGAAGGCACATGCTTAACCGACTGAGACACCCAGGCCCCACAGGTAATGCTTTTAAAAATAAAACCCCAATACATTTTTGTGTGTGTGTGTCCTAAAATTGTCCAAATGTATCTTGGTAAAGTGAACTTCAAATCTGTGAATATTACTTAAATAACCTGCAGAGGGCACTCAAGACCTTCCAAATTCGTAGGCAGAGGCAGGATATTGTCTGAAAATTTTATTTTTTTAGTAGCAGGAGTTTTAGATTTTTCCTGATGATTTCAGCTTTGGCTCACTGATGCTTACAAGGTTTTATTTTAAAATTCTTTTATGTTAAAAGACACTAGAAAAATTGTGATTAATATACCTTGTCACAAACTCAAAATTTCAGCTAGAAATATGTTTACATTTAAAACACACGACTTTAATTGATTGCTATAGTAACTATAACAAATTACCTGTTTTGCTATATTTAATGCTTAAGTTATAATCTTTTTACAGGACAGTCTTTACTATTTTAGCTATGCTTGAGTTAACAAATATCTTAAAATATCTTATTTTAAAGGACAGTCTTTACTATTTTAGCTATGCTTGAGTTAACAAATATCTATGTGCAGCAAATAGTATGCATTTTGCATTTCTCTCAGTTATTATGATTATGCTGCTGGTAAAAATATAATGTATTAAATTAAAAAAATGACCATTCCATCTGGTCAGAGTTTATTTTCAACTTACACTAATTATTTGTGCAGTCTTTGATTTCTTTTAGGTATGTATTTTAGTCTCATATCCCTTTTTCAGTCACACTTGGACGATATTTACTGAGAGTCACCCAATCTAATTTCTAAATTGAATGCTTTCCCCATTTGTGGACATGAAGTATGTAGTCTCTGTCCTGGGTTTTCAGAGATGTATTGCACACAACCTATCATAATCTATATAGTGGCAAGCTCTTGTATCCAAGACAAGTAAATTTTATTTCCCAATGAGATAGATTTCTCCTGCAATTATCAGCCATCTTCAAATATCCCATATTTTTTGGCTTCCCTCTGGGAGCGGGTTGGATAGCCTTAGCAGCTAGGAGGCCATGTATTTTTGTGGCTGAGAAACTATTACATGTTCTTGTATAATTTTTTGGCTTTGGAAATCCATGGGGCTAGAATGTTGTAGAGCTGACAGTTCGCAGTTTGTATCTCTAGCTTATCTGCACTCATTTCCACGTGCTAGATTGGTGTCATGGAGGTTATTGTGGTAGGCATGTTGGGCACATTATTATCTGTGTTTTAAAAATTGCTTTGTGTCTGGGTATGACAGAAAAAAAAACTATCTGTTACTGGTTTTGCTGGAATGGAGCTGATTTTTTGCTGTATGTAATTTGGCAGTTACATTGATGAAACATGTGGCTTGCTGCCATTTTATTTATGTTGAGGGCTTTATTTCTGATGTCCACAAAATAGAGAGACAAATGTAGATTTCTCTTTGAAGCTGCTTGGTGTGAAGTTTGGGAGCAGCAGTTAGAAAAGGGTGTTGCTCTGTGGTTATTGCCTGACCTCAGGCTGGGGAAGAAAAGTGGTGATTATCATTTTCACTTTTCAGAGGGGGAAAATGAAAGTATGGACTTCCATGACCTGATTGGGAAAGCCGAACGCTTCCAAGTTTCTAACTGTGGAAATGGGGCCAGTAATCTGTGCTACCTGACTCATAGGGAAGATAAAAAAGGTCATTTTGCAAAGTTACAGCAACAGAGCGCTTCTTAGAAGCATTCTATCATCAGAATACTTAGAAGCATTACACAGCCATCACATGTTGCTTAGGGTGAGTTTATAGAAGCAGTTCTCAAATGAGAGTGATTGACCCTGCCCAAGGGACATTTGGCAACATCTGGAGACATGTTTGGTTGTTAAAATTTGGGATGAGTGCTACTAGTTTCTAGTAAGTAGAGGCCAGGGATGATGCTGAATGTCCTGTGATGATCAGGATAGTTTTCCACCAGAATTATCCAGGTCGACATGTCAATAGTGCTGATGTTGAGAAGCCCTGTCTATAGAATGCTGTGGTTGGTAAAAGTGTTCATATGAAAACTATTTGTATTTGGTGTTAGTGATATGATAAGTGGTTCATATTGATACCTAGGTCTTATTCTTTTAGAAAAGGAAGATACAGAATTGTTCTGTAATTAAATCCCAAACAGAATTTCTTCACTTATAATCCAAGCACCTCATCCCCACCCCTGGCCTAGCCAATAAAATTGTGGTCATACACTACTGGGGACAGGAAGAAGGGAAAGGAGTCCTTGGGGAACCTGAATAATAAACGTGGCACATTCTTAGCTCTTCAGTTTAAAAGATCTTGAAAGTCAGCTGGTTGTCTACACATGCAAAATCTCTGAATAATTCTCTTCACCCTGAACTCCCACAACGCATACAATAATTTAAGACTTCAAGGAAGGAATGAGGGGGAAGAGAGGTACAGAGGGAAGAGTCAAATGTGAATTCTGGAATCCTTGTGCCTGCCTCTGCCTCTTCAAGCTGGATTCTGAGGGTGGTGATAGGACTCTAGAGAGCTTCTTCAACGTTCTGGATTTGAGCAAGCCTTTGCCTGATGCTGAAGATAAGCAAGATTGTAGAGAAAACTTTTCATTCTGCCATCTGGGGGAATAGGCAATATGTTCTGTTAGGTTGTGAAGATAAGAGAGACAGCTCTGTCTGAATTTCTTGTGGATTCATAACAGTGAAGGAGGATTTCAGAAGGTTTCTGGTTGCAACACACACTGCAACCCATGGTCTTCTAAGAGACCTCAGGCTTGCCTCATTGGAAGGATGCAGTGCGCACAGGGATCAAAGACTCAGTTAAGTCTTGAGCACATTACTACTGCTGGAGAGTTGAGTGGTAGCTGAGTGAATACCCATAGAATGTCCAGCCTCCATTGCAGTGAGATCTGATTTCACCTGTGCAGGGCCCCAGACAGGACAAGTTCCTTCTGAGGTCACTTGAGGACAGTCAGAATCTCAGGACCAACAACCTGAGCATGAGAGGTGAGTACCCTCTCCCCACTCCATGGGTGATGTGTCTGTAAACACCTCCAGAGCTTAGAATCAACCCCAAAGGGAGAAGTGTCATAACTGAAGTATGAATTGACTAAGGTGTATTCTGTCTGCTCTCCTGGCGTCATTTACCTCTGTGCCCTCTGAGCTCATATCGATACCGGGCATAAGAGCAGGAAGAAAAGGGCAATCCTGGTGTTATTGCATTTACACCTGAAGTAAATTGCTCTAAAAAAATTGCTGTATTTAAAAGAGTAGATGGAAGTTACTAGACTAAGCCATGTATCTAAAATGAAATTGTAGAAAATAAAGAATGCATTCTGACACATTTTAGTTTGTAGACTGAAATTCATACCCATTTTAAGGGTATCTATGGGGAAAAAAGTAAAGAGTTTATGAAGTCTAGTGTCTCATATCCAATTTCCATAGAATATCCAAGGGCCATATTAGAATTTCATCAAGAAGAGATACGGTTAGATTCCCATGAAACAATATGGCTGGGATTTTAAAAGTAGATTGAACTACTTTTTCTCCCTGAAGAATCTCCATTTTGATCTTTCAATTATATAGAGGGCTGCTCAATTTCCAGAATTTCAGGTTAATAAAACATGGATTTTTTTTTAAGATTTTATTTATTTATTTGAGAGGGAGAGAGAGAAAACACAGAAGGAGCATGTGAGGGAGAAGCAGGCTCCCTGCTGAGCAGAGAGCCCGGTGCGGGACTCGATCCCAGGAGCCTGGGATCATGACCTGAGCCAAAGGCAGACGCTTAATGACTGAGCCACTCAGGCACCCCAAAACATGTTTTTTAAAATAAAATTATACTAAAAGAATCCTTTAGCAAGTCTTTTTATGGTATATTTTCAGATTTTTTCAGAGATAATTTGGTTTAGTCCACATACTGCCTAGAAGTGAAGATAATCCTGGCCATTTATCTAGATTGCTTTTAGATTAATAACCACTTCTGGTTATTAATTTTCATTTTCAAAGGCAAGAGTTTGGTTGGATTACTTTTCTAGATCTTAGAACAGTCAATGCTCCTGAGAATTCTTTGAGAAATTCCATATAAATATTTATCTTTAAAAACTACTGTTTTTCTATGTCTTCCCTGCTGAAGATTACCTTTTACTAAAAGGTATTACTTGACAAGCAACTGTTTGTGATACCTAGTTAGACGCCATATAAGTGGATCTTTTAATTCTGAGGCAAGCAATATGCAGTATCACAAGAAATTGCAAAGAAGTTATATACAGAATATATCTAGCAAGTTAGAAATTGAGCTCCAGAATAAACCTGGGAAATAAATACTAGTGTTTAAATAAACACCTTGTATCAAAGGTGTCCTCTTGTGATCAAAATTTTAGCTGCCATTGATTTAATGCCCTTACTGGATCATGTCTAGAGCTAGACATTTTACATACCATGAACACACCATTCAATCTTTACAACAGTCTTTTGGGAAGTCTTTATCTGCATTATAATGATTAAGAAACTGAGGTTTAGAAATCTTAACATAGTTATATATCTATATATGTCATATATTTATATATGGTTATATTTATATGTGGTTATATATATATAAATCTTGTTAGTTTTATATTAATTACTTTATACTACTAGTTCATACTTTTAGTTTCAAACTATAGAAAGAATTACTCTATACTATTAGGTTGAACCATATGAAAGTGCTGCTATTTGACACTTTTGAACCCAAAACAACAATTTCATATGGTTAATCTTAATATATTATGGTATGCAGTTGACCAGCTCAGTCATGATTGTGGGTTTGGGTGCTATGGGAATCCACAGGCTGTTTTTTTTGTTTGTTTGTTTTTGTTTTTTAAGATTTTATTTATTTGTTGGGGAAGTGAGGGGCAAGGGAGAAGCAGGCTCCTCGCTGAGCAAGAAGCCTCATGCGGGACTCCATCCCAGGACCCTGGGATCATGACCTGAGCCCAGGGCAGATGCTTAACTGACTGAGCCACCCAGGCATCCCTACAGACCGGTTTTGATCTATTGAGCTACCCACATCTCAGATTTCAGCTAATCTGTAATCCTAAATAGAGTGCAATATTTGAAAAGCAATGCATAAGTCATTTTGAATCCATCACCCCAGGAGAAAAGATGTCAAAGCAGTTCTTGTGTGATGGAGAGATAGACATGGAATCAAAAGCCTGGATTCTAGGGATGCCTGGGTGGCTCAGACGTTGAGGGTCCCAGGGTCCTGGGATCGAGCCCCGCATCGGGCTCCCTGCTCCGCAGGAAGCCTGCTTCTCCCTCCCCCACTCCCCCTGCTTGTGTTCCCTTTCTTGTTGTGTCTCTCTCTGTCAAATAAATAAATAAAATCTTGAAAAAAATTATTAAAAAAAGCCTGGATTCTAATCTCAGCTCTGCCACTTACTACTTGTGACTGATAAATTGTAGCTGCCTCAAGTCTCAGCTAACTCTTCTGTGAAATGAGGCTAATCCTAACTACCTCATACAGTTGTGAAGATTAAATAATTTAATTTAAAAAAATTATTGTATGCTTATAGTGCCCGGGCATTGTGATGAGCTTTTGGTATAAACAGATCAATAAAATCTTTACCCTGTCTCTACCCTGAGAGAGCTCATTGTCTTAAGAGAGGTATGAAAAATAAATATGTACAATACACTGTTAAAAGTGCTAAGATGAAGGAATGTACAAAATGTTACAGGAATAGCAAGGGGGAAGTGCAGCACACATCCACTAGAGCAGAAGGTTAGAGCAGAAAGCTCATGTGTCATGTTTATATTCTAATAAGGCCTTACAAAATATTGGTAAATGAGTAAGTGATTCATGGGGTTGAGGAATAAAAGTTTACTTTCTTTGCCTCTCCACTTCCTCACTGCTCTCTCACTTCTCAAATCATGTCAGCCTAGCTTGTGTCTCTACTCTTCTCATAAACCTCTTTCTGTAAGAGCTTCTTCATCTTCTCCTCCTCTTCCTCCTTCTTTGTAATTTAACAAAGAAGAAAGATATATTCCTGGCAAGACTAGTGATCAGACAAAAAAAGAAGAAAAAAAAAGAAAGAAAGAAAAGGCATCCAAATTGGTAAGGAAGAAGTAAAACTCACTATTTGAAGATATGATAATACATATAGGAAACCCTAAAGATTACACCCCAAAACTACAACTGATAAATGAATTCAGTAAGGTCACAGGCTACAGAATTGATATACAGAAATCTGTTGCATTTCTATACACTAATAATGAAGTAGCAGGAAGAAAAATTAAGAAGACAATCCCATTTGCAATTACACCAAAGTAAAAAAATACTGAGGAAAAAACTTAACCAAGGAGGTGAAAGACCTGTACTCTGAAAACCATAAAACAATGATGAAAGAAATTGAATATGACACAAACAAATGGGAAGATTCCATGCTCATGGATTTGTACAACAAATGTTGTTAAAATGTTCATACTACCCAAAGGGGTCTACAGACTTCATGCAATCCCTATCAAAATACCAACATCATTTTTCACAGAACTAGAACAAATAATCCTAAAATTCATATGGAACCACAGAAGACTCCGAATAGCCAAAGCAATCTGGAAAAAGATAAACAAAACTGGAGGTACCACAGTCCCAGATTTCAAGATACACTACAAAGCTGTAGTAATGAAAACAGTATGGTATTGGAACAAAAACATACATACAGATCAATGAAATGAAATAGAGAACCCAGAAATAAACCCAAATTTAAATCCTCAACAAAGGAGGCAAGAATATGCACTGGGAAAAACAGTCTCCTCAACAAATGGTGTTAGGAAAACTGAACAGCCACATGCAAAAGAATGAAACTGGACCACTTTCTTAAACTATACACAAAAATAAACTCAAAATAGATTAAAGACCTGAATGTGAGACCTGGAGCCATAAAGCAGGCAGTAATTTCTTTGACATCAGCCAGAGCAAAATCTTTCTAAATACATGTCCTGAGGCAAGGGAAACAAAAGCAAAAATGAACTGTTGGGACCACATCAAAATAAAAAGCTTCTGCACAGCAAAGGAAACAATCAAAACAACAACAACACCAAAAAAAACCCCAAAACTAAAAGACAGCCCATTGAATGGGAGAAGATATTTGCAAATGACATATCCAATAAAGGGTTAGTATCCAAAATATATAAATAACTTATATAACTCAACACCAAAAAACCCACAAATAATCCAATTAAAAAATGAGTAACAGACATTCTCCAAAGAAGAACTATAGATGGCTAACAGACGCATGAAAAGATGCTCAACATCACTAATCATCAGGGAAATGAAAATCAAAACTACAATGAGATATCACCTTATACCTGTCAGAGGGCTAAAATCAAAAACACAAGAAAGAATAAAATGTTGGTTAGGATGTGGAGAACAAGGAACCCTTGTGCTTGTTGATGGGAATGCAGACTGGTGTGGCTACAGTGGAAAAGAGTATGGAGATTCCTCAAAAAGTTAAAAATAGAACTACTATATGATCCAGCAATTCCACTACTGGGTATTTACCCAAAGAATATGAAAATCCCTGGGATGCGTGGGTGGCTCTGTCAGTTAGGCATCTGACTTGATTTCAGCTCAGATTATGATCTTGGCGTCATAGGATCCAGCACCGTGTCAGGCTCTCCACTCAGTGGGGAGTCTACTTCTCCCTCTTTCCTTCTCCCTCTGTCCCTCCCCCAGCTCATGCTCTCTCTCTCTCTCTCTCTCAAATAAATAACCAAACAAATAAATAAATAGATCTTAAAAAAAAGAATATGAAAACCCCTATGTTTTCTGAAGCATACGGTAGCCAAATTATGGAAGCAGCACATGTTCGATAGATGGATGGATAAAAAAGGTGTGGTATATATATTCAGTGGAATATTATTCATCAATAAAAAAGAATCAAGTCTTGCCATTTGTAACATTGCCATTTGTAACAACATGGATAAATCTAGAGAGTATAATGCTAAGTGAAATAAATCAATCAGAGAAAGACAAATATATGATTTTACTCATATGTGGAATTTAAGAAACAAAACAAATGAACAAAGAAAAAAAAAGAGACAAACCAAAAAACAGAAACTTTACTATAGTGAACAAACTAATGGTTACCAGAGTGGAGGTGGGTTGGGGATGGGTGAAACAGATGAAGGACATTAAGAGTACATTTACCACGATGAGCACTGAGTACTGTATAGAATTGCTGAGTCACTATATTGTATACCTGAAACTAATATAACACTGTATGTTAACTATACTGGAATTAAACTTTTAAAAAACCCTGGCAAGGCAAGGAAATATTTCAAGTGTATGGCAAAGCAAACAATTAGCAGAGTAAAAAGGCAACCTATGGAATGGGAGAAAATATTTGCAAACCATACATCTGATAAGGTATTAATATCCAAAATATACAAGAAACTCATGCAAATTGATAGCAAAAAGCTATATAACCTAGTTAAAGAATGGGCAAAGGACCTAATTACACATTTTTCCAAAGAAGACATAGACATGACTAGCAGGTACATGAAAAGAGCTCAACATCACTGATTATGAATCAGGGGAACATCAAGGAAATGCAAATCAAAACCATGATGAGCTATCACATAGTACTTATTAGGAAGGCTATTATCAAAAAGACAAAAGATAAGTTGTTGGTGAGGATGTGGACAAAAAGGAATCTTCCTGTACCACTAATGGGAATATAAATTGGTGCAGCCACTATGGAAAATGGTATGGAGGTTCTTCAAAAAATTAAAAAGAGAAATATTTTATGATCCAGCAATTTCACTTCTGGGTCTATATCCAAAGGAAATGAAATCAAGATCTCGAGGAGATATTAGCACTCCCATGTTTATTGCAGCATTATTCACAATAGTCAAGATATGAAAGCCTAAATATTTGCTGATAGTTGAATGGATAATGAGAATGTAATACATACATATATATATGTGTACACACACACACAATACACATGTATACACACATACATACTGGAATATTATTCATCTTTAAAGATGAAGGGAATCCTGCCATTTGTGGAAACGTGGATGAACCTGGAAGACTTTATGCTAAATGAAATCAGTCAGACTCAGAGAGATAAATGCTGCATGATCTCACTTATATGTAAGATCAATGACTTCTTAACTGCCAAATCAACTGGGCCCTTTGTAGCTTCTGTGTTACCTGATTTTTAGATGTGTTTGTTGATGCTAATTACTTTCTCTCATAAACCCTCACCTCCTTTCACTTTTTTGAAATGACATTTCTGGATTTTCTCCTTGTTGGCCTTTGACAGTTTATTCTCCTTTTCTTCAGGCTTTCTCTTGAATCAAAACTCTGATGATCCTTGGGGAACATCTTACTCTCCTTGGATAGTACTTCCTCTCTTGGCTTCACCTATTGATGATGATTCTTAAATCTTATTTCCAGTATATAACTCTCCTTTCAGAGTTAGATTTTACATTTTCAACAATCTCCTTGTCATCCTCAAATGAAAACTCCCTCAGCACATAAAACTCAAAATGCTCAAAATGGGAGTTATCATCTATCTCATTTCCTTAACATTCATCTCTCAATTCTAGTACGCTCATGCTCCCAGTTCGTGGCACTCTCATTTTTCTTGTTACTAATGGGAGGCATCCTCGAATCTTTCTTCCTCCTTACTGTGAATGGTATTACCAATACTTGGTTTTCAGCCCATTCCTAGACACATGGACAATCCCATGTCCTAGACCCCTTACAATTAGTCTGAGCCTTGTGACTGATTCTAATCAGTTGGCTGTAGCCAAAGTGACAGGTGTTACTGAAAGCCAAAGCCAGTGTCTGAAACTCCATGTTTTTTTCCTTTTTTTTTTTTAAAGTTGTATTTCTTTCTTTTTTTTTTAAGATTTTATTTATTTGACAGAGAGAGATAGCGAGAGCAGGAACACAAGCAGGGGGAGTGGGAGAGGGAGAAGCAGGCTTCCCGCGGAGCAGGGAGCCCGATGTGGGACTCGATCCCAGGACCCTGGGATCATGACCTGAGCCGAAGGCAGACGCTTAATGACTGAGCCACCCAGGCGCCCTTTTTTCCTTTTTATAATGACCCAAGAAGCTCTCTTTTCCAGATGGTGCTGTTATATGATTATAGAAACTTCATCAACTGGGTCCCTGAGTGAGTCTATGGAGCAGAACCCCTTCCCTGTATCAACTTAATGATAGACATGTAATATAAACAGGGTAGAAACCTTTATTATGGTAAGTAATTGAGATTTTGGTGTGTATTTCTTTTTTTTTTTTTTTTAAAGATTTTATTTATTTATTTGATAGAGAGAGCGAGAGAGCACAAGCAGGGGGAACAGTAGAGGGAAAGGGAGAAGCAGGTTCCCCGCCAAGCAGGGAGCCCGATGCGGGGCTTGATCCCAGGACCCTGGGATCACAACCTGAGCTGAAGGCAGACGCTTAACCATCTGAGCCACCCAGGCACCCCTTGGTGTGTATTTCTGACCTAGATTTACCACTGATACACATACCTCATTTAATAATAAAAGCTTCTTTCAAATTTCCCTTTTTCTTGTCCTTATTATCTTATTTCTATTCATGATTGCTTTTCTGGATTGCTTCCACAGCCTCCTGGCTGGGATCACAAAATACTCAGATTTTTATCCTTTCAAATTCATCTTCTACACATCTATCAGAGTGTTTAATTTAAAATACAAATATGACAATGTCACTGCCAGCTTGAATCTTTTAATGATCCCTCATTACCTATAACAGTAATTTTTTAAATTTTGTTCTTCGGAACAGTTAATTGGTGCTCTAGAAAAAAATCCCTAAAAGACTAATGTCCTCAGGTTCAAGAAGATTGTGCAGTAAGGTACACTGTCTTGGAGATTTACAAATGTATATTGGTGGATATTAAAGTGTCATGTGGTAAAGAAATTAGTATAACTTTTTAAAAAATAACCCTTCTTGGCCTCTTTTTCGTGGCGCCTCGGAGGCGGTAGGCTGCTTCAGGATGAAGCTGAACATCTCTTTCCCAGCTACTGGCTGCCAGAAACTCATTGAAGTGGACGATGAACGCAAACTTCGTACCTTTTATGAGAAGCGTATGGCCACAGAAGTTGCTGCTGATGCTCTGGGTGAAGAATGGAAGGGTTATGTGGTCCGAATCAGTGGTGGCAATGACAAACAGGGCTTCCCCATAAAGCAGGGTGTCTTGACCCATGGTCGTGTCCGCCTGCTGCTGAGTAAGGGGCATTCCTGCTATAGACCAAGGCGGACTGGAGAGAGAAAGCGCAAATCCGTTCGGGGTTGCATTGTGGATGCCAATCTCAGCGTTCTCAACTTGGTCACTGTAAAAAAAGGGGAGAAGGATATTCCTGGACTCACTGATACTACTGTGCCTCGTCGCCTGGGGCCCAAAAGAGCCAGCAGAATCCGCAAACTTTTCAATCTCTCTAAAGAAGATGATGTCCGCCAGTATGTTGTGAGAAAGCCCCTAAACAAAGAAGGGAAGAAACCTAGAACCAAAGCGCCTAAGATTCAGCGTCTTGTTACTCCACGAGTCCTCCAGCACAAATGGCGGCGTATTGCTTTGAAGAAGCAGCGCACTAAGAAAAATAAGGAAGAGGCTGCAGAATATGCTAAACTTTTGGCCAAGAGAATGAAGGAGGCCAAAGAAAAACGCCAGGAACAGATCGCCAAGAGACGGAGGCTGTCCTCTCTGAGAGCTTCTACCTCTAAGTCTGAGTCCAGTCAAAAATGAGATTTTCTATGAGTGACAAATAAATACGATCAGACATCAAAAAAAAAAAAAAAATAACCCTTCTTCCAATTATGGACTTCTAACCCTTTTTAGAAGAATTCTTTTAACATTAGCATATTAGAGTATTGTCTAAGCTCCTTCCCTGGCCTCAAGGTTCTTTATGTTCAACTTCTGTCTGTTCCTGAAGGAATTCTGCCATGTTCTGCTTCACAGTTTATGCCTCAACAACATTAAATGTGTACCGATCTTACATATGTTGTACAGGGAAGAAATTAACTTTTGGCAGTGGAATTTCCTTCACCTGGAATGCCATAACCCCAACCCATGCCAGTCACTCATATAACTTATGGTTAATTTTTTAGGCCAAGTTCAGATGATGTTTGCTGCAGGAGGCTGTGTTGTAAGATGTAACAGTAGAGCTCAACACTATGGGCTACCTTGATGTCTGGTGAAATTAGGAGGGCCTTCAATGACCTGCAAGTTTCCCTCTCTACTCTGCAACTGTGGATAAGGTCCCCTAGATTTCCAACTCACCTTATCATGAGGCACAGGTCCTGCTTACCCTGAATAATGGGTTTCAGTTCTCTGCCAGTCTGTGGAGTTATACAAATAAGCCAGTCATACCTACCCTGCCATTGTGGGAACCAGGGGGCACCTGCCCCTCTTTATAGTACAAAGCCTGCCTCACATAGCCCCTGATCATTCGCTCTGTTCCTGAGTATAAGCCTCCTCCCCGATGTGACTAATAAACTGCTGTTGGTGTGTTCTGTCCACTGTCAGGGGTTACATGTTCAGCCAGCCCATAACCCTAGAGCAGGAATCCCTCTCTTGCCGACAGCATGAATAGAAGGCAATTAAAACTGAGATCTTCCTAGCCCCTTTGTCTCACGGTTCCCCTAGTTCCTTCTGACCCCATAAGCATTTCAGATGTATCTTTCCTTGAACTTGCCACATTTTAGCATAGTAATGTCTTTATGTGTCAGTTTCTGTATTAGATTGTGAACTCCTTCATGTCAGACACCAAGCCTTACTCACTGTGTCTTTCACATTGTTGTCACAATGCTGCTTGTCAATCTGATGGAAATATTGTGTCTTATTGAGCACTTTTACAAGTCACAGTTCAAAGCTCCACAAGGTTGATACCGTTCCTATTTAGAGATGAGGAACTCGAGCCTCAATTGAGCAATCTGCCACGACAACACAGTGTTAAGAGGCAAAGCTGGATCTTGAGCCCAGGTATGTCTCTTCACTGTCATTTTTATATGTAGATGGAGGTACTGCTCTCTGTCATTGAGTCCGTGATATGCAGGTCACTTGGTGATGTGAGAGTGAAACTCATGCAGGTATGACTTTCCCTTTGTCCCCAAATTGGTAGGTGGTAGGTGGAATCAAAAAACAGGGGCAAAAGAGGTACAAGATACCCCACATTCTGAAGATCATCACAAACAGGTGGGACTACATTACATGTCCCTTCCTGGGTGGACTGAGAGGCAGCAGGCACTGTCATTTGAATCACCATTCCCACCAGCCCAAGTAAAAAGAATGGAAGAAAGAAGAGAGAAAAGGGGGTATGGAGAGAGAGAAAGTAAAAGAGGCAAGAACAGATTGAGAAAATTGCCAGGGTGTGAGTTATCAGCTAATAGAGAATGTTACGGCTGTGTCTTCACCTCTTTGCGGGGAGTAAAAGGGCAAACCATTTAAAGATTGGGAATGCCTGCTAGAAAGGGACACTGCAGCTCATTCCTCCAGTGATTGTTTACTTAGGCACAGACTTTCTGATATGTCCCTGTCCCTACAGGGAAAAGGATGTGAGGTATTATGCGGGGCAGTGGAGGAGCACTCGCCTTCCACCTTTTGGCAAGATTAAGTTTCCAGTGGCTCAAGTTATAGGATCAGGGCATGAGTGTGTGTATGGGGGTGGGGAAGTGGGAGGGATAGGGTGGTAGTTGGTGGTGATAGCTGTTTATTTTCATATTAGGGAACTGTGTAATCAGGAAGCCCCACACCTCCCCAGAGCTCATTCCAATTCCCAAAGAGAGAGGCAGTCTTTTGGTGCCTGCTGTATAAGGACATGTTTGGTCAGACTAAGTTAGCTGGAGAAGCTTCAACACCTGACAATCACTTGGCTATTAAGCAAATGTGCTTTTCTTCCTGTATGCACATTCCTTCTCCCAATATCTAGTCTCAGAGAGGAAGGCAAGATGACAGAGCAGACCTTACCCCTCTCCTTCCTGTTGCAGTGCCGTGAACTGCGGGGCAGGGAGGAGTGGTGGGGAGGAAGACACTGGGATTTTAAACAGGACTGAGCTTTTTGTTTTTTGAGGGTATTTTTTTGGCGGGGGGAGTAAATAACTGAAAGTGGTTGCAAAGATATGGAACTTTTGCATATTTGCAAAGATAAGAAAGATTCATTAGCACCCTGGGAGCCACGATTGGAAAAAAACAAAAATTCTTCCTGTTTGTATCTGACAAGTCCTGACTGTTCAGTTAACCTGTCACCTAAGCAGATTGTTAAAGTGAGAGCCTCGATTTCTTCCCACAGTGAATTTAATTCAGTCAATAGACTGTGAAGAAAGATGTCTACTCCTTAGGAGAACACCTGAGAACTCATTCCTGTCCACTAGTTGTGATCCACTCACAAGCATCTTGGTGGCGTCCCTGGGATGTCAAATCCCAGAGTTTAGAGGCAACTACTTGCTTCTCCTGGAAGGGAGACCCTGGGAAGACAAGCAGCTAGGCACTGTTCTCCATCTCTAATGTTCCAGATTGTTGCCTACATTGGACAACAGAACCCATCTGCACATCACCTGGTGTACACGGCAACTTCCTGGAAACCCGGATGTCACAAATATTGTGAAGTCTCTTTCATCATGAACTTTCATTTTAGCACTTTAAACTTTGCTTGATCATTATTCTAATCCTGTCAATGTTCCCATGATATATCCTAAAACTAAATGCAAAATGCCAGGATGCAGAAAGATTTGTTTACCAGATTCTAAACAGACTTTTCATTCTTTGTAAAGTTTGAGGACAAAAATAAAATTTAATGTGTGTCTTTTTTTTAAAAATAATATAGAAAATCAGGTTGGGCAAATTACTTAGGAAATTGAAGAGAAGCATCTTTATGGTATGTCTATATTTAAACTTGATTTTTGGCTCTTTTAGTTTGAGCTGTAAAATACAGTAAAAAAATGGAAAACACTGCAAAGATGAAGTCACAAAACAACCACTTTTTTTTTTTTTTTTGCATGTTCATGGCCAGTCATTATTATAAACATTTTTCCTACCGCCACTTTATGGAATACTGATGTCTTCACTTGTGGGTGTTATTATATTTTCATGACACCAATCATCACACGGGCTTAAGATGGTGTAAGATTAGGCCAGAGAAGGTTCTGGGTAGGCACAGTATATCAGAACTGGAAGGGAATCTGGAAATTAACTCTCACTTTGCCAAGTGGAAACTAAGGCCCAGAGAGATTAAGACTTGACTGAGCTCACACAATTGAGGAATGGTAAGTTTGAAATTAGAAAAAAGAATTAGATGAGGATATGGATAGATTTGCCTGTTGACTTAATAATGGTTATTGTAAGCCACTCCTGGTTTAATTTTAGGCAATATAAATTTAACTGAGGAAATCACTTCTTTTGCAGAAATGTGTGTGTGTAAATAAAAAAAAAGAGAAGTGAAGAGGTAATTATTACAACTGGGGACTAGACACAACAAGAATAAATGAGTCCCACTGTTCATTTCACCGAAAGGGAAAACTACAGCTTAGAAGGACTATAATTTGCTCATGATCACACAGCTAGTTAGGAGCCGAACAAGATCAAGAACCTGGTCCCCAGGCTTGTGCTCTTCCCACTAAGCTACCTGCCTATATTCACTCTTTGTTAGAATTGAGAACACATTTTTAACATTCCCTAAAAGATAATAAAATTTTATTTCACTAAAAAAGACCAAATTAAATAACGTCAGTGGTCATAGACTACTGAAACTATTAGCTTTTGTAAGAACCTAGATCAAGGGTCTGAAGCAATGTATGGTGAGAAAAGCAGGCCAAAGCTTGGATAAAAAGCACAGCGCCAATTACAAGAATCTACTGTGCTGAGAACTTGAGCTTGGCTCCCTGTTAAGATTTCTGAGAGGAAAGAGAACTACCTAGAGAATGGTTTTTCAACCTTGCTAATATTCTGTTTTGTACTGGATACTTTTTGTCATAGAAGGCTATCCTTCTATGTGCAGTGGGATGTTTAGCAACACCCCTGGATGCTAGTAGTACTTGAAGCCCTCTTCAGTTATGGCAACCACAAATGTCTCCAGACATTTCCAAATGTTTCCTGCAAAAGTGCCCCAGTTGAAGAACTGCTGGCTTAGAGTGTTAGGCCTGAGCACATGGGTGCTGGGGTGTAGACAATATTAGTTAGGTACAGGACCAGGAGACTGGAGAAAGGAAGCATGGCAGTTCTTGATTCAGTTACAGAATATTTATTTATTAACTCACATTTAGGCTGCATATACACACAAGCTAGAGATGAGATGTTAATCATGGGGCACATTTTTGGAGGTCAACATAAAAGAGCCTCTGGGTCTGGGTGGTGATAGTAGTATGACATGGGGCTTGAAGCACTGCCAGAGCACTGCCTACCTCCCCAGTGCAATATATAATTATGGCTGATGATCTAGGGCTTTAGGGTCCTATTTAAGAAAATAACCTTACCTGGTGGGACAGAAACTGCTCAAAGGAATTTGGTTGCTCTCCACTTCCTTTTGCTTACTTTCTGTGAGCTAGAATGTGGATATGATCAGCCAGCCTTGACCATGTGGACAAGGGCAACTGCTTAGGGGATGGCATAGCCAAAAGATGAGAGGAACCTGGGTCTTTGGACATCCTTTTGGAGCGGAGCCACTCACTCATCCTGGACTACCCATCTACCTCTGGACTGTCACACAAGAGAAAAGCAACGGTCTTCTCTGAGTCAGTAAATTGCGGGGTTTATTTGTTCTTGCAACCTAGTCTGTGTCTAACCTAGTACACAGCGACATGACTGAGGAAATCA
The DNA here is from genome assembly GCF_003265705.2 of Callorhinus ursinus. Lineage (NCBI taxonomy): Eukaryota > Metazoa > Chordata > Mammalia > Carnivora > Otariidae > Callorhinus > Callorhinus ursinus. The sequence goes on along the minus strand of NW_027397066.1, from coordinate 39,044,539 downwards.
AGTATGAAGATGGGTTGGGGACTGCAAAGAGCTGCCCAATGGGACAGTGAAAAGATTTGTCAGAAAGAAGAGCCCATGAAAGGAGTTCTAGGGAACATTTAACAATTGTCTGATTAGACTTCTCCTGCAATTATTGACCCTGGTCAGGTAGAAGGTCAAGTATGAACACTCTCCTTTTTGGGATAATTTAAGATTTGTATGAGAGCATAAAAGAACAGTAAAGTTTCCCTTTTCTGTCAGGTTGAGAGGTCTGCTTCCTCAGAATTGCCTTTGGTAGGTAAAGTAAGCTTTGACTTAAACTATATGCTATTTTTCTTCTATTTTCTTTCAATTCCTAGGATGATGTGTTAATGTGGGTACAAAGATATGATAGCTTCCTAAAGGTGCTTACAGTCTAATCAGGGAGACCTGAACTATATTAAGAGACACATGCTATAAAGAAGCATATGATACATTCACTGGTAAACAATAAGGTCTCTACAGAATAGTGCTTGAAATGAGTTTTGAGTGGCAGGGTAATAATAATGGAAACGCCTACTAATTATTTAGCACATGACATGTGGCAGCAGTATTTGGCAGCAGTTTTTGGATAAGCAGAGAGGAGGATAAAAGACATTTCACATAAGGGAATAATAAAGCTTAGAAGGAAGTCAGAATGTCCATGGTGGGTATGTCCAGGTTTTGCTGAAGGAAGACTTTATGCAGCATCGGGACTGGAAGACACCACATGACCTTGACACCTCAGATGATGACCTACTTACAGTGCTACAAGTTCATGTCACAAAATCTCAGAAAACATTTTAATAGTCTAAAAAACAACAGAAATGGAAGCTTAATAGCACATGAAATCAGTTAAGTAAATTGTGAAGCATAAATCACAGTACTATTGTTGCATGGCAGAGTAATCCTTGCAACTTTCCATCATCACAGAAACTAAAGTCAAAGAAAAATTATGAGTTGTTATTTCCTAGAGAAGTCTACCATTGCCACATGATGTTATTCTTCTGTTATTGAAGAATACAAGAAGAAAGTATTTTTGGAAAGTGGGGGTGATATTGAGATTGTTTCCCCTTTCCACCTTGTGCTATTCTCCTAATGCTAGACTTATCCACCACTTGGAGTCAGACTTCAGATCTTAAATAGTTGAATTTATCCCATGGACAATGAGAAGCAATTGAGGCTTTTAAAATCAGTGGGTAGCATAATGAGAATGTCTTTATAGAGAAATTAATCTGGTTGCAGTACTTAGAATACATGGGTAGAGGACAAAACTGGAGGAAGAGATGCTAGTTAAGATTTGTTTTTTGCAATAATTCATGTCAATGTAATTTGAGGGCCATTAGGAAACACTGTCCTACATTGTGTGAGAGACAATTCATTTTCTGGTAGAGATTAGTTATGGGCATTTACCTCCATGCACACCAAAGAGATCTGCATCTTGGGAAAATGGCTCACTATAGATAAGTTTGGATGGAAAAGGAAGTCAGACACATTCTAGATAACAATGGCTTTATGAACCCTGGAGGTATGTCAAAATGGGGATCTGTAGACAGCCTTTGGGCAGTATGAGGGTACTGCATATTAGGGTGGAGAATGCCAAACTTAAATTTGCCTCTGACATGCTTTAACCTACTGTGTCATTCAGGATCCCAGCAGGAAACAGATGGCACCCTCAATGTTGAGGAGTTAATAAAAGGGCTATTTACAACCCTGACGACAGGGCTAGGAGAAACCAACAAGGGACGGCTATGTGTCCCTGGGCTAGTGACTGCCAGGGAGTTAGATACCAACCACTCCCAGGACTGGAGGACTGGAGGAGAGAGCAGATTATCTGTGCTCACAATTTAGAGGGAGTAGCTGCAGGAGAAGGCCATCAGGCAGGAGCTATGGCCTTGATAAGGAGATGGAGTCAGTCCATGTCAGTGAGGGAAACCCAGGAATAAATACCTTGATCTCACTCTACTCTTATTCTCTGATATTCTGCCCCTGTTTCTCACTGGTAAAATTAACCAGAAAGCTGTGGGTAAGCAGGCCCATGGACACAGTCCATTAAAGTCAACCTCCCAGAGCACAGAGCAGGGTGGACAAAGGTGGAGGGAGATGGGGAGTGTGGTGGGGTTGGGATGGAGCAAAGGGATGACATCTAACATGAATCTTCCTGGTGTTGCCAATTACAAAAACACAGGGTAGGAAGAGAAAATCCCTATCCAAAATACCTCTCCAATGGACTTCCTTTTAAAAAGAAAGTTATCCTGGAAATCGTAGAATTAAATGAATTCAAACTAAGTGGTAATTAACTAATGAATGAATAATAGATTAAACTGTAGGAACCTATTGAAAGGACAAGCAAACAAATTAAAAAAAATAAACTCTGTATCTTTGCCTAGGGCTCATTGTACCTAAGCTGTGGAGATTTTGTTTGTTTTCTTATTGTAAGCAATTGTGGAGGTTGAGCTGGGATTAGAGCACAGTAGTGTTGTTTTTCCAGATGAGGACCAGAGAGGTAGAGGATGGACAGGAACCAAAGGTACGTTTTCAGAGTATGGCTTACTAGGAGCTCATCTCTTTCTCCTCTTTGGCCTATTGTTTTTGTTTCCTTATTGCATCAAGAACATATGCTGGGGTACAAATCAGCATTTCAACATCATGTTAGAATTTCTTGTTGCCATGGTGCTTGTTGACTACTTAAATTTTCCCTATTTCTATTTTAGTTTGTTCTGCTTAATTCTTTAGGATTCCTGTTTTTCCCTTGTCTTCACTTTCTATCTCAAATTCCTTCTTTCCATTCTATTTTAAGGAAAGAATGAATTTTAAACAGTTTTTTAAAAGAATTTTATGCTCAACTTCTAAGTGTTGCTTTTAACTTGGATTTTCTTGTTTTAGCTTTTATCTCTTATCCCCCCGACTTTCATGTTTCCAGCTTTTTATCTCACTGGTTCTAGTGCTTTCATGTTTTTTATTTATCGTGCTTTTATCTTTAATCTTTTATCCCTCTTATTTTCATGTTTTAAATTTTTTAAATCTCACTTGTTTTAGGTTTTTTTTCTTTTCTTTTCTGCTGTTCTTTAGGTTTACCTTAATTAACATTATGTTTTTTAGGCTAAAATTTTATTTTATTTTATTTTATTATCTTTTATCTTAGCCTTAATTTTATGCTTGAATTTGACCCTTAAATTTCCTCTCCGCCTTTATCATTTTACATAACTTTCTTGCCTATCACCTTTCTCTCCCTTTCTCCTTCTTCCTCTGACTTCTCCTCCATTTCAATCTTCTCCTTTTCTTCTTCTTATTCATCTTCCTCTTTGATCCACTTCCACCTCTACATCTACTTCTCCTGTTTCTTCATTTTGTAATTTGTTTTCGTTATTACAAGAAGGCTAGGAGCTTGGCAACATGAAAAAAACTCATCAAATAAACTGAACAGTTTGGAAGCCTTCTCCTACACATATTCCTGCAGCTACTTTTCTACTATCTCCTTAGTGACCTCCCAGTTCATAGAAAGGTAGTCTCCCCCCAAATCCTTACACCAAAATTCTCAAAATAATCTATAGCAATACCAGCTCCTTCTAGCCCCTCCTTTTGTTGGTTGAGGTCCTGTCTTAGTCCATTCAGACTGCTGTAACAGGACACCATAGACTGGGGGGGCTTATAAACAAGAGAAATTTATTTCTCACAGTTCTGGAGGCTGGGAAGTCCAAGGCCAAGGTGCTAGCAGATTTGGTGTCTGGTGAAAGCCTGCTTCCTTCTTCATAGACGGCCATCTTCTTGCTGGTAAGTCTCATGGCAAAAGGGGCAAGGGAACTCTCTGGGGTCTCTTTTATAAGGACACTAATTTCATTCATGAGGTCTTGGCTCTGATGACCTAATCACCTCCCTAAGGCTCCACCTCCAAATACTATCACATTGGGGATTAGATTTCAAATACGAATTTGGGGGAACATAAATACCAGCTCATTGTAGGTTCTAAGGATAAATCATTTGTTATGTTGCTTTCCTGATGCTTGAAGTTCATACTGTGTGATTTTAGACCATCTTTATCTCCAGTGATTAGATAAGAGTATCATTGGTGAGAAGTCAATTAGCCTCTTTGCTCCCTCGATCTCAGTACTGTTGCTGGGGCCCCTGGTTCATAAGACAAAATTTCCTTCTGTTCTGATTCATTGTTCTGGAAGCTAGCTATGATTGATCCTAATGTCTGTCTGATCCTGTCAAGGTGAACACTGCTTCTCTTTTATGATCTTCTGCTTATTCTTTACAGCCTAGAGTGGAATTAATCACCTATGGTGCCCTAAGTGCCATGACTACCAGGTGGTCTGATGGAGCCTAACTTCAGGACTGCGTTTCTGTGAGCCATTTTTTTTCAAGATGGGCTTATTAACCTAAATAGAAAATTATCCCCCAGTTCATCTTTACTACATTTTACTTTAAAATGGACAGAACCTGTTACTCATTTTATTTCTATTCTGTATTGGTAACCTGGGGATCCGAAGCATAGACTATATTATAATAAGCCTCTTTCTGTTTACTGATATCCTAAAAATGACCTGAGAAAGTGGCCATGCTTCCTCTTTTTAACCCTGGGATAAAACATCCTGTAACCAGAGTGAGATTAGAAAACAAGGAAAAATAAGATGGACTGATTTTCAGGCCTGGGATGTGCCCTTCCTGCCCCAATTACTAACATGCACAAAGCTTGGCTAACTTCTAATTATCTCTCATGGTATATGGTGGTCCATGGTGTATGGTATATAACATGGTAGTCCAGAAGACAGGCTCTGGGGGAGAACTGGGTTTGACTCCCAACTCTGACACTCATTAACGACATTGCACTTCCATGAAGAAGCTACTTAAACTCTTGCTGCCTCCATTTCTTTATCTTTATAATGGGTTTAATAATAACTTGATTAAGATGTAAACTGCTTACTACTTTACCTGGCACATTATAATTTCTCAATGAATGCAAACTATTACTATTATTTAAAACTCAGTTCAGGGGTTTCTGTCTTCATGAAATATTTCATGACTGAGCCCCAGGGGTGTGTTTGTGTGTGTCTGTAGGGACCTATTATTCATTCTATTTCTATCCTATATTGGTAACCTGGGGACCTACACACACACACACACACACACACACACACACACACACACACACACGCATGCGCACACACACACACACGTTTAGACACATACCTTCTTTGTTCAATCTGGTGTTTCATATACCTCTTCTATGCAGCATTTTGTGCATATCTTTTTGTGGCATTTTATAATGTCCCAGTGCTATCTGTCTACGTGTACCTTTCCTGTTATTTGATAAACATCTTAACCTCAGGGATTATGTCTTAGTCACCTTTATATTTTCAACATCTGACACAAGAGCTGGTAAGCAGTGCGTGTTTAACAAATATTTAATAAAAATGATGATGAATATTTGATGCCTAAGGACTTTTAATAACTACATCTTTGATGCCTTAAGGGAAAGGGTCTTCCTTTTACGTCCTGTGCAACAGATGGACAATAACCTAAACTCCTATATGAACCCTGTTTTGTTCTCTGAGTATCTAGATGGATAGGGCTTCTTGTAGTTAAAATTGTGGCCAGGTTAATGGATCACTACAGAAAGAAAAATAACTCTCTTATGACCTATAAAAATTTATGGCCAATTATAAACTATTCATTCCTTTGAAAATGTTCAAATACTACAATTCTGTGTGTGTTTAATAGTCTAGAAATGTGGGCAGATTCTGAGGTACTGTCATTAGAGATTTGAATTTTATGGCTGAGGTCATTTCCTTCATCTCATTATATCTCTCTTGCTACCACTTTAATCCCTCTTCCTACTTCATAGCCAACTTTCTATAGAGTTGTCCACAGTGCCTGCGTTTCTTCACTACCCACTTACCCTACTCCAGTCTGACTTCAGTCCCATCACTCCCAAACTGTTTATGCCAATATGGCCATGACTCCCACTTTGCTGTAATCAGTTTTTCAGTCCTCATTTTACTTGACCTGTCGGCAGCATGTGACTCTGTTGTCCTTCTTGAAACTCTACTACATGGGCCTCCCTGACAACATTTTCTCTTAGTCAGGCCCCCACTTATCTGGAAGTTCTGTTTTATAATTCTTTGAAGGCTTATGTTCTCTCAAGGCTAGATCCTAGGCCTTCCTCTTTTTTCACTCATTTTCTCCCTAGACAAGTCATCCACGCTGTTGGCTTTTACAACTATCTCTACATTGGTAACTTCTGAATGTATGTCCAGCCTAGACCTGTGCTTTGAGCTTCAGACCCATAGTCTCACTGTGAACTTGACAACTTCAGTTGATGACTAGAGCTACTTCAAGTTCAATATCTTCAACATGACCTCTTGATCCCCTCATCTAAACCTATCATCCACAGTTGCACTAGTCAGATATTTAAGAGTCATCTTTGACATCTTCTTCCCTGTCTTCAGTATCTAATTTGTCATCATTTAAAAACTTTCAACACTGGAGTATCTCTTGAATCAGTTCAGTTTTCCCCATGTCCACTAATACCACTGTTTTCATGATTTTTGGGTAATGTTACTGCAATATTTTCTAAACTGGTCTAGTCATTTCCATTATGTACCTCTCCAGACTGTTCTCTGTTTTATAGAGATGGAAGCCAGGTGACACATCTGTTCGTGTGTCTCCCACCTGCCCTCCCCCTTCAATTCCCTTAACACTTTCTCGTTTCTCTTGGGTCACAGATCAAGACCTTTCACACAGCTCACAAAGCCCTTAGTGGAGTGCTCCCTTTCTTCTCTGACTTCTCCCTCAGGTTCTCCTCACTCTGACTCCAGACACTGGCTTCAGCTTTAGTGTCTCAAAAACCCATGTTTCTTTTTGCCACAAGTCCTTTACATATCTGTTGTTTCTGCCTGAATCTGGAATACTTTTTACCATTGTTCCTTTGACTAGTCTACTATCAGTCTATAAGATATTTTCATAGGCATGTTTTCATTTAAGTCCCCAGGAAAAATTTCTTTGGATATTAAGGCCAAAAAAAAAAAAATCATTGGAGTTATCTTGACCTCCTTATTTTATTCTGTTTTATTTTAATCTTACAGACACAATGAACCATTGAATGTACCATTTTGCCTTTTCACTAGCTTCTCAAGTGTCTACATTATATAATAGTTATTGGCCCAGGGTCTATAGCCAAATTAATTAGATTTGAATTCTGGCTCCTATATGCATTAGCTTTTGATCTTTGTCAAGTTACTTATCATTTCTGTGATTTCATTTTCTCATTTATAAAATAGAAATGATAATACTTATTCTCAAAGTGTTGTGAGAAGTAAATGAGTTAACATGCACAAAACATTTACTACAGTGTCTGGTGCATAGCTAGCACTTAATAAAAATTGGTATTATTATTATTATTTCCTATCTCATCAAAGCTTGAATTGCCAGGGTACTTCGTGTTAATTTACTTCTGGGTCTTAATTGTATGGATTCTTGACTCAGTGCTCCATATTACTTTGCATGTAATAACACATATAGTATTTGAAGAATAGTTTTGATTGATCAAAATCAGATTCTATAGAAATAAATTAGACTCCCCATTGTAATGATAGACATTTTATATTAAAATAGGAAAGATATTATTTGTAGGACTAACTGTAAAGGCATTGTGATTTGCTCCATAGAACTGTATAATCAAATCAATAGCAGAAGGTATCTTTGAAGCAAGGTTTTTATCTAAACACCCACCCCAACAGAAACATGGCCGCGCACCATAATTAGAAGCCAGGATTAGAGGCATGTTATATATTATCAGCACAGGCAGTACCTTTCACACTTGTATGAAATTAGCTATTTTCTTACATATTTTAAGAGGTTGGATTCCATTTTTATTTTCTGACACCAAATAAATGGGGAAAAAATCAACTCTGAATTGCAGTGTTCCCGCAATCATTTAAAAAACATATGGGCAAAGAATAAGGTTATTCCTTAGGTTTTAAATCCAAAAAATGATCTTTCTACTTTCTGTACTCTCTGGATTTCAGAAAATGATCTTCCTTATCCTACATCACAGATGTCTCCGTAGCTACAGACTCCACCAGCAGAATAACAAGAGGATTCTCAAGATTAGGCTGCGTCTGTTCATTTTTTTTTTTTTTAAAGCTCGCCTGCAGAGAGTTGAAACAGCCAATGTCTTTGTTGTACATCGTGTGATTATATTTGGACAAATTAGGTGATTCTCTCCCTCCCCCCAACAACGTTGGTCAATGTAACAGGCTCCCGGAGTGAAACAAAATAGAAATTCATTTTTAATTCATGTCTGATGCAGAAGGCACACAGGCAGAAACACAGATCACTATTTTCTTTAAAAAAGAAATCACCATCTGCTTTGTGGAGGGAGGAATATTCAAGCCCTATCTAATTACAGCAAGTATTTTCAGTTTAGGATCTTTTGACCACAGATTACCCTCAGTTTTTCTTTAAAAGGGAATCTGAGGGTTTGGCTATTAGCAGAAAAGCAAAATGGGAATAGGGGCATGTTTTTGTCTAAAATTTTTATTAAGGTAAAATTGGACGTAAGGGCTAGCCCTACAGAAAACCGTATTAAAAACAAAATAAACAGTAAAGGATTAAAAATCTTTGTATAATCCCCACAATTCCCTTAAGGATTTAACTCAGTAGCTTCACTATTTGAATTCATGTAAAAATGGTGCCTTGATTTTACAGAATGATTTCAGAGCAATTTCCTCACTTTGGGTCATGTTTTTCAGCTCATACATTGCTCTCTAAGATCGTTAGGCACATTGGGAAGGCGGACTTAACTTTTCGGCCAATCAAGGACCATTGAGATGAAGTGAACTAATGCATATGCAAGCACTTGGAAAAGTACAAAAGTATAAATGCAAAAAGGTTTCACTGCTATTAAATAACAAGGAAGAGTTAAGGTGGATTTTCCAAACACTTAGACCTTCACTTGCAACCATTGAATAGAAAGTCTCCAGATGAAAAAAAATGACAAATATTCCTATCACGGTGTTCATTGCTAAGAGGTGACTTCAGCCTTCACAATGCCGTCCAATCCCCCTAAGGTTTGAAGCCTTTGCAAGAACTATGAGATTATAACTAAAAGCGATCAGTCCTTGAAAAACAAGAATATTTTGAGTAGCTGTTTCACTGTGTCATAATGCAGTTTGTTTCATTTGATTCTCCCAATGGGTTTAAGAAGTATTGGGAAACTGTAGTGCAGCTAGTTCTGGTATGTCTTGGGGAAAACACAATATAAAATTCCCATGTAGCTGGGCATCAATATCCCTAAGCTACTTAATTAAAACATAGGAGACCTTGGTTGCTAATTATATTAAGGTTAGCATTTTGATGGTGGTTGTGGGCAGGACTGGTCTTTTAAAAACTGAGGGGACCCATAAACAAACCGTAAGATGTATCACTTAAACTCAGAAAATCCCTGAGGCTACGTTTATATTCAATGTTATCCAAAATGTTGCACTGAATTTACTACTGTTATGGGCTGAATTATGCTCCCTCCAAAATTCATATGTTGTAGTCCTAACCCCCAGTACCTCAGAATGGGACGGGCCACGTGCAGAGATAGGGTCTTAACAGAGGTAATTAAGCTAAAATGAAGTCATTAGTGTGGATCCTAATCCATTATGACTGATGTCCTTATAAGAAGAGGGAATTTGGATATATACACCTACAGAGAGAGTTCTGCCTCCAGGCTGCCTCTGGACTTCAGCTGCAACATTAATTCTTCCCTGGGTCTCTGACCTGCTGGCCTGTCCTGCAGATTTCAGACTTGCCAGCCCTCAAAATTTTGTAAACCAACTCCTTAAAATGAATTGCTCTATATATACATATACACACATCCTATTCTGCTTCTCTGGAGAACATTGACTAATACAATTACCTATAGACACTTACAACCTAAAAATTATGAGTACAAACTACCCCTAAATTATATACTCATTTAGTGGTTGAGTGTATAGTTTTGGAATCACAATGATGGGTTCAAATTTTGGCTTTGCCATTTTCTACCAATATGTCTTTGAGCACACCATTTAACCTCTCAGTATCCTCTTTTGTAAAATGGAAATAACTGGGTTGCAGTGTGAATTTAATGAATAAAATGTTTTTAAAGCATTTATCAGAATATTTTACCACATCATAGACTCTCAAAATATGCTAGTTGTAATGATCATTATTGCTATTATTTATATATTGTTTCAGTGATGATTCTTAGTTGTGGGCCATAGAATTGACAAGGTTATTAAAAGATGTTAGGAGGCTCATAGATTGCCTGAGTATCAGAGAGCCAGGCTCTGAGTTTGCAAAGCCAGGAAGCATTGCCAAAAGAGATGCCATACAACTGGTCCCATGAGACCCCACTGCTATTGCCCAGGACATTGCTTCTATCATTAACAACATCGTGGCTGGAGACCAGATGAGGCCACTAGAACCATTCTAGCAGCTGCTGTTATGAGGCCATTCTGGTCATAGCGGATTCTCTGTTCTCCTTTCCTCTTTATGTCATAAACTTCTGATTTGATATTTGCAACATATGTGAATCAATGGTAGAACCTAGGTCTGTCTCATGTCCAGATGCAAGGGGGGCTGGGAAAACGAGTATCAGGGATTTTCAGTTTTGATATACTAGAGAAAGGCTCTGCCTTACAGGATGTGGGGGGTGAGTGGGGGTGGGTATATAAGACAGAAATGCTGAGTATTCAAAAAGTGACCAATATTTACCATATGTAAAAATGGATATTTAGAATCAGCTGACCACTGGTCACAGAAACTCTTCTCTTTACTACTTTTTTTTTTTTTTAATAATTCTTTTCTAATCTCTGTTTCCTTTTCCACCATTGCTTCGGACAACTCCCAAACTCCTATGCCCAAACTTCTCAGTCTTTTTGTGTATGTTGAGTTGGTTTAGGAAATTCTGTGTGACAAGTGTCACATGATGGGTCTAACATTATTTCATTGCTTATGAAGATATTTCATTACGATTGCTAGGAAAAGCACCTCATTACAAGAGAAAAAGGTATTGAGAAACATGAATTTTGGAATCTGAAAGAGCACAGTTGGTATTCTGCCTTTGGCTCAGCATTACAGTGACCACTGGCACATTTTTTTATGTTGGGTCTTCATTTCTCCATTTGTAAAACAGGAATAACAATAAATTGATGACCCTGAAGGATATTGGTGGAATTGGGCATAATGTATGTCACGTAGTGTGGAACTAGGCAAAAATGGGACCTGCTGTTATCATTTCTCTTTGGGGCATCAAAAAGACCAATGAAACAATATTTTAAATTTGATTTTATCAGATTTTTATCCACAGAGCAACAACAAATAAATGTCAATTATTTTGAATGGTTCCTTTTTTCCTGGGTGACATTACATGATGGAAACTTTTTGGATAAAAAACCAGTTTTCTTTCTTTTTTTTTTTTAAAGATTTTATTTATTCATTTGAGAGAGAGAGTGCGAGCAAGAGAGCACAAGCAGGGGGAGTGGCAGAGGGAGAGGAAGAAGCAGACTCCCCACTGAGCAGGGGACCCCATGTGGGGCTCCATCTCAGAACTCTGAGATCATGACCTGAGCCCAAGGCAGCCGCTTAACCAACTGAACCACCCAGGCACCCCTAAAAAAAGTTTCCTTTTTTTTTTTAAAAGCTAAATTGACATTTCCCAACGCCTTTTTATAAAGGTTTAGGACCTACTCTCTCCTGCCAAATCAAACCAGCACCCTCACCACACAAGGAGCACAAAAGCTATCTTACTTATGACAAATACTTTCAACTCCTAAGCATACTATTTCCCCATTTCTTCTTTTGTCTTTAGTACAAATGCTGCTAGAGAGGCACTGAAGACAAGATTGAGTGAGTCCCTGATTGGCCATGGTCAGTCAAGAGATCTTTGCCTACAATTTCCACCTTGGAAGAATATTTGGAGACCAAAAATTGAGGAACAGAGGATATTCTTATAATAGCAAACTGACTTTCCTAAATACATGTACGCATGCAATAATTTTCTTAAATTTTTTTTTTTGGTTTGTTTGCATCCTGAAAATTAATGTGGGTGAGTCATATCTATTTGCTCATTCCTTTATTGGAAGATTCATTTAATGAGTAATTGTCAATTTCAAAGCCAGATGGTGGTTTATAGATCAGCTGGACAGCTAGCCTGTGATATTTCTCATGTGTATTTGGTCTTTGTTCAAAGTTACTGGCTCACAGCTCCCCAAACCCTTGGAATTCCTGAGAGATAAGAACAATGGGAACATCTTTTGTCATAATATTTGGTCCTTTGTCCTCAGTTCCCAAAATGCTTCAGAGCCATAAAGGTGAGATGGGTGTCTTGTTATTCATAACAAGCCCCTTTCCACCACTACTAGGTTTATGTGAATGAGGTGACTTTGGGAAAGCACCTAAGGTTGGGAGCTTGCTGCCAGTGTAGCCAATTATGTGATTAGAGGGTTGGAACTTTTTCTCCTACCTCCTTAACCTCTAGTCAGGGGAGAGGGGCTAGCAGTTAAATTGATCACTAGTGGCCAATGATTTAATCAGTCATACCTATGTAATGAAGACTCCATAAAAACACAAAAGGATGGGGTCCAGAGAGCTTCTGGATTGGTGAACAGGTGGAGATTGAGGGAGAGTGGCACATTCTGAGGGCATTAAACCTCTATGCCCTTTTCTTGGACCTTGCCCTATGCATCTCTTCCATCTGGCTGTTTCTGAGTTATATCCTTTCATAATAAACTAGTCATCTAGTAAGCAAAATATTTCTCTGAGTTCTGTGAGCTACTCTAGCAAATTAGTCAAACTCAAGGGGCAGGGTATCATTGGCACCTCCTATCTATAGCTGGCTAATTAGAAGTGCAGGTGACTGGCCTGTGAATTGGGTTGGGGCACAGTCTTGTGGGACTGAGCCCTTCACCTGTGGGATCTGGCATTATCTCCAGGTAGTGTGAGAATTGAGTTGATTGGAGGACACCCAGCAGGTGATGGAGAATTGCTTGAGTGGGAAGAGGAGGAGGAGAATTACACTCTAGAACTGATGAGCAGAACCTTTTACACACCTTAATCAAATTCAGTATTTTTGCTAAAAGGAAGTGTTCATTCATCCATTCAAATATTCATTCAAAACTTATTTATTGAATGCCTACTAGGTGCCAAGTAGTTTGCTACGTGCTAGTTAATGATAGACACATTCACTGCACGCTGATTATGTGCCAGGCCCTGTACTAGTTGCTTTACATGCATTTAATCTTCACACAAACCTATGAGGAGCACATTATTTTATAGATGGGGAAGCACGGGTTTAGAGGAGTTAAGTAACTTGTTTAAGGTGACATAACAAGAAAGTGGAATAGCTGTGGGGTCCATCTGACTGCAGGGCCCAAACTCAACTGCTGTTCTACAACTTCTCAGGAGAGGTCCATCTTGTGACTTACACAGTTGATGAACCAAATGACTATATCAATTTAAATGTACAGCAGGAGAATTACTACTCCCTCAGGGCCCTTGATATATCTGCACTAACGGTGCTAACAATTTCTGTAAATTAGGAAAACAGTAATTAGGCCTACCGAGTTGGAATCCAGGGAAAGAAATGGCACCTGTAATAGTTATAGCCACAGATAGGGAGGCAAAAGCCATAGAAAGCAATTTATTGGCTTACTGAATGACCCCAGGAAGTCTTTAGACCATACTGTTTCTCTGCTTTAGTCTCTAAAAAAGTAAACGATTTCATCTCCCACCTTCTGATTCTGAGGTTATTTTCATTTGTGAAAATGGAGTCTCTTCATTCTGAAAGGATATGATCAAAGTCTGAAAAAGTACAGCGGAAATATATAAAATAAGAATAAACTTATTCACATACACCTAGACAATCAAGGATGTATCCCTTGAGTTTGAAGATGATACTGCTATGCTACTAAGTGTTGAACAGAAGAAAGTCTGGAAGCTAGAAAGCAGATGGTCAAGTGGAAACTGTCTTAGCACATTTAAGCAAACCAGAATCTAAGCTGGCAATGGGGAAAAGCTAAGAAGCATTCCATTTTCATTATGGAGACTCTTCAGAAAATCTCGGCAGTTTCTGAGCACCAGCTACCTTTGAAAATCAGGGTGATAAATGTCTAGCTACAGGGAAATCCTTAATTTAACTATGGTACATCCCCACAATGGAACATGATGTAGTTGTATAAAAACAATGAGGAAGATCTCTATGATTGGTATGGAGGGATGCCCAAGATATATTGTTAATTGGAAAAGCAAAGTGTGGAATGACATATGGAATGTGAATCTTGTTAAGAAATGGGAAAAATAAAACTATATACTTGTATATGCTTGTATTTGCATAAAGAGACTAGAAAGATAAATAAGAACCTAATACAAATGGTGAAAAGGGGTGAATTTGGAAGGGAGTCTATGTAGGGTGAGACTTCCCAATATTTACCTTTTAATTTTGTTTTTATTTTTTAACTATGTAAATGCATTGTTATTAAAACATTTTAAAAATAAAGTGGTGAATAACACATATCTGAAAAAGGATTGGTATTTAAAATAGATAAAACTCTTAAAAATTGAACACTAAGATGACAACCCAAATAAAAAGTAGGCAAAAGATCTGCATAGACACCTCACCAAAGAAGAAATACTGGTGGGAAATAGGTATATGAAAAGATGCCTAACATCATAAATCATTAGGGAATTGCAAAATAAAATGACAACGAGTTAGCATTACACATCTACTGGAATGGCTAAAATCCAAAACACTGACATTACCAAATTCTAGCAAGGATGTGGAGCGGAGGAACTCTCATTCATTGCTGGTGGGAATGCAAAATGATACAGCCACTTTGGAAGACAGTTTGGCAGCTTCTTACAAAACTAAACATACTCTTACCATACCATCCAGGAGTTGTGCTCTTTGGTATTTACCAAAATGAGTATAAAACTTAAGTCCAAACAAAAACTTGCACATGAATGTTTAGTGGTTTTATTTGTAATTGCTAAAACATGGAAGAAACCAAGATGTCCTTCAATATGTAAATAGCATAAATGGAATATTATTCAATGCTGAAAAGTAATGAGCTATCAAGCCATGAAAAGACATGGAAGAACTTTACATGAATGTTAGTAAGTGAAAAAAGCCAATTTGAAAAGCCTGTTTGTCATAACGCTATAGGCTGAATGTTAGTGTGTCTCCCCCCATCCTCATCCATTTGTTGAAATCCTAATGCTCAGTGTGCTGGTATTAGAAGGTGGAGCCTTTGGGAGGTGATTTTGATGATTAGCTCTGCTCTCATGAATGGGCTCAGTGCCCTTATAGAAGGTCCCAGGGAGCTCCCTTGCCCCCTTTGCCATGTGAGAACATGACCATCAACATGAACCAGGAAGTAGGTCCTCACTAAACATCAAATCATCTGGTCCTATGATCTTGGACTCCACTTCTACAACTGTGAGAAATCAATTTCTGCTGTTGATAAGCTACCCAATCTATGGTATTTTGTTAAAGCAGCCCAAAGAGACTAAGACATTTATGATTCCAACCATATGGCATTATAGGTGTTTCCTGATTAGAGTCCAATCTGACCTTTACCATGATCACACGACTTCATCATAAGCCTCATCATTATGAAATTTAGAATATTAGGAAACAAAAGAAATATCCTAAAACGTTGCAAAGGAGAAATCTGTCCATATATAAAGATTCAAGAATTAGAATAGCATTGACCTTCTTAATAGAATATCGGAAGTTAGATACTAGAATATTGCCTTCATAAATACAAAGGAAATTGATATCTTACCTAGGAGTCTATATACATAAAAAAGTCAATCAGTTGTCAGGAGAGAACAAAGGCATTGTCAGACACACAAAGTCTCAAAGTTAGTCTTCCCTCAGCTACTCTCAGGAAGCTACAGGGGAAAACTCCACCAGGATGTAAATTAAGGAAAAAGATGATGTGGAATTCAGGAAACAGGCTTCCATACTAAAGATAGACCAAAAAATAAAAATCCCTAGGATGATGGGAGAGAAGATCCTAAGATGGTAATGGTGCAGGCAGGTCTGAAGAGCAATTAGTTCAGATGCAAGCAAGAGAACACAGAGTTCGAGGAAAGATGTCCCTAGGAAGATTAATTTGATAGATCACTTGTGTGTTTGAGAAGAGATGTACACCTAAAACAAAGAATTTGCAGATGATTTAATAATGGAAAAGAAGCTAAGTAGTACAGGAGAGTAAGTTTGGGCATAGTCTACTAAATAGTTCAGCTGTGAATAATGTTCATAGAATTGCAATAATGTGAACACTAAATATCAGCATAATTAAAAATTTAATTACAACCAGGAATTATATATTAAAAATATTAAATATTTACCACTTGGTGTGGTATGGACCACAAAATTGAGGTATAGTAGACACTGGGTAATGCTGAAGGAACCCACTGTGCCAGGCATCACTCCCTTCCTTGTTGGATTGTAGGAGGAGATTATCTGGGGGGTGGGGGGATGGTCTCTGGGTGAGGCCAGGCTAATAGAGTAGAGGTGGGTCTTGGTAGTTTCAGAGCAGCAGCTATTTTTCTACCTATAAGAAGTATTTCAATATATTTTTAAAAGACTTTATCTATCTATCTATCTATCTATCTATCTATCTATCTATCTATCTATTCATTCATTCCTTCATTCCTTCATTCATTTATTTAACAGAGAGATAGGGCCAGAGAGCACAAGTGGGGCAGGGCGGGGGGGAATGACAGAGGGAGAGGGAGAAGCAGGCTCCCCTCTGAGCAGAGAGCCTGATGCAGAGGTCAATCCCAGGACCCTGGGATCATGACTTGAGCAGAAGGTAGATGCCCAACTGACTGAGCCACCCAGGTGCCCCTCAATATTTTAATAATAGCAAATATGGGTTGATCATTAGGTATTAATATCAGGGAGATGAAGGGAAAAGGTGTGTAAAAATGCTGGTGGGGGGATATGGGAGTGTATAAAAAGGTATGTATAAAAGTGAGAAACCAAGAATTAATAGTTCAAGTGATGTTATTTAGAAATGTGAAGGAAAATAAAAAGACTAAAAGGGTTGAAATCAGTTACTGCTGGTTAATGGAAAGGGAGGGAGGCAGTGTGTAGATGGGGACAGAGAACTGCTGTTTTTATAACAGATCTTGGAAAACTATTGAATTCTTAAACCATGTATATGTATTACTAATGAAAGTGAAAACAGAAAGTGATGCCTGCTCTGGATCAGGCCCCGTGATATTGCAAGATAGATATGATTGTTCCCATTTTACTGTAAGGAAGCAAAGTTAATTGACAGACCTGGTGTCTTTTCTTCTATACCACTTAGTCTATCAAGTTGGGAAAAGGAATATTTTTTATATATTAGAAGATAAATTCAAGGCATTTACATCAAGAAGACTTCCAAACCATTAACTTAAATTACTTACATATTGATCTTGATTCATCTGAAAAATAAGTTAGCAATTATTATGTACTTGTGACAGAAATATCAAAGGAACCACTTAGGATTCATTCCCCCCAAAATGTGGCTTGACCCTATTGTCAGAGAAAATACTGAATAGAAGGATCTTTGATGGAATTCATTATTACATTTTTATATTTTTAGTAGTCTTTGCTTAATTAAAACACATTGGAAAGCAACTGGATTTAGAAGTGTACCATGAAAGATCTCTGAGACTTCTATACTTTCTTATTAAACCTGCATTGCTCTGAGGAAATAAGCAAAATATCCAAAATAAGCAAATTCAAATGCATAAACCAAAAAACTGTGACTATCAAAATATTAGTCAGACAATAGGCTAATTAGAATGTATCTATATGCTCAGAATCAGAAGAAAACAGTATCTTAAAAGACAAAATTATTTGGTGACATTAGCAACAAAGTCAATGATTTATTTTGGCTTTTGGTTTGGCTGGGTTGGATATTGTTTTGTTGGGGAAACATAATAGACATGCTTGGCCTAAAATGGAAGGATTAGATGAGAATTAGATGAGGGGGGCTACTCTATTTGGCTGGCTTTGGAATAATCCTGTGATTACCTGGTTCATGATTTTCCTGTCTGACAAGGGCAGAGACCTATAGATGTGATTCTTTTTTTGACCATCATGGCACTTAATAGAGTAGCAACGTGGTAGGGCACCATATCTGTTGAGTAAATGAATGACTGCAAAACCTAGCCCAGCACTCACTGATTTTTCCACAGAGCTCTAAGTTTGCAAAACCAGCATAATCTCTAATTTCTATGCATTTCCTAAAATATGCAAAGAAACTTTTATCTCATTCCATTTCATTTATTCATTCACTCAACAAATCATTATTGAAGGAATTCTCTGTCACCTTTTAGTCAAAACCAGCACAGAAGGAACCATTATTTTCTTCTCTTAAATCATGTGGAAGTTAACTGCCCTCATTGGCCAAGATCATGAAATATTTCAATTTACAAGCTATGAGATGACAAGGAGCTCAGAGCTGATTTGTTATCATCACATCATCAGGGTTCATAGCACTCTGAATATATTAAAAAGTGTGATTATTTTTCTGGATCTGGATGGCATGAATACTACAATACAGTCAAAACTTGTCAGGTGGCAGTTTTTGCTCTTTCTGGAGGCTACTATCCTGATATCATATTATTATTGTGATGTCAAGAAGGCACTTATTGAGTGCTTATATGTGGTAGAAATTTCCTTAAAGCAACCTCATGAGATAAGTATTATTGTCCCTATTTTACAGGTGAAGCAAATGAGGCACAATGTGGTGTAATGAGGAACTGCACAGGTCATAAATCTGGGATCAAATCCAGAGAAGTTTGGTTCTTACACCACTCCTTTTCTACCATGCTACAGAGGAGTTGGCTGGTAGGGCTTGTTATCTTCGTAATAAATTAAAGCCAGCTATACTAAAATTGTACACATAAATTTAAATGACTTGAGGAAATGTATATTGAAAATCCAGTCTTGAATAGAGTTAGATATATATTCACTAATGAATACCTTTAGCCTCATTATGTATATGTAATCTAATCCCCAGAGGAAAATATTTTAAATAATGAGAAAATAAGACTGATGTGATGTTCTTTTAATCAAATGAAGTATATAGTTTTTCAAGCATTAAGTTAGCTGAGACCAATAAAGCATATTGAAGTCATCTTGCAAATGAGTGTCTTGTACTCTGAAAAGTATAGGTTATTATCTTCCATCCTTAGCATTTTCATAGGCACAAAGTCAGAAAGTAGTTCTAAAATGAATTAACAACTAACAGAAGCAAAGACCACTATATGTGAGAGGTCTCTAAGTTGTGTGTATGTGTAAATATATTCTGACATATTGTCATAATCTTGATGAGAGAAATATATCACAACTCCCTAGGGTCTGAGAATTAGTAACAGATCCAAAATACCAGTTCTTGAAAAAAACCAACCAACCAACAAACAAACAAAAAACACAAAATACATGTTCTTTCCTCTGTTCCATTTTGGACTTCAACTTTTTTTTTTTTTTTTTTTAGTAATGTAGATGTTCACTTTTTTATTAGAAAAAAATTACATGGTTCCACATCACAAAATTTAACATCTTTCCATTAAACATCACACAATTCTCATCATTATGCTCTACAAACACCCTAAAAAATGTGGAGTTTCTAATGATATTCAACAACAACAGGGTCCATAAATTTTAACTAAGAAACAGCTGCAGAAATGCGTGTTGGGCAATCATCTGTGTGTGCCACAAGAGCTTGGGGCCAACAGATGGTTGGGATTCTGCCTCCATGGCCTGGACTCCTCCACCTACAGTCAAGTCCTTCAGACCTTCAAAGTCCATTGGCAAGCAACTCCCTTTAAGAGGGAAGCTCCCAAGAGGTGAAGGAGGCAGGAGCCACTGAGAATGGAATGCCTCACACAGAGATATACATATAGCTGTTTCATGAGTAATATATATATATATATTTTTTTTCTTCTTCCCATTCTTCTCCTCCTCCTCCTCCCCCTCCTCCTCTTCCTTCTCCTTCCCTTTCTGCCCCCCCCCCCCCACGCTGCGCCTTCTCTTTCTTCTTCTTCAGGTCAGAGTCCAAGGTTTACTTTCTTCCTTGGTTTCTCCAGCTCCACATGCTGTAGTTTTCTTCCATTTCTCTGGCTGTTCCTTCCTTGTCTCCTTTCCATTCTCATCTTATTCTGTGCCAGCCATTAAATATTGGAGTTCTTTGAGCCTCCTAAACCCTCTTCATTCCTCACACTGCATCCTCTCTTCAGGGAAACTCACCTATGCCTACAGCTATGATTATCAAAATAGTCTGATGATCCACGAACTTATATCTTCAGGGTAGACCTCTTTCTGTTCTGCAGACTTATCCCATACCTCAAGATATTCAAAACTACACTTGTGATCTCTTCCTTGTCCCCAGCTGAGAATTCAAAACACCATTCTTCTAATTTTTGATGAATGACATTCTTGTTCATCCACCAATACAGACAAACCTCCAGACATTGTAGGAGTCATTATGCATTCCTCCATCTCTTTCTCTCAAATTGAATTCTTTACCAAGTCCCATCTGTTTTTCCCTTTTAACTCTGCCTTGCTTCAATCTAATCCTTCCCATTTCCACCCTGGTCCAAGCTAGTGTATCTCCATGGTCCATTCTGATAGTCTTCAAAATGCTTAATTTGCTTTCTTCACTCACATCAATCTGTTTTCAATACTGTAGTTACAGTGACTTTTCAAACACAAATCTTATTATGTTAGCCCTCCTTCCCCCAGCTCAAAAATCCTCCAGTGATCTACTGCTTTTAAGATAAAGACAAACTTTCTACAAGATCCTGTCGGGTAGGTCCTCTACCTACATTTCTAGCTTCAACTCATAAGATGGTCTTTTTTCTCTAGCTGCTACAAACATAATAGATTTACTTCTGTCCCTCATGTTTGCCAACATCCCTCCTGCCAGAGACTCTTGAATTTGATGTTTTCTCTGCCTGGACTGTTCTTTTTTCTCCTCTTTGCCTAGTTAACTCCTTCTTAGCCTTTAGATCTCTAAACAACAGACACATTCTCAAGGAAACTCTCTTTACCTCCATAAGTCCAATCCTCACTAATTTACTCTGTAATAGCATGAAGTGCCATTATTTCATAGCTATGTTTACCTTTATTGGTGCAAGTCTTTGATAAATGCCTTTCTCTCTTCCCTGCCTGGAAACTCCACTAGGGACAGTAGGAACCCTCTCTACTTTTGGTCACCACTGTCATCTAGAGTGTCAGGCACCACCCAGGCTATGATAACTGCTTGCTAGATGGATTACTGAAATAATTAACTAGTTAACGAAACATTTCTGATTATTTGATGCCAATTCTAGAAACAGTGTATGTTTTCAAGAGAGAATATTCAATTATTCAGAGAATGGAGGAAGTCACATAGTTTGGTAAGATCGAATGTAAATTTTAATAGTGTAGATAAATGTTTCACTAGGTACTGAAAGACACCATATAGATGGAGGGTTACACTTATGATAATACTGAGTGGCAGTAACCGGCTGGAGATACCAGACTGATACTTAAGATTTCAAGAAATTGTCCAAATAAAGTATCATGTCATCTGCAAAGAGAGAGAGTTTGACTTCTTCTTTGCCAATGTGAATATCTTTTATTTCTTTTTGTTGTCGGATTGCTGTTGCTAGGACTTCTAGTACTATGTTGAACAATAGTGGCGAGAGTGGGCATCCTTGTCGTGTTCCTGATCTTAAGGGAAAGGGTCTCAGCTTTTCCCCATTTAGGATGATATTTGCTTCTTTTCATAGAAGGATTTTATGAAATTGAGGAATGTTCCCTCTATCCCTATACTCTGAAGAGTTTTAATCAGGAAAGGATGCTGTATTTTGTCAAATGCTTTTTCTGCATCAATTGAGAGGACCTTATGGTTCTTCTCTCTCCTCTTATTAATGTGTTCTACAACACATAGATTGATTTGCAAATGTTGAACCACCCTTGCATCCCGGGGATAAATCCCACTTGTTCATGGTGGATGATCCTTTTAATGTATTGTTGGATTCTATTAGCTAGGATTTTGTTGAGAATTTTGGAATCCATATTCATCAGGGATATTGGTCTGAAATTCTCCTTTTTGATGGGGTTTTTGCCTGGTTTGGGGATTAAGGTAATGTCAAGAAATTTTCAATCCAACTGTGAAAATTAGCAGTTGTGCTCATGTTCATTGCTAAACTCAAAGAGATTGCGGCCTGAAAAAGATCAGTAAGTTTGATTTTAACCGGGTTACATATGGCTCTCTACATTCTTTGATTTTTTCCCCCCTCCAAATTATAAACAATTGCCCTTTAATATTCATTGGGTCCTCTCAATGTTTTCATTAAAAAAGAAGATATCCAGCTTCTGGTACTCCAACCACATAATACCATGGTAGAACCTGACCAATTTAGGTTTCCTTTTACACCCAGGCTCAGTTCTTTTCTCACACTCCATAACTAATTGGTGACCTGCCCCAGAGCAGGCAGAAGAGGGCAGTGTCAAAAAGCACAGTCTTGTGAACTGGATGGCCTGATTCTCCTTCAACCAGCTGCAGGGCTCTGAGCAGCTCACATCTGGCATCACCCACTGGTACCTCCTATCTAGAATTAGATCATTGGGTTAATGGTTCCATAATCTTAAGTTCACTTTCAAACTCCATGATTCTTGTAGGAATTCCATTTTTTTAAATTGTGTTTTAGACTGTCAACCCAAATGCTTTTGTTTCATAATCTAAAGCAACAGCCCCTAAAAGACAGAGAATCTAGATTATATAAAGGTTAAAAACATTAGCTGTTGAGTCACAAAGACCTGGGTTCAAAGTCTCTGGCATTAACTAGCTGTGTAATTTTGAGCAAGTCACTTAAAGTTTTGAGCCTTTGTTACCACACCTAGAGGCTAGTGATACTTCTTTCACAGAGAAGTTGTAAAGATAATATGAAATATGTTAACACATGTAAAGCACAACACCTGGCACATAGCCAACAATTAAATATTAATGTAATTACAATTTTTATTTATAATAAGAGATAGTTCTTACTATTCCCTGTGACCCTGTGTATGCTCTCTAGTAAGTATAGACATCATTTTCTGGTATATACAAGACAGGTCAGGCTGCAAATCTCTGAGCCTCATTTGAGAACCAAAATCCATCAGTCATTCTCAGCCATTCTCTGAATCAGAACAGCTGACACAATCTTCAGTGAGGTCATTATTTTTAGCTTTGGAACTGTTAGAAAGTCTGCAGGGGATTTTCACGGCATTCAACAAATTAGCAAAGGTCATCAAAACAAATGCGCTTACTGAATTCATTGGCTTGAAATCCTATCAAACCAATGCTGTCATATTAAATCCAAGAACTTTCTACTGGCACTATTTCCATAAAAAGGATCAAGTTGAATTGTGTTTAGATTTGCTCCATTGTTATCGCATTTTAAAATCATAAATTTTGACGGCAAACTGACTTGTCTCCTATCTGCACCTCTCCTACCACGTGGTCATGTGATTTTCAGCTAGTCTAAAATCCCTCATTCTCCTTGTCTGCCCAAGTTCAGGTTCCATCTCCTTCCCGAAGCCATTCCTAAATTCTGTAACCTCTGATCTCAGCTCTGTTTGGGTCTTGACCCAGACAATTTTTTTTTCTTTTTTAAATTGGGTGGGTGTGATTTTGACCCTATTCAGCCTTGGACAAAGGCATTAAACATGATACAATGAGGCTCCTACATTTTTACAGATGCCCTTAATGACACTCAGCTCTGCTTGGTTGATTATTCAAGCTTGTAGAACAGCCATCAATTGGTATGACAGACCATCTACACCATGGGCTCTTGCCAGACATTATAACGTTGAGCTCCTTGCTTCCCATATCTCCATAAATGTTTTGGAAGAAATACTTGAGGGTCAGGCAATTAATCCATTTCTCTATATACTCTAAATGATGCCTTTGAATCAAGCCAGACCACAAGGTTGCTGGATCCTTCAGCAACATCATTTTGGATCCAATATGGTTGCTCTACTGAATTGTACTTTGGTGTTGTGCCAAGGGACCACACTGATGGATTATGTTAAGAAAGAACAGGATGAAACTCAGAGCCCTCTTTCTGAATAACTACTGAAGAATGCTACTGAACAGTAAATTAGGTTTTGTTTTATGGACAATATGAATCTTATAAATTGATTGTGTTTACTTTGCCTTGGCCTTTAGAAAACTCGTGATAAATCTGGGGACCACTTATTTCAACCACATGGTTCACCCCTAATAGCCAATCTGGCTTTATAATTTTTCGGCCTATAATTTCCCTTTGCCATGGTCACCATAAATGCTTACTTTAATTCTTTTGCATTGAAAGTATTCTTATGAGGTGCCTCACATCTTTTGTAGAATGAGGCGGAAATTAAAAATAAATTCTTGATCTATTTTTTCAGTGAATTACAGCAATTATAGCTTGTGGACCATTATTTAGGAATTATTTCTTGGCTTGTGTGCTTCTTCCTTTGTTTTATGTCTCCACAACTTGATTTTAAGCCAGAGAATATTCTTTAAATTTTCTGATATCCCCCACATACTGGCAGCTCATAGGATCTTTAAACCAGACTTCGGTATACAGGTCCACTTCTAAGTAACTAGTCATGTGATTTTTTTAACCTCAATATCATTGAGCTTCGTAGGATTTCACTCTTCTCATTTCTATATGAGAGAATTGGCCTAAGTAATCTTCAGTGTCCTCTCTGGTTTTAAGATTCTGTCATAAGTGCTTATGTTCTCTAAAAGTATTTTTGCCAGACACAGATATTGTAGGACAGATCTCACTTAATAAACTCTTCAAAGACATGAATGTGACCCGGTGACCTATTTATTGTAGAGAATGTTCATGAAAGGAAGAGAGATTTGTCCAAGAGAGATTTGCTTATTTATCCATTAAACAAAGAAGAGGACACTTCTAGACACTTCCAGACACTTCAGTTAGAATTTAAGCTGGAAGAACAATTACAAGTGGGCAATAAAAAGGGTTTAGAAGGCCAAGGCCTTCTTAATTCTATAATTTCACATATAATAAGTGCTGATTTCAGTTCTTTTAGTACAAAAGAGACAGTGGGATACTGTTGAAGGACCCTAAAATGACAGTTATGACTTAGTTTCAAGTTTCACACTGATCATTAATTAAATAAATAGTTTATCACCCTTATCTATGTCCTTGATTTATCATTGATTAAAAAGAAAATTATCTGCCCATATCTGTTTTGTGAAGGCCAAACAAGACAATGCTAGAGAATACCTTTCAACAAGTACAAAGTGCTATACAAATATGGTGGATTATTGTGA
Organism: Callorhinus ursinus; assembly: GCF_003265705.2. NCBI lineage: Eukaryota > Metazoa > Chordata > Mammalia > Carnivora > Otariidae > Callorhinus > Callorhinus ursinus. Next base: position 39,019,181 of record NW_027397066.1, on the reverse strand, counting down.
TCATTCACTGAGAGCATGGTTGTGAATCAAGAAATGACATCTGATGACTCAGTGGGTATTTTGGGTTTCTTCTATGACTGAACTGTATGATTTTGCAAAGTTGGCTGAAGGAATCTTAGACTCTCGATGCTCTTCAATTTGTGAATGACCCAACAACATAAATAAGTTCTCCCCAAAATGCAAATTCAGTGGGTTTGATGACAAAGCCCTATCAAGAGGTAGGCACCAACAGGGATGGAACCATGTCTGTTTTGTTCACTGCACATAAAAAATTATATCTATATCAAATATTTGTTCAATATATGGAAGGAATTGAATGCTGAGGTATTCTCCCGGCTGTGTGGCTTGCTCCTTTACTATACCAGTTAGGATATAGGATTCCAGGGTGTGCTTTAGAAAACTTAAAAATAATGACACAGAATTCTGAGATCACTTTGCCATGCCTATGTTTGCTTGCTTATTGTCTACTTGGCATCACTACCTCAGATATCATTGAACAGAAGCTAGATATAGTTTTGACAGAAGCTCCATCCCCAGGTTAGAGTTTTCCAAAGAGAGGGATTGGCACCAGATCTGGATGATGGAGGAGGAGAGGCCATTATTTTCCTGGGGCAATTGCTGCCAGATGCATGGGAAGGTTCTCTAATCTTTGTATATGCTCTTGGTTCTCTCTATTAAAGCCTTTACTATCTTTAATATACTGAGTGGTTCTTCTGTTTTCTTGACAGAGTTTTGATTGGCTACAGCATCACAAATGTTAAATTTGTGAATCTAAGTTTTAACTAAGCGCATTTATATACACAGAGTCATTATTAGCACTTTGGGGGAAACCACAGAGTTTGTTTTAAGACATTTAGATTTTATTTAGTAAACTATTGCTTTTCAGAAATACCTTTGAGACCTAAGAAAGTAAAATGAAGCTTTCCAAAGTGTCTTCTTCTGTTCTCTTAGAAGAGTCTGGTTCAACAGGGCAAAATTTCCTATAGCCTATTTTTGGGCTTTGCCACTTTTTAACCCTGTATATTTGACAAATTCACTTAACTTCTCCCAGGCTTGGTGACTATATCAGCATGATGGGAGTCTTGACAACTATTTTACTTTTCCTGCAGGTTGTTGTGGGACTCAAATGAAAATGTATGAAAGTATTTCATACATGTATTTTATATGTATATGTACATGTATATGTGTGCTATTATTCTCTAACTTTACATTCATAATTGGTCATATGCAAATAATAATGGAGATTGATAAGGATTTGATAAAAGTAACTTCCAGAGCACTGCAGCATTTCTGCTCCCTTTGAAGGTAAACATGGGATTATGTGCACACCCACCTCCATGAGACCTAGCCCAGTGGGCCCTGTCGATATAAAAGACATCATATCACAGGGCTGAAACTCTGTGGACAACAATGGGAAACTTTGTTGCTCCAATATGGACTGTTCTCCAACTGCTTGAGCCACAGCTCAGACCACACTGGGTGGAGGTATAAAATTGTTCTCTACTCATAAGGTGACTGTTGTGATCATGTTTTATCTTGAGGTAATTGGGCAGGGACACATTAAACAAGTTTCTCAAAGCCACTGAGATAACTTCTAATTCTACAGACTCATTGGTAGTGACACTATCCTGAAGTTATTGAATAAACGTGGTTAGGATTTCACACATGCCATTTATTTAAAGCATTCCCTTTTTATTCATTGAACTGAGGCAAGACAGGGAGCAGGGAAGAAGACCAGAACCAACAGTTCAAGATTATTGAGTGTCTTGGTGGCATTGAACAGATCTTTCAACCCTTCAGTACTCTGTTTCATGCCTATGAAATGTGGACATATACTGGCTTGTCCTTCCTTGAGTAGTATTAAAATTACTGGCTTTTCATAGCTTCCTGATCCAAAACAGTGTTACATACATATCTGTACCTATTCTCTCTCTCTCTCTCTCTCTCACACACACACCCCTCTCCATCCCTCTATGCAGTTTTTCTTTTGTTTAATTCATTTGTCATAGCATATCATACTTCTGCATTATATTTTATATCAGTGACTTTGTTTTGATTTCTTTCTATTTCCCAATAATAGATTGTAAGGTATATCTAGTTAGGGGCTTCGTTTTGTGTAGAACAGTTCTTGATACCTGATAAGGACTATAGACAGTATGTGGGTGAATGAATAAAGTTATGAGTGTCTGAATTATTAACCAAGATTTTTTTTTATATTCTGCTTGATTCTCCAAACTCCTGATAAAGACTAGACTCTTAAGCCCACAAAGTGATATTTTTGAAAATGTATCAGTGGATGGGCCCCCCATTTTCCTTCCTTAAGGAAATGGAGGTTTCATCTATAATTGTGTAGGGGCCACAGTACTTCAAATGCAATAAATGGAGATTTCCTTCCTGAGAATTAGGGAGGGAAACCGTGGGACAAATTCATTGTCACATCACTTTCTTGTCTATAAAGCAGGCTGAGCGATCATTTGCATGGTGCTTCATAGAACACACAAAAGAATGTTGAAAAGTAGTCTGCTTGGCAGTGAGATGCACAGGAGTGGGCTGCAACCAATAGCTGTATTTAAGCGGCCAAAGATAGAGAGATGTTCCCACAGAGTCTTTTCAAGTGATCCCAAGTTAATTTAAAGGAATTGAGTCACTGGTCTGTGATCCTGACCCCCCAAAAATGCACTGGACTTCAGCACTATGTTAAAATATCAACAGAATATTTCTCTAGTTATTGGTCAATAATCTAGTTTTTGATACTCTAAAATTCTTGAGAATGACATTTGTGCATCTGTACAAATGCTACCTTAGGAATATAGCCTTTGGGGGACTATGGTATAGTCATCTTGTCATCCTAGAAGTACTAACAGTGTTGGGAATGAAATGTGCACAATAATCACTTGTATATTATAAAAGAATCCAAAACCTCTGGGAACTCAGAAATAGACAGAGCCAAGAAGAATAGTTGCTCCGGGCATTTTGTTATCAGTCAGCTCAAGAGCAGAGGAGAAGAGGGCTTTGATTAGTAGGTGATGTACAGAAAGATCAGCTTTTTAGGTAAAAGCCAAAAGAGAAGGGAGAAAATGGTTAGAAATGAAGTGGGGAGAGTGATGACACTCCAGCAACAGTGGTAACAATCAGAGTGATGACAGGTATGACAGAACTGAGGGAAAGAAGCACTCACAATGGATATGGAAGTTGGAAGTGTTCAGGGTTCTGGAGAGCAAACATCGGATTGCCCTGGACATCGGTGATAGCTGTGACCACACCATACTGAATAAAGTATGTTAAGCACTGTACCAGGCATTTTAGCTTTGTCTTAATGAGCTCCCATAAGGATTTATACTCTCTCTATTCTTTTTCTATCTTCCAGCCCTCCACGATTCCCAAAATCCTCCTCCAGTGCCCAGTGGAACATAGTCTAGCATAAGCAAAATCTCCTCCATCCTCAATGTCCTGGTCCTCACCACTTGCTTCCAACAAAACCTTGCTTTCCCTTGCAAACTCAGCTTACCCAATAGCCCTCTCAAAGTACTGGCTGTTTTTCCTTCTACACCTCTGGGGTTGGGTCTGGGAGTTGCATCAAGTGACTTTCGTTCCTCCTTTCTAAAAACTTCTAACTTTGAAATTCATGTCATCTTATTGTTGTCTGCCAACCCAAGGTTAATTCTTCTCCTTTCTCTGTGTGTTTAGCTTTTTTTCACTTACATGCTCCTGGTTTAATTCTTTGTGAATCCAATATACACATAGATTATTTTTCTATATACTAGACTTTAAATTTTTTGATCTCTTTCCTCCATTTTACCTTACTTGTAAGGGTAGATGTTGACTGTCTAAGAAAACATCACAAATAAGAGGCTTCCCATGTGAATTGTGTTGGACTGATGTATGACTCAGAACTTGTGTCCTGTGTCATCTTTGTCATGTTTAAACCCTCTGCATGCATTCATACCTCCATATATATTCCACATACAGCTCACCTGGACTCAGGTGAGCTTGCCTTGACCCAGGTGGGTTGCTTTTTTAATGATCTACATTTGGCAATCTGAGACATCCTCTCTCAGCATGCTTTGGTTTTAGCTTTTGCTACTTATATTGTAGCACTTATAGTCACGTTATTATTGTTGTCATCATCAGGCAATTATTATTATTATTATCATTCAGTCCCAAATGGAACAAAACATAGACATTTTCAATATTGATTATGCATGAATTCTCTTCAAAGTAAAACTTTAAGAAAAGTAACTATGATCTGGTATCACAGTAGCAGAAGGATACTTCTCTTTTTTAAACTTCATGCAACCTAGGAAGAAAATTTAGTTTTATTATAACTGTACATACTGGTCAGGAAATTGTGAAAATTTAGCCAAGTCAGGCTTGACCCTTTGATTATTTAATAGCTTGAAGGCTGGATGTGAAGAATCAGAAGGACAGTAGGGAGAGTATTACTTTTTATTTCTTGGAGGAGACATTTCCTAATACTTCCAATAAGATCAGATGACAATTGTGTAAAATATCTTTTCTCAAAAAGAATAAGGTAGAGTTTCGGCATATATCGCATGTTTAAATTCAAAGAGGAAGAGATAAAATAATGACAGCAACAGTGGGAAATTACAGGTAGAAAACCTTTATAACTCAGTAGCTGGATATTGAGTGAATGCAGGTGACTTAAGAACCCATCACCATGGCAGTCAGGAGGGAGGAAGGTGATGAGGAAGTAGACACTGAGGATCTGGACAATGGCTGAGACCTTGAAACTAATGACTCTTGATAGAATTATTACTGATCCCTAATGAAGAGACTAGGTTACATTAAATGAGAACTTTGCCAGGGAAACACCTTTGTCTTGAGTTGTAAAAATATGCTTACTTGACTAGAGTACACATTTTTTAAAAAATGGACACATGAATTATGTAGAAAGGGGCTTTCACCACTCCACCCAGGAAGTCACTCACAAAAATGTAGGGCTTAGGGTCACCATGATGATTAGAGTGAGAACCTGTTATACCTGCCTTTGCTTCCGGGGAAGCTAGAGCTTCAGCACCTTATGAAAAATACAGTTATGACTGTATGTCTGAATCATGAAAAAAGAATAAATAATTTTTAGAATTCACTGTTGAGAAAGATTCACATCAAAATATTAAAATAAAGTCTGGCAGACTCGGACTCTTCAGAATGACTCATTAAGTCCCAGGTCTCTAGATTGCTGAGTTGTAAACTGTTGCTTCTTCCACTAAAATCCTCTAGTTAGTGGACATAGAGTCAAGTAAAATCATTAGAATATTTTTCATTATTTTTTCTGTTATTGAGATTAAATCTTTCCTGCATACAAAATATTCACCCATGTATTATTTTTAAGGTGGGCCTAAGAGTACTAATGACATACTATATCTGGGAATCTTCCCCATATAAAAAGGTAGCCCACAAATGTTACATACACAGGGTACTTTACAAAGTCTAAGCTGTTCGGGCTTCAGTGTTTGGAAGTTATTCAGGTCACCTGAAAATGACTTTTCTGCCTCAGTTAATTTAAAACTCAAAACTCTCTTGAATCAAGTGCTGAGCAACCAGTGTGACAACGGCTTTTAGGCTTTTAGCTAATTATTTAAATCTCAGTAGGAAGCAAACAGCCTGCATATATAGATTGAGGAACACAGGTGAGACAGGTTTTTGGTTTTTGTTTTGTTTTGTTTTTTCTTTTTTACTTCGGATTCTTACTACTCACTGTGGTCCATGGACCAACAGAATAGGTGTCACCTGGTAGCACGTGAGGAATGCAGACTCTCAGGCCTCAGCCCAAGCTCATGAAACTAGAATGCATTTTATAACCAGATCCCCATGAGCACGTGAAGGTTTGACTAGCAGGGGCAGGGAGCGTCTCAGACAGGTGAAGGGTCTCCACCCTGCCAGTTTCTAAGATAGGAGCAGAAACCCTTGGGCTCTCTTCGGTGGAATTTCCTTTGTTGGAATTGCAGGGCTATTAATCTAAGTACTGCGAATACAATCTATTTGAAATCAATGCAACCACCTAGTGGGAGTCCTGTGACAAATCTGCCCTTTTACACAATCAGATGAGTGCAGTCAGTGCCTATGGGACCCGGTGCAGGGTGATGAAGATGAATACAGAAATTATTATTATATTATTTTTTTGTGGTTGAAACAAACTATACTCGATTTTGGTTTGATAAACTATTCCTGTGAAAGCCCTATTTCTGTGCGTTCATTCAAATATAAATTTCAACTAGCTTTTTTCTTTTTTTAACATGAAAGCAAATGTTACTAAACCAGCCAATGTGCATACCACTCTCTCCCATTCACCACAGCATCATTATACAAATTAATGTGTCATCGATTGCATTCATATTAATACATGGTATAGGTATTGGGGCTTTTAAAATAGACTAACGTCTTGTAACAACTTGATTTATTATTACATGGCTTTGAATGTCTGAAGCACTTAATTCCAGTGAAATGCAGGGTCCATCGGTCCACCTATTTATTTCAAGGCATGCACTTTGAAAGAAAAAAAAAAAAAAGGAGCCTTCTGCCAGAGGGGATAAAGAAAAGAATAGCTTGAATTTTCTCCTTTGATCATTTCAATGATTTCTTTCTTTGAAAATCATGCTATTTTCTGTTCTTTGCTGTCCTTTCTTCTCTCAGTTCTGTTTCCATTTGCCTTCCCATTTAGAGAACTGGGTCTATTAGAAAGTGAGGAGCAAAAATTCAAAGCATTATAGCCTTAATGCAGTGCCTGTCAAACTTGGCTGCATATTGAAATAATCGGGGAGCTAAAAAGTGGTTGTGCAAGGGCCCACCTTCTACAAATTTTGATGTTATTGTCCAGGGTGGGGTCATGGTATCAAGATTTTACAATTTTTTTTAAGTAGGTTCCATGCTGAGTGTGGAGCCCAACGTGGGGCCTGAACTCAGAACCCTAAGATCAAGACCTGAGCCAAGATCAAGAGTCAGACGCCTAACCGACTGAGTCACCCACACGCCCCATGGGATCAATATTTTTAAAAGCTCCCTTTTAAAATCTTTGATCTTAAAAATAAGAATAAACTAATTTATTTTATTTTTTTAAAAGATTTTTACTTATTTATTTGACAGAGAGAGACACGGTGAGAGAGGGAACACAAGCAGGGGGATTGGGAGAGGGAGAAGTGGGCTTCCCATGGAGCAGGGAGCCTGATGCAGGGCTTGATCCCAGGACCCCAGGATCATGACCTGAGCCGAAGGCAGATGCTTAACGACTGAGCCACCCAGGCGCCCCAAGAATAAAGTAATTTAAATGAAAACTAAATTATACATATTGTCACACAGTTCCTATATGGATGTGGTTCAGAGAATAATGCAAGTCAAGACCTCTCAAGAGAATATGTCCATTTCCAAGATTACAGATGTTCATGCATCCAGATGATGAGTACTGAATAGACTGAAACTATAGCCTCACTACAGTCAGTCAGGCCTAACACTATATGAAAAGGATTTTCATATATACAGATACTAGTATCTGTACTAGGGAACTAGTATCTGTAGCAATTTAGAAGAGAAAGGATTTCTGACCATTGTGTGATCTGTTGCAATTATAGAAGTGACCTGGTAAAATAATAGTTGTTCTTTAAATTATATCAATATTTAGTTTAGTTGACAAGAATGTCAGAAAATAAATGCCCACATAGAAAATGAATTGAGACAGATTCAGTACAGAGGAGAAGGACCAGTTAAAACCTGCTCTGTTCTCAGGTATTTAATTTGTGTTCAGATATAGCACACTTAAAAACCACCCAACTCAAATACAGTGGGGAAGCTTGAGAGAAGCGTTTTCTTAAGAGGCTGTAATATAAGGGCTAAATCTTAGACTTTCATGTCAGATTGCTTGAGTTCAAATCCCATTTGGACCACTATCATTTTGTGACTTGAGGCAAGTTACTACCACGGCACTTTGATTTTCTCCTCTATAAAGTGGGATAGAACAATAGGGCTTTGGTGAAAATTCAATGAGAAATCTTTGTTAAGTGTATGGCCCATAATGTATAATCAATAAATATTAGCTATCATTATTATTAAGTTTGGATCTAAAGTGAACCAAAGCTCTCAGTTTAGCAAGGATGTCTAGTTCTAGAAGATTGAAGTTCCATTACAAAATGTGTCTTTAAGTGTTTAGTTAATACCTAAAGCATTTAGGCAAAACCATAAGCTTTATTTTGACTTACTCTTAGGAAGCTAGTAGTAAAATTGTCATCCAACAGAGCACCACGGAGAGAAGAAATTTCTAGAAATCTAGATTGGTAAATCAGAGATCTCGTCATCAATCTACAGAGCCACTTATCCATATATGGATAATAAACTGCCTATAGGATTGAAGTGAACAGCTAAAAGGCTAACTTTACAGTCAAGTTGATTGCAAAACTAATTTTCATAAAAAGAACTCCATTCCTCCACTGGCTTTTATTTTATAACTTTAAAGGATCAGAGACTTTTCACAAAGAGTGCTTTTTCACAGTTTCAAAGAAGCAACCTGGAAAAAGGAATAAATTAATTCAGAAAGTATTCCCTTCTTCCCTACACCCACCCCTCTGCTCATCAAAAAAGCTACAGACACTAAAATTTATTAACATTTCTATGAACATAAATGTGAAATATTCATTTTCATTAAGTAGTCTACTGAATATGGCAAAATCAAATTTATCTAAGGAGATATCCAATGCTGCTAATTTCCTTGACAATGGGGACATAAAGCAAGGGAAGCCATGAATCATTCATGAAGTTCAATTTACTTCTGTTATTTTTGGTGTTTTAGCATCCGTGAATAGAAAGTGTGCAGCATGTTGTAGACGCTATTTTTAAATTATTTCAGATCAGAATTAATGATTTGGCAGGCAGCAATAAAATAAGAATGATTCAAAGGTTTTGCTTGTAATTATCTTATATTTCAGATTTTTCTTGTGAGTATATGTTCATGTATTCATAACATTTTTCCTATATTCTAATATCCTTTATAAATCACAATCACTTTAGAACCAATATTTTAGACAAGCACATAAAGTAATTTATCGGTGATATAACTAAATTAAATAAACTCTCTGAGTCCTAGATTTTAGGGCTTAAAGGAATCTTTAAGGTTGTATAATTAACTGGCCTCTCAAAGAGGAATGTCTTTTACATTAATACTGGTAGGCGGCCATTTCCAATTAATTGAAAAGCCTCTGTGGGATGGGAAGTCTTTCTTTAGCAAAGACTTATTTCATGAATGGTCACCTTTGCTCATTGCAAATATTTCTCTTAAATTCTACATCCGCCTTCCTATAACTTCTGCCCACCCATGTGCTTGGTTATTGCTGTATCATCAGGATTTATTTGGCACACAGAGCCACATATAGTCACCACTTAAGAAATGCTAGTTGAATTGAATTAAATGGGTTCAGATCTAGCACTCTGGTTGTGATAGTTCTGTGTCATCTTGACTTGGATGCCCAGATGGCTGGTCAAACACTGTTCTGCATGTTCTGGTGAGGGTGTTTTTGGATGAGAATAGCATTTTAATCAGCAGACTGAGTAAGTAGACCGTACTCCCTAATGTGAGTGGTCCTCACCCGTCAGTTGAAGGCCCGAATGAAACAAAAAGACTGACCCTCCTCAGAGCAGGAAAGAGTTCCTTCTGCCTGACTATCTTTGACTGGGGACAACCAGTTTTTTCTTGTTTTCAGACTCAAATTGAAACACTGGCTCTTCCTGGGTCTCAAGCCTGCTGGCCTTCAGACTAGAGCCACACCATCAAACTCTTCAGTTTGCTGACTCACACTACAGATCTTGGACTTATCAGCTTTCATAATTGTATGAGCCAACTCCTTATAATAAATCTCTCTCTCTCTCTCGATTGGTTATGTTTCTCTAGAGAATCCTGACTAATACACTGGGCAACACCAAACGTAAGGTTTCTCTTCTATATGATAGCATTTAAAACATTTGGAAATGTCTGTTATGCCTCCCTAAAATTTTCTTTCCAGATATCTTGGTCTTCTTCTCTGAAGGAAATTATCTTAATATGGCATTAAGAACTGGACACATTTCTCCACATGTGGCTTTACCAGCACAGACTTTTGTAGAACTGCTCCTGTCTCATGTCTGGATACTATACTTATTTTGATTTTATTTCAAGGTGTTAAATAAAGCTTAACATTTCACTTCTGCAAACATCACATTTTCTCAGGGAATTTTCCATAGCTAAGTTGGGCCGCTTTATTAGGTAGACACATTTTTCTTATCACTTGCTATTTTTTGGATGAGGAAAGAATTTTATTTTGGAAATAATCCAACATGACTATGGCTTGACATTCTGTGTACACGGTGTTACTACCAAGACATTTAAATCAATACAGTGACAATATTCTGAAAGTAAGAGATAGAGTAGTAAGTTCACAAAATTGAGTATGTTAAGACAATGCCTAAGTTAAAAATTTCCAAACCGTTTTTTAAAGAGAAACAAGTATAAAAATGACCAGGTATTATTAAATGTTTCCTTTTTTTTGATAAATTTGTTGTGGTTTAGGTAGGAGGGATGTGGATAGTTGATGATTCAAGTGAAGCCCTCTCCACCCCCACCCCACCATTGATAGTAATTCATCATATTTACCAGGCTAGCAAAATTCCCTAACTGGCTCTTGGTTGACACACTTACAATCTTAAATTTTTGAGTTAGTCTTAAGGCATGAACATAAAACTGCACAAATGAAAGAATATTTCATTGCACATAAAAAAAATCCCTGCCTTAAATTTTACCTGAAGAAATTAGAGCTAGATTTATCTTCTAAAATGCAAAAGACTTGAAATGTCTGGAGCCAAAAAATTTAGCAAACATACACCCCACAGGTACTTATTGTCAGGTATGAGACTAGGTTTTAATTATGGTGTGGTGAACAAAACTCCCTCCCTTCATGGAGTTTATAATCCACAGAAAGGAAAAAAACAGTAAACATGGAAACAAATACTGCTAAGTGCTATTTGGGAAACTAACATAATTTTGCATAAAATAAATAGGCGTTCCTAATTTAGATTGGATTCTCGGGAAAACTTCTTATAGGAGGTGGCATCGTAGGTGGGAACTATAGAATAAGAGGAAATCACCATGATAAGGAAAAACCTTTCAGCCAGAAGAAATAAGATGGTGAAGATAATGAGATAGAGGAAAGCTTAGTCTGCAAGAAACAAAGAATCCGTGGTGTTGGAGTTTAGGGTAGTAAGCGAGGGAAAGACAGCCATAGATGAAAGTGGAGATATCAAGGGAGGGCAGGTCACACAGAAGCTTGAAGGTTATATTAAGAAGTATGGAGAGTTTTGTTGGTGCAATGGGAAATCTCTGAAGGTTTTTAAAGCATAGAATATGATTCAATTTACATCTTGCAGAGATGACTCTGGCTGCTGGGTATAGAATGGGTTGGGGAGAGTCAGGAGTGAAAACAAGAAGACCAATAAAAAGATGGCTACAGTGATTCAGGTAAGAAGTAATGGTGGTCTGGTAGCAGGAAGGCTGGAAGAGTGGTGAAAGGGCTTGATAAATATAATAATATAATAATATAAATATCTTGCAAATAGAATGGATGGTACTTGGCAATAGATGGGATGGGAGGCGTGTGAGGGAAATGTTAACCACTAATCCTAGGATGCTGGTTGGATAGTGGGATGAAGAGACTAGAAAGGAAACTCATTTGGGAGAGAAAAATTGATAGTTAAGTTTTGAGCAAATTAAATTTAAGAAGTCTTTGAAACATAAAGGCAAATATGCCAAGAAGAGTGCTATGTATCAGTCTGGGGCTTCGAAGATATCTGAGCGGGAGTTATAAGTTTGGGGATTATTAGAATAAAGATGGTACATAAATAGAGGCCCTTTGTAACGTTTCTGAGAACACTGTCAGTGGAGGTGGGAGATGGGAAGGCAGGTTCCAGGTTGCAGTGGGTTAAGAAAAAGTTAGACAACAGACAAGACTAGACCAATCTTTTAAGCAGTTTGGAGAAAAAGAAAGCAGACAGATTAAGAAAAGCTTAAGGAGAGATGTGGGCATAGGGCAGAGGTGATTATGATAAGAGTTTTCAGGCTGTGAAGAGAGGTAGAAGACAGGGTGAGGCTGAGGCTCTAGGAGAGCAGGAGTAGAAGTGGGTGTGAACTTGAGAAAATCAATTCCCAGAGGAAGAAGAGATGGAATCCTGAACACAAGGGTCAGGTCAGTCCGTACAGGGAATAGAAGGACCTCTTCCTTTGAAATGCAGGGGGCTGACTCAGCATGGTGAAGATATAAGGAAGTCTAGAAGAAGACAGGTGAGATCACTAGGAGATTTCAGACCTGAAATGGCTTCTACCATTTTGGGTAGAGGTAACACTATCTGCTGAGATTTTCTTCAATTGTTGCTGCAAGGAACGGGGAAAGGCACTTGAATCCTCCACAACTATTATCGCAAACGCTTTCTGTATCTCCAGGAAGCTTGTGGCTATCAAGCCCTCACATGATAGGTTTATTGATTTCAAATTCCAAATCCTCTTAATACCAAATTCCTTGATTGCATTTTCTATGTGCCATTAACTCATTTTATAGCAGCCCAGGGCCAAGAAGCTATTAATGGGCTCCAAGTTCAAGTAAATTTTCAATTTTACAAGGCTTTATGGCCTTTCCAATTTTACTTGACTAGGTGACATTAAAGTAAAGCAAAACATCTTTAATTTGTCTCAAAGGACATAACCAAGAAAAACATTTCCCCATCCTTGGGATGGTGTTGGAAGAGAACATAAGCCAGTAAATTTTGCAAGGTAGGTCAAGTTTCCACTCTGTTGGTCACAAAAGTGTGATTGGTGCAATCTTACATTGGCAGAACGTCCACTTTATCATTCTTATCTCCCAACTAATACGAGAGCTTCTCATTTGTAATCACTTTACAGCTCAGTTATAGTCTTCATAAACTGTCAGTTCAGGGAGAGCTGTTTCAGCAAATAATGCAACACAAGTCTCTTCATGAAGAGTTAAAATATAGATGACTGACAGATTCAGTACTTACTGATACTTAGCAACATATTGATTATGTATGCAGACAAAAACAAGCAAAGCTCATTCGGACTCCGTATTATTAAAGATTTTTTATTTATTTGACAGAGAGAGACACAGCAAGAGAGGGAACACAAGCAGGGAGAGTGGGTTATTATTGCTATATGTTATTTAGTTACTTGAAGTTATTACTCTGAAGATTTAAAATCTCTTTACAGTGGCTAATTAAAAAAAGGATACATTTTAAGTAAAATATTAAGCTAAGCAATGTTGTCATTTGAGGCCTTTATATATTTTTTTTAGGTTAACATCAATGGAATCAAGGACTACGCAGTTTCCTGCACCCACAGACTGACTACCCTCTCTCTACACAGTTGCAATCATTTCACCTTTGATCTAAAAGCAAAATTCTGCTTCAGCTTCTGAGATCTATTTATCAGGGATAATTTTAGGAAATACAGACCAGTCTTTGGTTGAGTCAGCATCCTCAACCTAGCTGAGAGTGGTTCCAATTGGTATTACGCTTCTAATCATTTATGTTCTGCTGCCTTGCTCCCCTACTGACAGCAGGGTTCTGTGATGGAAAGTATATCATCTGGGTTTGAATCCCCATTTTACCACTATCCTTGCCCTGTGTTCCTGGGTAAGTTATTTAATTCTCTGAGCCTCAGATACATACTATCTCAAATGTTGTTAGAAATACTTACGTTACAGAGGTGTTATATTAATGTCTAGCTTTTGTTTGGCAAGTAGAAGACAGTTCCATTTTTTACCCCCTTTCTCCCAGGTTCCTGCCTTCATAGACTCCACATTGCACCAGTTCTCCAGGCCTGAGTTTTTGCTTTACTTTAGGTAAATATCTTTAGGGACCAGATTTCTGTGAACTGCTATTGGATTACTTTGATGACGGTCACCATCTGCCTGCATTCCTACATATTAGCTGAGTTTAGGGTCCTAATTACTATGCCTTATCCATCTATCCAGACAACTGATTGCATCTTACTGAACTGTCACAATGATTATGATATGCTCGGGTCACCCCTTTTTGCCTGACATCATTTTTATGATAACTTTGGACTACCAGGTTGCTTGGACTTCCCCCATCCCTGCCCCACAAAAGTTATGTTTAATTTCTGCTTTGTTTACAGTTTTTTTTGGTCATTATATGATATGATAAATGGACCTAAAAGTCAACTGTTTTCTAAGTCTGAACAAAGAAAATCCCCTGCTCAAAGAAAAATATAAACCTATGATAACAGGAAAACTTGATAGGCATTATAAAATAAAACATATATTTTGTGAGAAAATGCTGCTAATTTTAGTACTTGCAATCTACAACACAGAAACAATTCAAGTTAAAATTGAATGGTGTAACCAGAAAACCTCGGAATTTCAAGAGGTTGTCAAATCTTAATGCTGACCAACACAGAAGCAAAGGTAACAATCAGTAGAATCAATGGAAGAGAGGTCGAGGGTAAAAGCCAACCTGTATGAATGAGTAATGAATTCATTCTTCTCTTTCTGTATCAGTTCTAAAAGCTAAAGTTCAGCCTAATTTATTACACATCACAGCCATTAATAAATAGTTGGGTTCATATTTCATTCCTGTGGTTTGAATTTGGTTGTCATTGGCATTTAAACCAAAAGTCACCATCAATAATTTCAACCAACTTATTTATATGATATATTTTAAAATTAGAATATTAATTAAAGAATAGCTCATGAATGATCTTGTTCATTCCAGGTTCTAGTGGGAGTAGATCAATATGTATGTCTATACAGCTCTTTCTACATAAACATTTCTATTTATTTCCAAGCCTACATATAGTAAAACTAGAAAATTAATGTAATTGCTTAATAATCAGACACTGGTGAATACATTTATTCTCTAATAATACTATAGGTTTACCTGAAATTTTCCTTTGCTATTTTGATGTTTAGATCTAGAACTATTTTAGATTATCTAAATAAATATCTATTTCCCACATTACATTAAGCCATGTTATAATGCTCTGAATTATCGCCTGCCACCCTTCTGTGCCCCTGAAAACCAGGAAATTGCCTAGGCCTGGTATTTACAATAAACGGGCTCAACTGCCCGAATGTTGATGGCTGAGGAACAATGAAACAGTCAATAAGATTAAATATTAGTGACTAAAATATTCTGATTGTTAAGAAAGCAATCATTGAAAAACAGCACAAGAAGACAAACAAAAATCAATCACTAGACTTGAAAAACATCAACTCTTTGGCCCAAAGCACAAGCCTCATGAATACCATTTATCATCCTGTTCTTCCCATGAAGAAAGACAAATGTGCACAAGATTCTAACATACTGTTTTTCTAAAAGCCAACAATTTACAGTCATTCAGGTGCACAGACTATACAACCAAAAACAATCTCACAAGGTCTTTTCATATTAAAATGTTTTTCTTCTCTTATTAATGCAGCTTGCGTATTAGAAGGCCTTTGGGGAAACTCCACTCTAAAGAGAAAAGCATGCATTCGTAAACTGTCCAGCTAAAATAAGTGGACTTTCTCTAATGTTTCAAAAACATAACTGCATTGAAATGACCCTTGAGCCACCAACTGAGAGGAGATGTCACTGGACTGTGAATCTCTTGAAAAGTTGGCAGGGTGGTGTAGCTAAAAGTATCTCAGTACCAATTACTCAGTACAAAGTTGAATTTAATTGGGTCAAGCAAACGTCCCTCTTTCTCATTCCCCTGTCCAAGTAACTCACAACTTTCAATCTCCAGAGTGCAGTTCTGTTCATCCAGAGGATATCTTCGTAGATCCATCATACATGCAGCTGTGGTTGTGATCCTGTCAGGATGAGAGAGAGAAAAGACAGCTTCATAAGGATGATGACTTTCATTTCCAGGCTTCCCACCCCCAAATCATGTTTACTGGTTGGCATCAAAATTTTGTGATTAAAACTTTTGAAGGTGAGCAGATTAAGAGCAAGTCTTTCTTTGCTGCCCACTAGGTGTGTGAGCTGGCTCTGGCTTATTTATCTCCATAAGCCTAGGTCCCCTCATCAATCAAAACACCCACTGCAGGGAGCCTGGGTGTCTCAGATGGTTAAGCGTCTGCCCTCTGCTCAGGTCATGATCCCAGTGTCCTGGGATCGAGTCCCGCATCAGGCTCCCTGCTCCTTGGGAGTCTGCTTCTCCCTCTGCCTCTCTCTCTCTTTCTCTGTCTCTCATGAATAAATAAATAAAATCTTAAAAAAAACCCACCTACTGCAAAGGATGGTTATGAGGAGTAAAAGAGATAATGTGTTCAAATTCCTAGCCTGCTGCCCCATACTTACTGCTCCACAAATGATGGTCATGTTACAACTGTTATTATCCCATGGTCCTTCTTATACTTACTATAGCAATGTCTGTGACAATATTTACAGCAAGTCTGGCATTATGAGCAGGAGGAGATCAACACTATGCATCAAAACTTATCTCCCTCTCCTACTATAACCTAGTAATAAAACAACAAGAAAAATGACAAAAACAATAAAACCCATCCTCCATGACATTTGGGGCTTCACATTCATTCCCCACTATTAGCGAGATTTGTTGGATTCATCTCTGAGATCCTCACCTACCTATACTCAGCCGGTAACGTATAACCAGAAAAGAAACACTATCCTAGGATTGGTGTTCACACCATATTTACCACCTTCTGTTCTCCACTCAGCTTATTGGTTTATGCAAATCCCAGGACCTTGACTCTAGATATCCTACTGGGGTTTCCATTATCCCTCCATTTTCTCTTGTCTGTTTTCTAGAATGTGGAGTCTGAGAGTAACTTAAATTCCTATGGTTAGTCCATACTTACAAACATTTGGTATCACTTAGGAATTGACAAAGTACTTTTCTTGAAAAACAAATTACACGATCCTTCTCCATGAAGTAATGTCTAATCATAATTTAAAGAATTCAAAAGATTAAAATTTAGTTATGTTTCCTTTCTGCCTTAATCCCCAAGAGCTACAACATTGGACATTTTCCATAAATACTCTGTATGCAAAAGAAGACAGGTATGTCTTCTTAGGGGGAAACTTCTTAGATAGCATCTACTATGTCCCCTGTTCTGAACCTTGCTTGTTTTCATTAACAATGCATCTTGGATTTGGTTCCGTGTCAGTAAATAATAAGCCGTCTTAAAAAAAATTTACCATAGCAGGTTCAGCTGTATGGAAAGATCATGATTTATTTTTCTAATCACACTTCAGTGGGCATTTACATCATTTCCTATTTTTTTACTGTTACAGATGAAGATGCCCCGAATATACTAATATACTCTACTATGTCTGGCTATATCCGTTGGCTGTTTCTAGAACAGGAATTGTTAGAAAAAATGGTATATACACTTAAAATTTTGCTACATCACCCTTCATAGAGGTTGTGCCAATTTACACTCCCATCAACAGTATATTTAAATTCAACAAGGTGTTTCTCGAACCAATATGTTTTTTTGTGGCTGCTAAGACAAGTTATTATTTTGGTCATTTGTGTTAACCTAACAGGCACCTTCTTAAAAACATTATTAGGAAATACACTAACTGTTTCCAATTTCTCTTTGGCTTTCCTTACAAAAAATGAAAGTTTAGGGGTGCTTGCATAGCTGAGTCGGTTGAGTGGCTGACTCTTGATTTCTGCTCAGGTCATGATTTCAGGATCCTGAGATAACAAGCCCCGGGGCCTTTGTGCTCAGTGTGTGTGTGTGGGGGGGTCTGCTGTAGGTTCTCTCTCTCCTTCTCCTTCAGCCCTCCCCCCCAACTTGTGCTCTCTCTCAAATAAATAAATAAATAAATGTTTTTTAAAAATGGAAGTTTACCAAGATGAACATTTGCATGTTCCCTTTGAAGCCTTTCTCAGACAGGATGTTGGTCAATTTAATCAGATTTATTTTAGCTTTATATAAGAGCAAAAGGAATTTTAAAATTCAATTAAAAATTTCTTCAAAGTACTTTACAAAAAATATGAAAACTAGTTGTATTCCAGAATTTGCCATATAAAAGTGTTTTACCAGATTCCTTACTGCTTCCCACTCCCATTATCACATGAATTAATTTTTCCACTTAATAATATATCATTAATTATCTTTTGTTGTCTGGAAATACAATTCCACAACATTATTTTTATGGCTTGCATGTATCTCAAATACCCTCAATAAGATGACACAATAAATATTTAAAATGTTTTAAAAATCACCTATCTACTTTACTGTATTCTTTGTTTAATAGCTGCTTATGAATTAAAAAATTCAGGAGGATATGAACATTCCCTAGAAATTAACAGTGTGGCCAGTCCTATGATTTAGCCAGTAATTCTCAACCAGGGATACTTTTTCCCCCACAGGGGACATTTGGCAATATCTGGAGACATATATTTGATCATCAGACTGGGGGTGGAGGCTTGCTACTGGCATCCAGTGGGTAGAGGCCAGGGCTGCAGCTAAACATCTTACAATGCCCAGGATAGCACCCAACAATAAAGAATGATCTATTCCAAAGTGTCAGTAGTGCCAACGTTGAGAAACCCTGCTACAACGGTGGTTTTCAAACATTTTTCCTCTGAGGATAATTTTAATAAAATGAAATCTTCTAGAGAACCTCAATATATAAAATACAAATGAAATGAAAGCCGTATTTTGTTAATATAAAATTACCTTATAAATTCAAATGTTGACATCTATTTTAATGAGCACAGAATTTGAAAGCAGGCGGTACAATGAGAATTATGATCTTATATCCCTCTCAGCACCAATTATTTTTGTGTTGGATTTTATTTGTATAGTATCAAAAAATCCTAATAAGGAAGGAAACACTTACTTCTAAAATCTTACATTACTGGCTATAGGCTTCCCTGAATTAGCAGGAGGGAACCCCCAGGTTATCAAGGAACCTCCTCTATAATCAATCACACTTTTGCAAAGGTTCAGATACATCCCTAGATGATTGGACTCTAGCAAGTGTTTAATATGGATTAAAGGGAAGCTTTACTTGTTGCTTCATGCTCTGCATAAGTTAATCTGGTAGCAGAAGTTAATACTATGATGGTCTTGAATGCATTAAAATGTGGCATAGGATGCATTACAGTGTGCATGCTTCTTATTATAGCTTAAAATAATTACAATATTTAAAAATCAAATTAAAATCAAATATTTATGGAATTATGGAAGAGCTTTAGGGATACTTGAGAGCGTCATTTGAGCCCTCTTGGTCAGCATATCTCACTTAACTGACCTCATTTTCAGACGTGTCATCAAGTAAGTGAACCACATCATATCAGAATAAGGACATGCATCTTTTGTTGAATCACTGATTCCCATGTTGTGAAGCTCTGGAATTTTTACAAAGCAATTTGAAAAGCCAACAAAGCATTGTGTATAAATGAATAACAAATGTTTCATAGATATGTGTCCTGGAGTTGTGAGTGACAAAAAATATCTTTTTTAAAGCATAACTGAATTTACTGTTGCTACTTGTTATGATCAATCCATTTAGCAATCAATAGATATAATATCTAATTGATAATCACCTTGGGAAACTATATATCACACCAGAGGCTTGCCCATGATCTGATGATTTCTCAACTAGTATCACCTGGACCAGTTTACATCTGCCTCAAGTTTCATTATGAAACCAAGGAAAGTAAAGTAATCACAACTCAAAAAGGGAACTAGCTCTAGGAACTAGAGCTGTGAAAAGCACCTGACTTTCTCTGAAGAACACTGACATTAGTGAAATAACTTCCTTCTTGGGATCTACCTGTTCCAAATTTCAAATTCTCAAGAGGATTTCATTGGCTCAACTTGGATTAGGTGCCAACTCTTCCAAATTATTTAGTAAAAGCTGGAAGGAAAGTTGCACTCATACAAATGTTGTCACCAGGGACCGATAAAGGTCTCTTATCTCAAGAAAGAAGGAATCACTGAAGCTCAGGCAGGGACACCTACATACGCAGGAATTCATAAATTTATGTTGTGGCCTGTAGAAATGTATGTAACTGAGTATTGGTCTCTGCTAATTTAAGGGTTTGGCGTTTCTAGATTTTGAAATACTTATGGCTAAGTGAGTAGAGTGTCCTGAGCTCTTTGTGAGAAAAAAAGGCTGAGCAAGAATTCCCAGGATCATCAATAAAAAGAGAAATGTCCCTGGGCATCAGCTCTTCTGTCTTCTGGGTAAGAAGCAACAATGAATACCTCTAAGAATGACTGTTTCCAATGTTTCCATTTGTTCACTTTGCCAAATGTAATTGCTCAGTAGTGGTTAGTCACCTCCACAATTGATTAACACATCCATACGGAAATGTACTCACAGTGTGGCTGAAGCAGCCTGAGATTCTAAATCGTCTATGGAATCAAAGGTGCCAAAAATTGCAAACTGAATGGGTTGAGAGCTTCAAGACTGAAGTGATTTTTCAATTTTGTTTTTAACTTTCACACCCAAGTCATTCATTCTGAGTGTGTGAAAACATTATTATTGGTTGATAGCAAATGAAAGTACAATACAGTAGAACCAGCTATAGGTAAAAGCATTAACTGTTTTTCTGAACGCAGACTTCCCAGAGGTACAGTTTCATGACAGCATAACATTCAGCTGTCTTCTTTCAAAGACCTTTCAAATGGCTTACATTATAATCCAATTTATTGACATTTTGAAGGTTAGGTCAGAACACCATAATGGGCTGTTAGTTAGAAACTATGGTCCCACGAGACTTTGGACTGAATGGGAATCATGTTGCTGTAGTATTCATTTATTAAGGTGTATGCTGTTTGGTCACTGACCTTAAGAGTCACTGTATTGCAAATGGTGTATATTTGATGTCTAAGGGTAGTATGACTCTCATTGCTGAAAAAAATACAATCCAGGAAGTCCTGGCCTATAAATAGATTAAAATCCAGTCTTCCCCACACCCACAAGTACACACATAAATATACGGAGAGGGCACTTTTACAAATAACAATGTAAACTCAAATTAATGAACAAATTATGTACATATGACTGAGATTTTCCTATAATCTTCAATTCTACAGGGACAAGCTCCCTGTAGAGCAAAGTTATACTATTTAATAGAATTTATATGAGAAAAAGTATGAGGAAGGAGCCTGAAAATGTTGAATCGAAATGACACCCCTAAGGTTGGTGAGATTGATGGTGAGTAGCAGTTAAAGTTTGATATCACTTAGTGCAGTTGGTTTGAAGAATGGCCTTTTTGGTCTCTGGGCTGCATCTTAAATCCATGTTAGGTATATCACCCAAAGAAACTGATGAGGGAAGATGGGTGGGTTAGCCTGAGTCATAACTGGTGAGTACATAGATTTTTTTCCTTAGCTAACACTTACTGAGTGGGTAAAAAGAATATGTATTATTTTCATAGTTTGCACCAAATTTTATTTTAGGTGGCTACTATGTTTAGGAAAATGCCTTGGTATTTGAAGGTGAAATCCTGAAGGTGTGAGACATGAATGATAAGAAAATGAAAGGAGATAAAACCGCTATGTGAGATTTAAGAGTAATTTAAGTGTGGAGAAGGAAAATGAGGAAGTAGCAAAATTTTAAAAAACAGTTATATTTAATATTCAATTAAAAATTTTTGTATTACTATGATAATCAATTTTTCTCTACACCTAAATCAATACCAAGACACACACATACACAGATGCAAGGTAAAGCCTTCTGTAAATGTTTTATTTTTATTCTTGGAAAGGGCTGAATTCCATATCTTGACAGCATTCATGGAACAGTACTCTATAAATCAAACCAATTCAGTTAGAGCCAAGATTCTAAGCCATAGATGGTTGAATCATGTAAGCCCTTTGGGAAACCTCAGCAATCCTGGGAAGGCATTGGACTCCCACAAATAATGGATTGTGGATTTAAGCTACTCTTACCTAGATCTTAAGGGACAGATTGATCTTAGCTAATATTATGTTGGAATTCTATATGATGGACCCTATGCTAAGCATCATGCATATTATATTAGTTTCCTATTGCTGTTGTAACAAGTTACCAAAAATTTAGTGGCTTAAAACAACACAGATTTATTCTCTTGTATTTCTGGAGGGGCAAAATCCTAAAATCAAGGTTTTAGCAGGGCTGTGCTCCTTCTAAAGGCTCTAAGGGAGAATCCATTTTCTGGACTTTTTCAGCTTCTAGAGGCTGCTTGCCTTCCTTGGCTCATGGCCCCTTCCTCCATCTTCAAAGACCATCATTCCAATCCCTTCTTCTGTCTTCACATCCCCTCACTCTGACTCTCCTTCCTTCCTTTTATAAGAAACTTCATGATTGATTACTTTATATGCATCCAGATAATCCAGGATAATCTCATCTCAAACTTTTAAATTAATCATACCTGTAAAGTCCCATTGACTCATAAGGGATCATATTCACCGGTCCTGAGAATTAGGACATGGACATCTTTGGAGGGCCATTATTCTGACTACCACACATGCATTATTTAATTATTTACAACTGCCTTATTATGTTGATGTCATTTTTACGCTATTTTCAAAGAAAAAGAAACTGACACTTAATGGGGTTAAGAAATGTTTCCAAGTTTACATAATCTGTAAATGGTATCACTGGGATTCACATTCAGATAGGCTAGACTCAAGACCTGAGGTTTATTTTCTCCTCAGTTACTATATTCACGCCAAATAAATCTAAGCAGAGAGCTATTGGTTCAGCGTAGGAGTTATTTCTCCTATAGACAGTAAAGTAAATTTAAAAAAATATTAAGAATATTAAGAGTTGACCTTACCATATATATGCAGTGTTCATTATCAGTAATGATTCATCAGTAAGTCAGAACATACTTTACCCAATCAATAATGAGTGTACAAATGATAGAGGATGCACCAGGAATCATGCAATCCTGTAAGCATCAGGGCTACAAGTGTTAAAAATATCCAACTCACTTTCATGCTGTCATAATTTTTTGGAGGGGGGGGTTGCTTTTAGTACCATCAGGTCTCAGAATATAGAAGATACAACCACTGTCTATTGGTTTCACAAAATGGCCACATATGGTATGCTTATTTCTCAATTGGGTAAGCCATCTTTGCCATTTTTCTGGAGATGCAAATATCTTACCTCAGAGATATGTTTATCTTATCAAGAGAGCATGGAAATCACTCAGAAGGAATAGAGTTCAATCCTACACTTATTTAGTTGGTGGCAATTTGGACAAAAGATGCCTTAACCTGGGTTGGTGATGTTCCAAGAACAGAGGTATTATGGAGGTGGATGCAGTGTGGAACCAGGGAAAGAGAAGAGAGTTATTATATGCACACATAAGTTCAATGATTTGTACATAGTAGTCACACAATTAACCCTAGCTATTATTATTTTTAAATTATGTGCTTCTAAATAAATAAATAAACACATACATGCATACATACATACATACACACATACATGTAAGATTACTGAGACAAATACATTGTAAGATTAGTGCATGGTCATAATAAAACATCTGGGAAATACAGAAAATTACAGATAAGAGAACACAAATGACACATAATCTCATTGCTGCAATCTCATTAATTTCCTTTCTTCTAAGTATATTGTTTAACAAAGTGAAATTACACTGTATTCAACAACTTCATTTGCTGCTTTTTGGTTAACCTTGACGGTAAGAATTTTCATAAGTTAGCAGTAGTCTCCATGAATGTATTTTGAATGGATATTCAAGATTTTGTCATATAGATAACTTGTGATACTTAACAATTCCTCTTGGATGGCATCATTAGTTACTCTTTGGTTATGCTTTAAAAAATCCACACTGAATAAATAACATTCTCATGGCTACTCTTATATTTTTACTTTTTCTTATTTCATTCCAAGTTTCTGCTTTCTTTTATCCCTCTGTTTTGTACTCTTAACTGCTGAATGTTAATGACACCCTTCTCAGTACAATCCCGGGCAGTTGTTTTCAGGTAATTAGCTACATACCAAATGTTGTGTAAATGAGCTCATTTTTACTCATTTCTGTCAGGCTAGGGTGATTCATGAACCACTTTGTGAATATGAAAAGCTGTTCATAAATCAGAGAGTCTTGGGGCAGGGGAGCAAAAAAAGAAAAGGTAATAGTAGTGCAAGAGTAATTAATTGACCTTTGTCAAGCATCCTGTGTCACCTTCAGTCATCTTTACCTTAGATGTCTGGCTGAGTTTAAGACAGACTACTTTTCCCAAATATATCACTATATCCATATAATGGTGGAGTACAAGAGCATCCTTTAAATTTCTATTATGTTTAATATTTCCTAATAACGATTAGCTGAGATCTGTGCTAAGGGGCTGAAAAAAATATGGCTACCTCCTCCAAATCAGAGCATTTTTATTCTCATTATTTTGATCATCGGGAATTTCTGTGGTGGCCTGTGAAGAATTAAAATGATAACTCGGCCTTAAGCAATGAGAAGGGACTTAAAAATTGAAGTCAAAGTCAGATGTTTACCTTGAATGGAAGACTATGACTTGGTAATCAATAAGTGCAGGTTATTTAAACAAGGAGTCAGAATTAGGAGGTAAAGCAAAGTTGTGGATCTTTCACAATTATTTTTTTCTTGGTATATGTTAAGTGAAAATACAGATTTTTGTTTGTTTCTTTCCAGTTTTTGTTTAAATTCTGGTTAGTTAACATATAGGGTAATATTGGTTTCTGGAGTAGAATTTAGTGATTCATCACTTACATATAACATCCAGTGCTAATCATAACAAGGACCCTCCTCTTAAAACTCATCACCAATTTAGCACATCTTCCCACCCTCCTCCCCTCAGCTTGTCTCTATAGTTAAGAGTCTCTATGGTTTGCTTTCCTCTCTTTTCTTCTCCCTTCCTGTTTGTTCATCTGTTTCATTTCTTAAATTTCACATGAGTGAAATCATATGGTATTTGTCTTTCTCTGAATGACTTATTTCACTTAACATAATACACTCTAGCTTCATTCACATTGCACATGGCAAGATTTCATTCTTTTTGATGGCTGAGTAATATTCCATCACACACACACACACACACACACACACACACACACACACACACACACCCGACCTCTTTATCCTTTTGTCAATTGACAATTAATAATTTTTTTGACTTATTTGTAAATATGCTCTGTTGCTTTGCTATATGATGATTTCTCCCAAAACAGAGCTCACACATTTATGAAAGGTAATCAGAATAATCTTGAAATGATAATCCTGATGGAATAAAATAAGGTTCAGCAGTGATACAGCATTAAAATACTACAGTGTCTTAAGACAACGGCTTTAGGTTGAGAAAAATACAAAACAAAGCAAAACCCAAAGTGAATATAAGTAAGACAGGAGTATAAATTGTGCAAAGTTTCCAGCTCCCTATTTCAGTAGAAAAGCAGGGCTTGGGACATCATTCTTTTCCTTTTTAAATACATAATACTCTGTAGCTTCATCCATGTCAAACAAACATAGGGAGAGAGAAAAAAAGGGAGGAAAACCAAGAAACATACTCCAAACTATAGAGACCACATCATGGTTACCAGAGGGGAGGTGGGTGGGGCTATGAGTTAAACAGGTGATGAAATTAAGGAGTGCACTTGTTGTGATGATGTATTGCATGTAAGTATTGAATCACTAAATTTAAACCTGAAACTAATATGACACTGTTAACTAACCACAATTTAAGTAAGAACTTGAAAAAAAATTAAGCTAGTTGAGAGGTGACTGTGTATTCTGAAAGACAAAAATAGAAAGAGGATTTTGTATGTTTCCAAATTAATGATGAAGCATTCCAGATATTGCAGTAATAAAATGTAATAAATAAAATAATAAAGTAAAACACTATTTTTTGTCCCTGTGCTTTTATAAGCATAAATTCCCCAAATGGAGCTACAAAATAAAATAAGGTTTCTTTTCTATTAATTTTATTATAAGCACAATGTTAAAGAGGTAAATTTTGGAGAGTTCAGTATGACCCAGCCATTCTACTTTTAGATGCCTACTCACTTGTACACAAGGAGACAAAAACAGAGTGTTTATCAAGGACTCCTTGTAATAGCAAAAACAGGTAAACAGCCCAACTGTCCAGCAAAGCAAAAGGGATTCACAGCTCTGGTGTATAGGCTGTGGACTACCTGACAGCAGTTAAAATGAATGAACTAGGTCTACATGTATAAATATGGGGATATCTCACATAATGTTGTGTGGGGAAAAAAACAGAAAAATGCCTACAAAAGGCTACATATACAATGGAATATTACTCAGCCATAAGAAAAGAATGAAATACTGCCATTTGCAATGATGGGAATGAAGCTAGAGAGCATTATGCTAAGTGAAATAAGTCAGTCAGAGAAAGACCAATACCCTATGATTTCACTCATATGTGGAAATTAAGAAACAAAACAAATGAGCATAGGGAAAAAAACGAAAGAGAGAGACAAACCAAGAAACGGACTCTTAACTATAGAGAACAGACTGATGGTTAGCAGAGGGGAGGTGGGTGGGAGGGTGGGTTAAATGGGTGATGGGGATTCAGGAGGGCACTTGCTGTGAGGAGCACCAGGTGATGTACGGAAGTGTTGAATCACTATATTGTACACCTGAAACTAATATTACACTGTATGTTACCTAACTGGAATTTAAATAAAAACTTAAAAAAATAAAATTTTATGAGACCAATTTATATGCCTTAGGAAAATACATGTGTGTATGCATGCAGTAAAATAAAAAGAAATGTATACATTGAATTCATAAACAGCAATTTTGGCTTAGTAGTGTCTCAGCAGGGAGAGGTAGGGGAAGGAGAAGTGATAAGATGGGATGGAGATGGAGTTGTAACAGTCTCTGAAAGGGTTTTAACCTTCCCTCCATCTTTTCTTCTCTCTCTGTCTTCCTTCCTTTCTTCCTTCCTCTCCTCCTTTGTCCATGTATCTGAACGGATAAATCTTCAAATAACCCACTTACACTCTTATTTTAAAAGTTTTGAATTAGGTATAATATAGCCGCCTTCCTGTCCCTACCCTAGAATTACCACTAAAAAGGTAAAGGAACACAAAGTTTATCTTTCCTTCACATTTTTTATACCTAATTGGCAATTAGTAGTGGACGATGATTATAATCTTCTGAAATGAGTCCCTTCAGTTAAGAGAGATCTACCAACATACACAGATTTCCTCACATATATATATATATATGATATATCTGTTATATATATCGTATATATTTCCTCATATATTTCTAATCACACTTTGCAATTATACATGTTTGTTTGATTCCTTGTTCCTTGTGTGGCTGCTTGAATAGATGGTAAGTGCCACAAGGGAAATCACCTCTTAACGATTCATTTACTGGCGTCCAATCCAGTGTCTGGCACAGAATTAAGGTATACATTCATGGAATTAATATGCAACTTCAGGAAATACTGAAATCATTACTTCTCTAGAGAAGAGAGAAAAAGACCACTGTGCTGTCTTTGTAATAAGGCTATCAATGTTGCTCGGAATACAGATTGAAAATAAAGATCCATTTCACCCATGCAAATTCAATTTCTTATTAAAAAATCATTTGGGGGCATTTGCTAAGTAAACAGCCAGAGGTTATTGTCAATTGGATAATTTTTAGGGCCATGAAGCTGCTTTGACGCATGCTTAAATTGAGCCTGGGGTCATGGGATGTCTCATCTGTTAGGGTTTTTAGATGCCATGTGAGAGAAGAGTAGGCATAACACTAGTATTTGCATTAAATAATCCAAATGTAGATATAGGTTCGCATACACCCTCTTCCCTTGCTACTGAGAGAACCTACACACAGGGTATCAAGGAATAAAAAGTTGTTTTCCTTTCTAGGAGCAAAATAGGGACTGTCATTACCAAATAGATGAATGGAAGGGGACTTAGTGGTTAATCTGTGTCAGATTTCTCTCTAGTGATTGGTGAGTGGGCCTGGAGCCGGACTTTTCTATGTGAAAAGCAAGAATTTACATGGCATGAGATTTCTGTTTTTAATCATTAAAACATTAAATTTACACCCGTATCATTAGAATGCTAGCTTTGTAGGCAGTTAATAATTAATAATTTGGGTTGGCTGACTGGTTTTTCAATTTAAAAAGTGAAGAAAAATGAAGGAATGTTTAGATAACCTAGAACTGAAGCATATATGGACATAAAGAAGAAACTTAAAAATACCTTATAAAAGGAGTAACATGTTGTTGTTCTTATGTATGTAAATTATGTATAAATAGCATAAGTGCAATTCTAACTATCATCATCATTCTTCATTGAATATTAGCAATGCACATTTACCTCTGTTTATATCCATTTACATTGAAATCCTTAATTGATGGTTATATCTGAAGAAGGCTGTGATTAATTTCTTAAAAGACAAGTGCAATCAAATTACATAATTCACAGAAGTAGTTTTTTAGAGTAGTCCTTCCTTTTTATTTATTTATTTTTTAAATTTATTTTTATTTTTTTAAAGATTTTGTTTATTTATTTGACAGAGATAGAGAGAGAGCACAAGCAGGGGGAGTGGCAGGCAGAGGCAGAGGGAGAAGCCAGCCCTCTGCAGAGCAGGGGGAGCCTGATGTGGGACTCGAACCCAGGACCCTGGGATCATGACCTGAGCCAAAGGCAGTCACTTAACCAACTGAGCCACCCAGGCACCCTAGTCCTTCCTTTTTAAACAAAGGAAGTTTTAGTCGTTGGAAATTCGGAGTAAATAAATGTACATTTCTTCTAGTATACCCTCTCTCACCACCACCTGTCAAACTAAAAAAATAACAAAACAAAAATACTCTAAATATACTTTACTCAGAAAGGATACATGAGCACATACATGGGTTGTGAAGTTAAAATATTTTCTTCTAAACAAGGGAAATTATACATATAGCTTTGCCTATGTTGCATTAAACATAAAGTGATTTCTCTGACCATTAACCTTGAGAATAATAAAATTCATTATGATCATTTTCAGGATTATGGAAACCTGAATGTTCCAGTGAACTCTGGTAATTAATTACTCTGAACAAAAAGACTGTTTTAGCACCTTGACCATTTAAATGAATAAGCAAATGGGGCAGCCCTCTAATCCAACAACTGCATAAATTACTTCAAAAGACACCATAAGAAAATGAAAATGCAAGCCACAAACTGCAGAAAAATATTTGCAAATTATATATCCAATAAAAGATTTGCATCCAGAATATATAGAGAAGCTCTTACAATTCAATAATAACACAAGCCAATATTTCAAAGGTTAGAAGATCTGAATAGACATTTCATCAGAGAAGGCATAAGAATTAGTCCACGGAAAGGTGCCCAACGTCATGAGTTATTAAGAAATGCAAATGAAAACTGCAGCGAGAACCCTATCCACCTCGCAGAATGACCGTAATAAAAAAGATAGTAAGTAAGTACCAGGTACTGGTGAAAATGTTGAAAAAATGGAATCCTCATACATTGCTGGGAATGTAAAAAATGCAGCCACTTTAAAACTCAGTTTGGCAGTTCCTTTAAAAGTTAAACATGCTTGCAGGGCACCTGGGTGGCTCAATCTGTTGAGCGACCAACTCTTGGTTTTGGTTCAGGTCATAATCTCAGAGTCCTAGGATCAATCCCCCCCGCCCCCCAGCCCACCAACTTGCCCAGGGTCTCCAAGCTCAGCTCAGAGTAGGCTTGTCCCTCTCCCTCCCCCTCCCACTCTGCTCCTCCTGCATGTTCCTGGCACTCTCTCTCTCAAATAAATAAATAAAATCTTTAAACAAAACAAAACAAAAACTGCATAAATTGGAACTACGTTTTACTACAGACCATTAGCCTGCTAAGTAAATTCAAAATGCTATACCCAATAAATCTTATTCTTTTTTTTTTTTTTTTTTTTTTTTTTAGTAAGCTCTATGCCCAATGTAGGGCTTGAATTTATGACCTCGAAACCTGAGTCCCACAGTCTACTGAGCCAGCCAGGTGCCCCACCATTAAAACTTACTCTTAAATTCTAATTATTTATTAAGAAAATATTGTGCAGTAAACATATAGAACCTAATTTTGAATATGCCATATACATAATAATTTGAGTTTGAATAACATAATGCTTCATAGTAAAGGAGTCTTGAGTTTCATATATCTTAACATTTTTGAATATAGTTTATTAGTTTAGTATTTATGAATCTTGTACCAATACTCATCAGTAATATTACAGTAAATGGTACATTTGAAAACATTCAGGACTTATAATATTATTTATGTAAACAGAAGGTATTACTAATAGAAGAAAGGGTAAATAACATCTCCCTCTTAAGAGTCATGTCTCAATATTTGACATTCAGATTTCCTACACATAAACTGCTTTATTTAATAGAGAAATTTACATGTTGCATTTAATACTGCAAATAGAAATACAAGAGGGAACAGCATATGCTCTTTGTTTATATTATTTCCCCAAATCTTCACAGTATCCATGTTAGGAATTGTTTTTGGGTGAGAAGAGAAATCTCTTACATTAGAGGAGGAAATCATATTATGACCATAGTTTTGTGTTTTTTTGTTGACTCTGGCCCTGTGGCAAAAGCATAGATCTGAATTTACGAGCACTTTATGTGTATTTGTATCTGTAATTCAAAAAGACCTCTCATTTCGTAGGGAAACCTGGGAAAGATTTTGAAATGAACCAGAAAGATTACTAGATGTCTTGTCTAGTGGTCAGGATTATCTACTTTTCATTTTCTAACAGCTATTTTGCAACTCTGTACACTGTAGAAAAATAAAAACAATGCAAACAATTCTTATCCATTGAAGTGCAATGGTAATTGATTATTGCCCTGTCAATAATCGGTCAATTTTGCCAGTTTGCATCTATTTGCAAATTCTCTTCAGTGTGCTGTGTCTTTTCAGTCTTTTCAGTATAGTTTCCCTTGGATTCTCCTTTTTTTTTTTTTTTGAACTGGATGTAATATCTTACTAGTTCTCTCATTAATTGAGTTGTTGAAATCGTTGACACACGTTTGTTCCATGTTCTTACATGGTTTTTTTTTTATGTCTGAAATGATTGTCCTTTAACAGTTTTGGTGGTAATCTATCAAGATGACTAGTGAATTTACCTAACAGAGCCAGGCAAAATGTGTTACCAGAAAAGGATATCTTCCAAGTGACTTAAGCTCAGTCATATCTTTTTCTTGGCTCTCAGGGGTGAAATATGTATTTACTGATCTATTTTAAGATGAAACTGAAGAATATAACTTTGTTGACTCTGTTTCTCTTTTTATTCCTCCATACTGATTTTTTTGTTTAATTTTTTTTCCTCGTTTGCTTATGGTCAGTATGTTATTCCCCACTGGCGATAGCAATGATTGAGAATTTGCTTTCATGGTCTGATCTTTTAATGATTTCTGTAAATAGGTTAATGGATTATAGAGTTACAGTTCTATACTCTGTTGGATGAGAGACACTGTAGAGTCTGGTTTGTTAGTCTTTTTGTTTGTTTTATCTATTTGTCCATTTAGAGCTCAAGTCAATTAAGAATCTTGTGCCCAGTGCTGTGGAAAGCAGCTGATGGATGTCTGGACCATGAATTTCTGTGTTTCTATATTATTCCTTGATCTGTGGCAGAAGTATAGATCTGAATTTATAAGCATCTTTGTGTCCTTGTATCTATAATTCAGAAGGGCCTTTACCTTTCATTATAGGAGAGTATTAATAAATTAGATTATAAAACCTTTAATATGTCTTGATTGGTTTATTTAGATAAACAAGTGCTAGTCAAGATCAAATATTCCTAAATTACTAGAAAATAAGGAAAACTATAATTCTAATATTTTAAATGTTCTAGCCTTAAAATAATTTTTTTATAGAAGCTAACACAGAGATATTTTAAGGATCTAAGTTCACCTAATTAAGTTAAATATTTGGTCAATGGACTTTAACTCAATAATTTTGGTTTAATATAAAACAGCTATGCCTTTTCTGTTTTATTAATATAAAGTACAATGCAAGCATACATTTTATTCTACTCTTGTTTGCTTTCCTTAAACTTATACAAGTTTACTCACAAATAAGCTAACTTTCATATTATATAATATTTAAGATTATGAAAAATATAAATTTGTGTTCAAATAAATTGAATCATTATTTTGACAAACTTTATTTCAACAACAATTATGTTTCATAATATGTCAGCATGAAGATAATTTTCATGATATCAGGCTTAAAGTCTTGGACTGATATTAAGTTGAGTTAATTAATGGATAATCATTACTGATAGTTTCTAAGTAAATAAAATCCTTAAACATTAATTACTGAGCATAATTTTAAATTTATATACTTTTACTTCTTACTTTTTTATGCTATGGACTGGCCATAGCTTTGACAAAAAGTTTAATGAAAGTGTTTATTTTTGCCACTTTAAAAAGATATTAGAAGGATGTATATATCTGTATAAAGTTGTGCTATGTGTGTTCATGAACTCTGCTAGTCTCCTGAAATACTTATGTTAGATAGATAGTTTTCAATTTTCCATACCCTAGTTGTTTGTTTGTTGTTTTTTTTTTATAAAATACACGTTTATTTCCTTGGTTAAAAGTTATAATTAATAGGACTAGCTAAGACTATTCTAGGAGTAATAGTGACAAAGAAATACACCTGTATTTGTGTCTTCATTATTCAAGAAAAAAAGGGTAGTTTTAGCCGAAGGCCTCAAGTGGTTCTCAAATTTTTTGGTCTCCTGATACATTTATACTTTAAATCTCAATATTTACCACATTTGAAATTAAAACTGAGAAAAAATTTAATACATAGTTATTGATTCATTTTAAGAGAGCAGTGATGAATGCATTGCTTGATAACATATTAGTGTTATTATAAAAATAGTTCTGACTACACAGACCCCTTGATAAAGAAGCATTGTGCTAAAATGAGGAGTATGTATGTTCCAAAAAGCATGATAAAGAACAAACTTGGAAAGTGAATTTTATTGCCTTGATTTATAATAACTGAATCTGACAATAAGCTATGAAATGTGTTAAAATTTTAGCAAAGTTCGACTAATGTAGATGAGTTTGCTTATTGATTTACTGATTAATGCCTTTTCCTACAATGTGAAGATTATTCTTTATCTTCTATGTAATTGGCTACTTAGATAGCAAACATTTATCTTGTATTTTTCTGTGCTCTGTATTTATTTTAATACGTCCTTGATTATTTAAGAAGAAGAAAAAAAAAGCTAAATCTGGCACCGATGACCCTATCTTAATCAAATGTCCCAGAGTGCCTGGATGGTTCAGTTGGTTAAGCGTTCAACTCTTGATTTTTTTGGCTCAGGTCATGATCTTAGGATCTTGAGATCAAGCCCCATGTCAGGCGCAGCGCTCAGCGGCGAGTCTGCTTGAGATTCTCCCTCTCCCCACTCCAAAAGAAGTAAATATATAAAATCTTTTAAAAAATGTTCAAATCTCTGACAACTCCTTTGATTTGCCATTCTTAACTCAGATCATATATATCTACATCCATATCTACACCTACACCTCCGTCTATTGTATCTTTTACATGTAAAACTATCTGTTGGTTTTCACAGAGGGCCCCCGAAAAAAATCACGAAGTAGTTTTGTAAGAATTGCATGTGAACAGCTGTCAAGTAAGAAGATGTGCTTATTCTGCCCCCAATTAAATTTGTATCGATAAAATGTTATTAATATAATATTTCAGAAAGTGTAGGCTTTATGGAAAGTCTCTGGAAATTTCTCAGTCTCCTTGTTTTCCACCACATATATGAACCTTAGCAAAAACACTGGTCGAAACTCTTACCAAATAGCTCTCTATTTCCTATTTTTTCCTATTTTTATTAGAGTCCTGATGGTGCTTTACCTGAAGATATTATGCAACAACAGTATAGAATTTTCAGTCATAATTTCGTTATTATTTGAAGTGTTTACTTTCCCACAATCTCATTTCATTATTATGAATCTAGCATTTTTTTAGGTCCTATTCTGGCCCCACATGTGCTATTGAGATCTACTCCTAGACAAAACTGCAAAGTAGAGATGACAATGTTTTAGCATTTCTCACTGCATTTGGGGGCCATATATCTCATCTGCTAGATCTTGTTAATCTCAGCACAATTTAGTTCTGGTCCCTGAGTCCCATTCCCTGAGCCCCATTCCCTGAACCCCATCTCTGGGGCCCATTCTTGAGTCCCATTCTCTGAGCCTCATTCCCTGAACCCCATCTCTGGGTCCCATTCTTGAGTCCCATTCCCTGAGCCCCATTCCCTGAACCCCATCTCTGGGTCCCATTCTTGAGTCCCATTCTCTGAGCCTCATTCCCTGAGTCCCATTCCCTGAAGTTCCTTTCCCTGAGTTCCACCTCCTGAAGGCAATCAATATTCACTGCTATCTCATTTCTTCTTCTGGGTAGTACAAAACTATAAAATAGTTTGAATGTGGGGGTCTATAAAAGCTCCACGGCTAGAAATAATTGAGGCAGTGGTAGGGTCAGGTTTTTGGATTGTTTGTGTCTTGTTATGATTTAACTTACTTAGCTCTTTGAACAGCCATGGATTTTATTTGTATTTCTTGAGTAGAACATGTGTGGGGCCAGAACTGGGGCTTTTGGGTGTTACTAATGCGTGGCCAGAATCGGGGTTGTCATAGTCATCTGTTGATGACCAAGACTTTGATCTTTCCATATTTCTGTCTGTAAGTAAACATTCTTGTTTGTTCCATCATATTTTTCTATTTATTTTTTCTTTGGTTTGTCATACATATTATTAATTTATTGTCCATATTAAGCACATTTTATGAACTCTGCCTATGTTTCACAAATTACTTCCTTACTATCTATACTTAATTGTCCTGTGAGTTTTACCCATACCTTATAAACTAATGGTTTCCTTATTACTTATGCTCAACACTTTTTATGAGTTTCATCTATATTGTTTGTTTTCTTATCTTTATAGTATAATTGAATACAGTATATGCAGATTATATCAGGGAATTTAAACAATTCTGATTCAGCCAGAGTACAGGGGCCTTGCCAAACAAGGGTGAGAGATAAATATAAAGAGGGCTTCGTGTGGAAACATGGACTTTATTTTGCAGGCAATGGAGAATTACTGAAGGGTGTAAGCAGAAATATAATTTTACTGGAAATTTTTTTTATATATGTATGTAAATAAATAAAATGAGAGTAATATACAATAAATTCCCAATGAGTGTATCAAATAAGATGATGCATGCACTTCAAGGAAGGCAAAATGATGTCCCTCTAGGGTAGGCTTCAAGGAAAATGCAACGTCTATGTTAGTCTGTGAAGGAAGGGAGTGACTGGTTGAGGATGGAAACTATCTAGGCTGAGAGAAGGGCATTAATAAATGGACCTTTTTCCTGAGCCTTATATGGGCATATTCAATAGGTCAAACAACAAGATTATCCTCTGTATTTCATAAAAAAGGTTTTCATGGATTTAATAACTGATTTTGACTCTTTTCTAGTAATTACAAGGGTTCATTCCAGTTGTTCATTTGTAATTTAGCTCAGGCACAAAATTAAATCATGTATGGTGTAAAATCAAGTAATGACTAAGACTAGTTGATTTATTTCTTCCTTTTCTCCTAGCAAATGAATCTCAGTGCAAAGTACTATTTTCACGGAAGTAAAAGAAAACTATTTGGGGGGCTGGGAGGGTGAAATTTGTACCTCCAAAGAAATCAAACAATTATTAACTATGTACTAGGCATGTTATGATGCTGCACATCTCATTTAATCCTCACAAACAGCCTAAAAGGTAGGTATTTCGGACATCAAGAATTCAGGATGAAAATATACAGTGAACTGGCTCAGGTCACATAGTTGGGAAATGCTAGAATAGTGATTTGGACTTAGGCAGTCTAAAGTGAGAGTCTAGCCCGGAATTACTGTGCAAGCCAACTTTCCTCTGGTGAGGGAAATGAAGAGAAAGTGAGGATGTCTAAGAAAGTAATATTTGGTACCTAGATAGTATATACTTTTTTTAAAAATAGTATATACTTTGGATAAACTAAAAGAGAAAAGTAGAATTAACCAGATGCTTATAAGTCAGTTGTGAAATAATCTATCATATACTATATATGGAAATGTACCCATTAATTTTAAAATCATTTTAGTGAGTTCTCAGTCAATTAAAAACATCGTTGTCTAAATAAAAACTAAAACCTCAGTTACAATCATGTTGGGAAGCTACACATAGTAAACATGAAACTCTGATGGGAATGTGATCTGGAGAAAAATAAGCTTTATCTTTCCAAGAACTGGGGACCATATACCCTTCATGAAAGTCAAAGGTCTCTGGTAGTAGTGAGCATTGCACACTAGCCAGCTACAACCCTTATGCTGTGCACATTCCCAAGTTTTACTATACATCATTCATTTCCATAATCTCAATTAAGAAAATTAGGCCTGTTTTATTTCAGAAACTAAAATGAAATCTTCTCTGTAGCTATTCTCAGATTGTGTTGGAAACTTTATAAGACATTCTTAGAAAGAGGCAGACCTACTTACACATGCTGATGGTAGAGACCCTTATGTCACAGGATATTGACTTCCAACCTCTGTTGTTCATTCTAAAGTGTTACCACCTGACTCATTTTAGAAAGTGCCATTTTGTTACATTTTTTGGTTAAGTATTTTTGAAGTCTCTTTTCTTTGTTACAGGATTAAAGTTTTATTTCGCCTCTGTGAGCAGTCTGCTCTGAGAACACTTTGCTTAATTATGAGACTATTTGTTTTGTGCTTTTACAGTCCAATCTTTAGGGCATTTAGTTTCAAAGAACTGACAAGATACAAGAGGAAACACCAAGCATGGTTGCCCTTTCTCTTTGGTTATAGCATCTTGACAAGAGAACATAGCTAGGAAACCACTTTAGCGCTGGTCTTTAGAATTTCTTAGAAAAAGGAATCTTAATGCTGCCTGAAAAGTTAATATAAATAACCAGAATTATATAATACAAACCCTATTAAGAGAAAAGGGAAAATAATTTTCTCCTTAGAAGAAGGGAAATAAAAATTACAGATATTATTGCCTACATAGTGGGGTGTTGAGAACTAGTATGAATTTTGTGGGTTGAACATCATTAGACATGACTAATGTGTAGGAGACAACACCACTGAACTGAAGTTCATAAAGATATGCATTGGGTGCAGAGTTCAGTTAATAAGAAAACATAAATAAATAAGAAAAAAATATCTGGCCACAATAAAAGATAAGGAGTTTGTATAATATGGTGCCATTCAGAAGTTGCATCTCCTTTTCTAATTTTTTACTCTTTTAATTGATTCCTGGGCTTTGCCCCTTATTCATAATCACTAAGGTCTGCTGCATAACTGTCTTCTTGTCATAGGCTCTGCCATCAACCTCAATGTTTTTCATGTTCAGATATGTATTAGTTTTCTATTGCTGCTGTAACAAATTGCCATGAACTTAGTGGCTTAAAACAATACACATTTGTTATCTTATAGTTCTGGAGTCCAGAAATCTAAAATAAAGTTGTTGATAGAGCTGTATTTCTTCTGTAGGCTTCAAAGAAGAATCTGTTCTCTTGATTTTTCTAGCCTCTAGAGAAATCATATATTTTTTGGCTCATGACACTTCCTTGTATTACTCTGACCTCTGCTTCCATAGTCATATCTCCTATTCTTAACCTCCTGCCTCCCTTACCAGGACACTTGTGATTACATTGAGCCCATATGAATAATAGGTTAATAGTCCCATATTTTTATTTAAATATATATATATGTATGTATTTAAATATGTATATATGTATATATATGTATATATATATATATATACACACACACACTCCCTTTTGGCAGGTAAGTTAACTTATTCATAGGTTATAGGGACTAAGGCATGGGTATCTTTGGGAAAGTTATAATTCAGGCTGCCA
Source organism: Callorhinus ursinus (assembly GCF_003265705.2). Taxonomy (NCBI): domain Eukaryota; kingdom Metazoa; phylum Chordata; class Mammalia; order Carnivora; family Otariidae; genus Callorhinus; species Callorhinus ursinus. The sequence continues at coordinate 38,981,257 of NW_027397066.1, read as the reverse complement.
CAAGATGCATGACTTTCTAATCCTTCAGCTTCATCTTTTTTTTTTTTTTAAGATTTTATTTATTTATTTGACAGAGAGAGGGAGAGAAAGAGAGAGCACAAGCAGGGGGAGCACAGGGAGAAGCAGGCTCCCCGCTGAGCAGGGAGCCTGACTCGGGGCTCCATCCCAGGACCCTGGGATCATGACCTGAGCCAAAGGCAGCCGCTTAACCCACTTAGCCACCCAGGCACCCTGAGAACCTTTTAAATAATAATTGCTAGCTGTTATGGAGCATTTATTATAATATAAGCCTGACACTGTTTTAAGTACTCTATGTGGCTTATTTCATTTAGTTTCAAATAATCTTCAAGTTAGGTGTTATTGTCGCCTTATTTCATAGATGAAGGAACTGATGAACTTGCTCAAATCACACACTAAGTTGCCAAGCCAGGATTTGAACCCAAGAGATATGGTCCTAGAATCCAGGTTTTTAAATACTATGCCGAGATACATTCCATATAAATGTCCTAAATATCATCCCTCCTCCACTCTCTTCTTACTGGATCAAATGCAAATGTGGTCAAAAAGCAGAAAGAGTTATAGAGAGACTGGTCTTATTACCCTCATTGAGTTGCTGAACCAATGTCCACAGCCATATACCTTTGCACTTCATAGTGTGAGAAATTTAGACCTCATTCAATTTTTCTGTATCTCGCAAGCAGAATGCATCCTAACTGATTGACTGATTCCATCACAGGGAAGAACACTAATCTGGTGTGAGCAACTTGAAAATCCATCTTATTCTTAGATCAAACACTGAAGGACAATGCAGCACAATTGTCCAGGATAGTTTCACTGCAAATTCCTGGTCACCAACCTCAGTCAGGCTCTGAATCCAACTCCCTATTCCTTTTAATTATCTTTCGTGAACTCTCTCTCCCATTAAACTCAAGCACTATTCCAAATCTTTTTTATTCTTCTTAAGTTCCCTAGGTAATAACAACCACACATGGGACATTGCCTAGTAGATAACCTCAACAAGAAGAGTGATTCCTCTTTCCATCACCTACAGTGCTTGCATATCCAACCTCAGCCTTCTGTTTGAGGTAAAATCCTCAACTGTTCCCACAGCCCTATCCCCTTCCACCAATGTCAGAATCTTAATCAGTCAATTACTTATCCTAGGTTTTATACCTTCTATTAGCCCTTTTCTGAAGCAGCTCCTTCATTATAGTGCATAAACATGTTCCAAGCTTTGCAATACAAACAGACACACAAATAAAGAGAAACTCCACATAACAATAACAATATTCTTCTCTTGGCCATGTGTCCTGCTCTAGCTACTCCTCTTTTTCCTTCCCTTCTTGGGAGTGTTTACATGCTTCTCCTAGCACATAGCTCAATCATTGCACTTAGTCTTTTGCTGACTATCATACAACCAAATCCAATGGCCACCCTTCAGTTCTTACCTTATGATTGTCTCTGAAGCCAGGACATAGTTCACTCTGTTTCTTAAACTCTCAGGTATCTCTCTCTCTCTTTTTTTTAAGTAGACTCTACACCCAATGTGGGGCTTGAACTCATGATCCTGAGATCAAGAGTTGCATGCTCTATCGACTGAGCCTGCCAGGCACCCCATAAAACTCTCAGGTCCCTTGGTTTCCAATCTACCACTCTCTTGATTTCCTCCCTTTCCCCATTTCTTCCTATTCAATGGACTCACTCTGTTTTCTTTATCCTTTAGATGATGTCATTTCCCTCAGTATCTTCTTTGGTCTACTTCTTTTTCCTATATAAATCTGTTCTCTAGGTAATGGTGGATTCAGTTCTGTACTTGCTCTTCCCTGCGATGCATTTGGTTATTCTTCCTGACTGCTAGCTATATTGACCACAGTGGCCACAATCCCACCTCTAGATGCTTGGCTGTGGACCTGCAGAACTGATAGCTTGGCAGAGGTAATATATGCCAATAGACTTTTTCACCAGCTCCTGTTCATTGTCCCACACTGGCTGTTGAAAGTATGCTTTTCCAGATCCCCTTGTAATTTCCAACTTGTCTCCTCACAGTAGTGTTTCAGGAGACCTCATCAGAGACTTTGATGCTCAAGCGTCCCCATCTGGACTCTAACTTTCACAGGTTCTCCCCCAAATGAGTAAGTTTTTATTCCTTTATTCCTTTAATAAATCCCTTATTCTCAAATACTCATGATAACCCTCTTTCTACTCTGACACCACCGTCTACCTGGATATTTATGTGAGAGAGAAACAGGCTTTGCTTTTTTTTAAGGCAGTGTGCTTTTGAGTTTCTGTGATACACAAATCTAATCTGAATCTTTACTAACTCAGAGAGGATCATTAAGAGTTCTATTTTGGACGTATTGATTTTGAGATGCCTATCGGCATTGAAGCAGAAGTTTTTTTTATTTATTTATTTATTTTTTATTTTTTATTTTTTTTTTTTAAAGATTGTATTCATTTATTCATGAGAGAGACAGAGGGAGAGAGAAGCAGAGGGAGAAGCAGGCTCCCAAGGAGCAGGGAGCCCGATGCGGGACTCGATCCCAGGACCCTGGGATCATGACCTGAGCCGAAGGCAGACGCTTAACCATCTGAGCCACCCAGGCGCCCACGAAGCAGAAGTTTTAAATAAGCAGGTGACTCATCAAATCTGGAGCTCAGGAAGAGGTCAGGGTTAGTAATAGAAATTTGGGAATGACCAGAAATTTGGGAAATAGATGATATGTCAAACCACAGAACCAGTTGTAAAATGAGAACAATGCTTAGGACTGGAGGGAGATCCAACATTCACATATCTGGCAGAGGATGAAGAATAAGTAAAGAAAATTGAGAAGCGATCAGTCAGTTAGGAAGGCATGATTAAGGGTTTGAGAGTGTCACATCCTTAGATCAAGAGAATATAATGTTTTCAAGAAAGAATATGAGTCAAATTCTCCTGAGAGGTCTAGTAAGATGAAGACTGATCGTTTTCCACTGAAATTAACAAGATGGATGTTCACTGATCACCTGACAAATGGAATGATGGGGAAGATATCCTGAAGAAGTGGAGGCAACTTTGCCTTTTAGTGACTTTGACTATTAGATATGGGGTGCTAGTTGGAGTGTGCCAGGGGTCAAAAAGTATAATACAGCATGTTTGTGTGCTGCAAGTCATAGTCTAATAGAAAAAGAGAATTGTAGGAACAAAGTCCCTGAGTAGTCAGGGGGGATGGGAGCCAGTGCATGGAGTCCTTGGTCTTAGATGACTGAAACTGACACTGTTCATCCATTGTAACTAAAGAGTGTCATTCTAAGTGGGGATATTTTCAGAGGCTTGGTAGATTTGCTGGTGGATAAATGTAGTTCTCTTCTGATTATTCCTTTTCTTAAAGAAGTAAAGGCAAGAACAATTGCTGTAAGTGGAGTGGGGATTAAAGACTTGAGGAGTTAGGAAAAGGTGTGAAATAGTAGTCTCAGAGCATTGGAGAGTCAGTTGTTTAAGAAAATGTAATAAGATTGCTGGACAGTGCTGAGGACTTCTTACAGTTTGGATATAAATTCATAATTTATCACTGTTAGGTTTTTTTCTCTTAATCATGTTCCTCCATTCACACAGGCATAAGGCAATTATATTTAATTAGGGTTGGAAATTTTCTAGGCAAATATTATATGACAGGAATAAGGGAGTTGCATATATCTGTAAATGAATGATCACAGTGATGGAAAAGGGATTCTAAGCTCAGAAAGGAGGGAATTGAGCTCATTGTTGGAAGGAAGGGTCAATGGATTTGAAGGTCGATGGGACTGAAATATTACTGAAAGGTTTTTGGAAAGCTCAGAGGAATTAGAGAGATATGAAGCAACAGATTCTGAGCTAGCAGAGAGAAAGTGTTGATGCCTCTCAGAAGCCCTCTCAGGTTGTTGCAACTAAAAGGGCACACCTTATTAGCTGTTTCTTGGTATAGCTGCCCGTGTTTCCCAAACTACAGTTGTCTGCATCCTGTCTGCACAATTTTTATCATATAATAAAATAATAATGATAATGTGTATTATTTGTTATATGCAGTACTGTTCTAAGCATTAAATAATTTAATCCTCACAATAACACTATGAGGTAGATATTATTATTATATCCATTTTACAGATAAAATAACTGAGGCATAGAGAGATTAAAGAACTTACCTAAACTCACTTGATCCCAGAGAAGCTGGCTTTAATTGTCTGTCTTAACCAGTATACAAATGTTACCGTGTTGTAATTTTCTCATTATTTTCTTTCAATAGACTCATAATATTAATACATTTAAAAAATTCATACCATTGCTATGAATAAAATTGATTTATTGTAAATCATGAAAGATAAGTATGAGGTGATCATAGTAAAAGTAAAATGGTATTTTAAAATTCTAGTTAGTCATTGCTGCCTGCCAGAGGCTCGGAGAGAGTGGCTTCCTCTGTTTCAAAGATTAGCAGTTATTGGAAGGGGATGAAAGATTTTGAAATGGACCAAAAAGGACCCTTCTGTGTTACTTTAGCTTTTCGTTGTTCTTTGAGTTATTTTACAACTTGATACGTTGTAGAAAATGATGATAATGTGAATGATTCTTATCCATTGAAAGACAAATTCATTGTGTCAAGTGAATTAAAATTGATTATTGCCCCGTGGATAGACCCATTTTGCATCTATTTGTAATTTCATCTCAGTATTCTCTATTGACTATGTGTGCGGGACCCTATGAATCTTCCTTTGATCTGGTTGCAAAATCTTACTGGTTCCCTTATTGATCAATGAGTTAAATTCTTCACATGTGCTCATACTATATTGGTATGAAAGTCAAAATTTTACTTGAAAAAATGTATCCTTTAACACACCCTAAATGTTTTTCTTTCTTTTGTAATCAGAAGGATGGGTAAGATTTGCAAAGAGAGTAATGTCCTCACTGTGTGATTCAATACTATTTAATAACATTATTATCTAATGTTTATTAGAATTCACTCTCAGGGTGAAAGTTGACCAGTGTACCACTACTATAAGCGTCTCACACTTTGACAACATTGAACTAGATTATTGTTTCTCAGGCATGGCTGCTCTTCCCAGTCACTTGTGGAAGTTAAAAGCTGTGGTTACAACGACAATTATACATAGTTGTGATCTTCAAGAACATATAGTTGAAAAGATGAAAGACAAGTAAACATTGGTTAAAAGGTATATATGTGCTAGGATGCATAAGGGGCTTGTAATCTTCTAGAAGGGGACTCAACCCAGGTTGATGGGTGGTGGGAAGAACTTCTAGGAGAGGGCTAGAGGTGGGACAAGGAACAGTGAGGCAGGCACTGGTGGACGTGTCCTAAGAGAAAGCAGAGGGCCCTGTGTCAAAGGTTTAGAGCCACAAGAGGATATGTGCTTTTAGAGAGCAGGGCAGCATGATTGGAAAATGAATTTCAATGTAGCATTTAGAGATGGGGTTGGGAGGTGGCTGAAATTGTTCTTCACCACCATGGCTTTCAAACTTTTTCTTAATTTCACTTTCCAACAAGAAATACATTCACAGCCACTCTGAAAAACAGTATGGCGGTTCCTCAAGATGTTAAGAATAGAGCTACCTTATGATCCAGCAATTGCACTACTAGATATTTACCCCAAAGACACAGATGTAGTGAAAAGAGGGGCACATGCACCCCAATGTTCATAGCAGCAATGTCCACAATAGCCAAACTGTGGAAGGAGCCAAGATGCCCTTCAATAGATGAATGAATAAAGAAGATGTGGTCCATATATACAATGGAATATTACTAAGCCATCAGAAAAGATGATTACCCACCATTTGCATTGACATGGATGGAACTGGAGGGGATTATGCCAAATGGAATAAGTAAAGCAGAGAAAGACAATTATCATACAGTTTCATTCATATGTGGAACATAAGCAATAGCATAGAGGACCATAGGGGAAGGGAGGGAAATCGGAAGGGAGATGAACCAGGAGAGACTATGGGTCCCAGGAAACAAACTGAGGGTTTCAGAGGAGGGATGTGGGGGGGGGTAACAGGGTGATGGGTATTAAGGAGGGCACATGTTGTGATGAGCACTGGGTGTTATATGTAACTAATGAATCATTGAACACTACATCAAAACTAATGATGTGGGGCGGAGCAAGATGGTGGAGGAGTAGGAGACCTGTATTTCGTCTGGTCTCAGGAATTCAGCTGGATAGGGATCAAACCGTTCTGAACACCTACGAACTCAACAGGAGATCAAAGTAAAGAATAGCAACAACTCTCTGAACAGAGAAGCAACCACTTACTGGAAGGTAGGACGTGCGGAGAAGTGAATCCGAGGCGATATTCAGGAGGATAGATGGCGGGGGCAGGGGAGGAGGCCTCCGTTGGCCGCTTCTGGCAAGTGATAGAGCCGCGGAGCACAAAATCGGAACTTTTAGAAGCCGGCTCCGCTGAGGGACGTCGCTCCAGTGGCTAAGCAGGGGGTTGAACCCTCGCAGGACAGTATAGTCTCAGGACCCTTGGGGTCACAGAAAGACCGGGGGTGTCTGAGTGCAGCAGAGCTCCCAGGTATCAGAGCAGGGAAGTCGGCTGCAGAGACGGAGCCGAGTAGTGGGCTCTCAGCTCGGGGTTGCCATAAACTGTGATCGGCGACATAGTCGGGCCACTGCTCCTCCAGCAGGGACCCAACAAGCGGCAGATCCAGGGAGACTCCCCTTCTTCCCTCAGGAGGAGCAGCGCGGGAGTGCCCTGCAGGGATCAGCTGGGTTTGGAGACTCCACACGGGGTCGGGTGCCAGAGATAGTAATGCTCGGTCACAGGCCGGGTGAGCACGGAGTGCGGCCGGAGACCGGGGAGACGGGAGTGATTGACTGCTTTTCTCTGGGGGCGCACTGAGGAGCGGGGCCCCAAGTTCTCGGCTCCTCTGGGGCGGAGATTGGGAGGCCGCCATTTTCACTCTGGTCCTCCAAAGCTGTACGGAAATCTTGCAGGGAAAAAAAGCTCCCGAGAGCAAACCCGAGCAAGATTACTTAGCCCTACCGACAAGGGCGGGGCAATTCTGCCTCCGGCAAAGACATTTGGGAACCACGGCAACAGGCCCCTCCCCCAGAAGATCAGCAAGAACAGCCAGCCAAGACCAACTTTACCGATCAATGAGAACGGCAGAACTCCAGTGCTAGGGGAATACTGCACATAGAATTCATAGCTTTTTTACCATGATTCCTTAGTCTTTCAAAGTTAATTTTTTTAAATGTATTTTTTTTTAATTTTTCTTTTTCCCTTTTTCAACCAACTTCTTATCAATCCCTTTTTTAAAAAATCATTTTTATTTTTCATTTTTAGAATCATATTCTATCCCTTCATAGTAGTTACCCTTATTTTTGGCATATATATATATAAGTTGTTCTCTCTTTAAAATTTTGAGATACAGTTTCTTCTAACAGATCAAAATATACCCTAAATCTCTAGTGTATGGCTTTGTTCTAGTCTCCTGCATGATCATATTCTCTCCCCCTTCCTTTCTTTCTTTCTTTTTTTTAAAAGCCTCTTTTTTCTTTTTTCAAACAACTTATCAATTCCTTTTATAAAATTTTTTATAATTTTCATCTTTACAGTCATATTCCATCCCTTCATCGTATCAACCCTTATTGTGTACATATATAAGTCTTTCTTTAAAATTTTGGGAGGCACTTTCTTCTAACAGACCAAAATACACCCCAAATCTAGTGTGTGGCACTGATCTATGCACCAGCCTGTTCATATTTGATCATATTCTGCTTTTTTTTGTTTTGTTCTATTTTTGTTTGTTTTTATCATTTTCTTTTTCTTTTTCTTTTTTTCTCTTTCTTTCCCTTTCTTTTGCCCTGGTTTCAGGTCTTTTCTGATTTGTTTAGAGTATATTTTCTGGCGATGTTGTTACTCTCTTAGCATTTTGTTCTCTCATTCATCTATTCTCCTCCGGACAAAATGACAAGATGGAAAAAATCACCTCAACAGAAAGAACAAGAGGTAGTACCATCTGCCAGGGACCTACTCAATACAGATATTAGTACGATGTTGGACCTAGAGTTCAGAATCGTGATTGTAAAGATACTAGCTGGGCTTGAAAAAAAGCATGGAAGTTATTAGAGAAACCCTTTCTGGAGAAATAAAAGAACTAAAATCTAACCAAGTTGAAATCAAAAAGGCTAGTAATGAGGTGCAGTCAAAAATGGGGGAACTAACTGCTAGGATAAATGAGGCAGAAGAGAGAATCAGTGATATAGAAGACTAAATGATAGAAAATAAAGAAGCTGAGAAAAAGAGAGATAAACAACTACTGGATCAAGAGCAGAATTAGAGAGATAAGCGATACCATAAGACAAAACAACATTAGAATAATTGGGATCCCAGAAGAAGAAGAAAGAGAGAGAAGGGCAGAAGGTATATTGGAGCAAATTATAACAGAGAACTTCCCTAATGTGGGGAAGGAAAAAGGCATCAAAATCCCCTCTCAAAATCAATATAAATAGGTCAACACCCTGACATCTAATAGTAAAACGTACAAGTCTCAGAGACAAAGAGAAAATCCTGAAAGCAGCCCGGCACAAGAGATATGTAACCTATAATGGTAGAAACATTAGATTGACAACAGACCTATCCGCAGAGACCTGGCAGGCCAGAAAGGACTGGCATGATATATTCAGAGCACTAAATGAGAAAAATATGCAGCCAAGAATACTATATCCAGGTAGGCTGTCATTGAAAATAGAAGGAGAGATAAAAAGCTTCCAGGACAAACAAAAACTAAAGGAATTTGCAAACACGCAACCAGCCCTACAAGAAATCTTGAAAGGGGTCCTCTAAGCAAAGAGAGAGCCTAAACGCAGCAAAGATCAGAAAGAAACACAGACAATATACAGTAACAGTCACCTTACAGGCAATACAATGGCACTAAATTCATACCTTTCCATAGTTACCCTGAATGTAAATGGGCTCAATGCCCCAATCAAAAGACACAGGCTATCAGATTGGATTAAAAAACAAGACTCATAAATACGCTCTCTGCAAGAGACTCATTTTAGACCCAAAGACACCCCCAGATTGAAAGTGAGGGGGTGGGAAACCATTTACCATGCTAATGGACATCGAAAGAAAGCTGGGGTGGCAATCCTTATATCAGACAAATTAGATTTTAAACCAAAGACTGTAATAAGAGATGAGGAAGGACACTATATCCTACTTAAAGGGTCTATCCGACAAGAAGATTTAACAATTGTAAATATCTATGCCCCTAACATGGGAGCTGCCAATTATATAATTAATATAATTAATAACAAAAGCAAAGAAACACATTGACAACAATACAATAATAGTGGGGGACTTTAACAGCCCCCTCACTGAAATGGACAGATCATCTAAACAAAAGAGCAACAAGGAAATAAAGACTTTAAATGACACACTGGACCAAATGGACTTCACAGACATATTCAGAACATTCCATTCCAAAGCAACAGAAAACACATTCTTCTCTAGTGCCCATGGAACATTCTCCCAAATAGATCACATCCTAGGTCAAAAATCAGGTCTCAACTGGTACCAAAAGATTGGGATTTTTCCCTGCATATTTTCAGACCACAATGCTTTGAAACTAGAACTCAATCACAAGAGGAAAGTCGGAGAGAAATACATGGAGGGTGAAGAGCATCCTACTAAAGAATGAATGGGTCAACCAGGAAATTAAAGAAGAATTAAAAAAAATCATGGAAACAAATAAAAATGAAAACACAACTGTCCAAAATCTTTGGGATACAGCAAAGGCAGTCCTAAGAGGAAAGTATATAGCAATACAAGCCTTTCTCAAGAAACAAGAAAGGTCTCAAATACACAACCTAACCCTACACTTAAAGGAGTGAGAGAAAAAACAGCAAATAAAGTCTAAACCCAGCAGAAGAGAAATAATAAAGATCAGAGCAGAAATCAATGAAATAGAAACCAAAAGAACAGTAGAACAGATCAACGAAACTAGGAGCTGGTTCTTTGAAAGAATTAACAAGATTGATAAACGCCTGGCCAGACTTACCAAAAAGAAAAGAGAAATGACCCAAATCAACAAAATCATGAAATGATAGAGGAGAGATCACAACCAACACCAAAGAAATACAAACAATTATAAGAACATATTAGGAGCGACTCTATGCCAGCAAATTAGATAACCTGGAATAAATGGATGCATTCCTAGAGACGTATCAACTACCAAAACTGAACCAGGAAGAAATAGAAAACCTGAACAGACGTATAACCACTAAAGAAATTGAAGCAGTCATCAAAAATCTCCCAACAAAGAGCCCAGGGCCAGATGGCTTCCCAGGGGAATTCTATCAGACATTTAAAGAAGAATTAATACCTATTCTCCTGAAACTGTTCCAAAAAATAGAAATGGAAGGAAAACTTCCAAACTTGTTTTATGAGGCCACCATTACCTTGATCCCCAAACCAGACAAAGACCCCATCAAAAAGGAGAATTACAGATTAATATCCTTGATGAACATGGAGGCAAAAATTCTCACCAAAATACTAGCCAATAGGATCCAACAGTACATTAAAAGGATTATTCACCACGACCAAGTGGGATTTATCCCTGGGCTGCAAGCCTGGTTCAACATCCGCAAATCAATCAACGTGATACAATACATTAACAAAAGAAAGAACAAGAATCATATGATCCTCTCAATAGATGCAGAAAAAGCATTTGACAAAGTACAGCATCCTTTCTTGATCAAAACTCTTCAGAATATAGGGATAGAGGGTACATACCTCAATATCATAAAAGCTGTCTATGAAAACCTAGAGCGAATATCATTCTCAATGGGGAAAGCCTGAGAGCTTTGCCCCTAAGGTCAGGAACGCGGCAGGGATGTCCACTCTCACCACTGCTCTTCAACATAGTAATAGAAGTCCTAGCCACAGCAATCAGACAACAAAAAGAAATCAAAGGCATCCAAATCGGCAAAGAGGAAGTCAAACTCTCACTCTTTGCAGATGATATGATACTTTATGTGGAAAACCCAAAAGACTCCACCCCAAAACTGCTAGAACTCATACAGGAATTCAGTCAAGTAGCAGGCTATAAAATCAATGCACAGAAATCAGTGGCATTCCTATACACCAACAACAAGACAGAAGAGAGACAAATCAAGGAGTCGATCCCATTCACAATTGCACCAAAACCATTAGATACCTAGGAATAAATTTAACCAAAGAGGCAAAGGATCTGTACTCAGAAAACTATAAAATACTCAGGAAAGAAATTGAAGAAGACACAAAGAAATGGAAAAACGTTCCATGCTCATGGATTGGAAGAACCAACATTGTGAAGATGTCAATGCTACCTAGAGCAATCTACACATTCAATGCAATCCCCATCAAAATACCATCCACTTTTTTCAAAGAAATGGAACAAATAATCCTAAAATTTGTATGGAACCAGAAGAGACCCCGTATAGCCAGAGGAATATTGAAAAAGAAAAGCAAAGCTGGCGGCATCACAATTCCGGACTTCCAGCTCTGTTACAAAGCTGTCATCATCAAGACAGTATGGTACTGGCACAAAAACAGATCAATGGAACAGCATAGAGAGCCCAGAAATGGACCCTCAACTCTATGGTCAACTTATCTTTGACAAAGCAGGAAAGAATGTCCAGTGGAAAAAAGACAGTCTCTTCAACAAATGGTGTTGGGAAAATTGGACAGCCACATGCAGAAGAATGAAACTGGACCATTTCCTTACACCACACACAAAAATAGACTCCAAATGGTTGAAAGACCTAAACGTGAGACAGGAGTCCATCCAAATCCTAAAGGAGAACACAGGTAGCAACCTCTTCGACCTCAGCCGCAGCAACTTCTTCCTAGAAACATCACCAAAGGCACAGGAAGCCAGGGCAAAAATGAACTATTGGGATTTCATCAAGATAAAAAGCTTTTGCACAGCAAAAGAAACAGTCCACAAAACCAAAAGACAACTGACAGAATGGGAGAAAATATTTGCAAATGACATATCAGATAAAGGGCTAGTATCCAAAATCTATAAAGAACTTATCCAACTCAACACCCAAAGAACAAATAATCCAATCAAGAATTGGGCAGAAGACATGAACAGACATTTTTCCATGAAGACATCCAAATGGCCAACAGGCACATGAAAAAGTGCTCAACATCGCTCGGCATTAGGGAAATCCAAATCAAAACCTCAATGAGATACCACCTCACACCCGTCAGAATGGCTAAAATTAACAAGTCAGGGAACGACAGATGTTGGCGGGGATGTGGAGAAAGGGGAACCCTCCTACACTGTTGGTGGGAATGCAAGCTCGTGCAACCCCTCTGGAAAACAGTATGGAGGTTCCTCAAACAGTTGAAATTAGAGCTACCGTTCGATCCAGCAATTGCACTACTGGGTATTTACCCCAAAGATACAAATGTAGGGACCCGAAGGGGTACGTGCACCCCAATGTTTATAGCAGCAATGTCCACAATAGCCAAACTGTGGAAAGAGCCAAGATGTCCATCGACGGATGAATGGATAAAGAAGATGTGGTATATATACACAATGGCATATTATGCAGCCATCAAAAGGAATGAGATCTTGCCATTTGCAACGACGTGGATGGAACTGGAGGGTGTTATGCTGAGTGAAATAAGTCAATCAGAGAAAGACATGTATCATATACCCTCACTGATATGAGGAATTCTTAATCTCAGGAACAAACTGAGGGTTGCTGGAGTGGTCGGGGGTGGGAGGGATGGGGTGCCTGGGTGATGGACATTGGGGAAGATATGTGCTACGGTGAGTGCTGTGAATTGTATAAGACTGTTGAATCACAGATCTGTACTTCTGAAACAAATAACGCAACATATTTTAAGAAAAAAGAAAAAGAAGAAGATAGCAGGAGAGGAAGAATGAAGGGGAGTAAGTCAGAGGGGAAGATGAACCAGGAGAGATGATGGACTCTGAAAAACAAACTGAGGTTTCTGGAGGGGAGGAGGGTGGGGGGATGGGTTAGCCTGGTGATGGGTATTGAGGAGGGCACATTCTGCATGGAGCACTGGGTGTTATGAACAAACAATGAATCATGGAACAGTACACCAAAACAAATTATGTAATATATGGTGATTAACATAACAATAAAAAAATTAAAAAAAAAAGACAGTATGGTACTGGCACAAAAACAGACACATAGATCAATGGAACAGCATAGAGAGCCCAGAAATGGACCCTCAACTCTATGGTCAACTCATCTTTGACAAAGCAGGAAAGAATGTCCAATGGAAAAAAGACAGTCTCTTCAACAAATGGTGTTGGGAAAATTGGACAGCCACATGCAGAAGAATGAAACTGGACCATTTCCTTACACCACCCACAAAAATAGACTCCAAATGGCTGAAAGACCTAAATGTGAGACAGGAGTCCATCAAAATCCTAAAGGAGAACACAGGCAGCAACCTCTTCGACCTCAGCCACAGCAACTTCTTCCTCGAAACATCGCCAAAGGCAAGGGAAGCCAGGGCAAAAATGAACTATTGGGAATTCATCAAGATAAAAAACTTTTGCAAAAGAAACAGTCCACAAAACCAAAAGACAACTGACAGAATGGGAGAAGATATTTGCAAATGACTTATCAGATAAAGGGCTAGTATCCAAAATCTATAAAGAGCTTATCAATCTCAACACCCAATGAACAAATGATCCAATCAAGAATTGGGCAGAAGACATGAACAGACATTTTTCCATGAAGACATCCAAATGGCCAACAGACACATGAAAAA